>NC_138454.1:8400000-9000000 GCF_040668555.2 Bombus flavifrons
CTCTCTCTCTCTCTCTCTCTCGCTCTCTCTCGCCACTTACGATAATGTTTCTGCTCGTCTGACACCACTCGGCTATTACTATTGGGGAACCATTCCCTTGAAATTTAACACGCTTCCCAGTTGTCTGACTTAATAGTGGCTCCTACCATCGATGCACCACGGTATTTCTCTCAATAGGGTCTGGCAATTGACGCGAAGACTTCCATCACGCGAATCCACTGTGAAACGTATGGTAATGCGAGGCATCGATCCAACTAATATATTATAACAGTTCGAGTTTAACGTTATATCGCACACGCGCCTACGCCTCGTTTCCTCTGTAAGCGGCAATTGCTTTTCTCTCGGTTAGGCGCTCAGACGATGCCGTGTAATTCGCAGGTTTTTCGCCTCCATACGAAGCGACGCGATGCGACGCGACGGGAAATTCTGGCAACGCAACGATCCATCCTCGTTCGTCGATCTCAATGAACAATGTCGACGCGTCCAAGCGCGATCGCTATTTCGCTGATTCATTCGCCGCGTATCGACCGCGGAAACGAGAGGTTCGATGTTTCGGTAATTAGTCGAGTTAAAGGAAATTTCCATAACAATGTAAGAATTATGATGTTAAATCGAGCAGCTATAATTCCCGTAGATCACTGGACATCGTATATACGCGAGTATCGTGGTAACGAACGTTTTGAATTATTATAACGGAGCTCGATCGGACGAATCTATTTAACGGGTAATCCCTCATATCCATGATCGCGTAACTAGTATCAAAACAAATCCAACTCGCGTTCCAACGTATCGCCATGATATTCTCACAGCCTCTCCCTCCTATTTCGATCGTATTCAATTTTCCAAACGCGAATTTCCAAATAAATCCCTGCGAATGCGTTCAGAATATTTTTAATTATCACACCGTGAAACGTTTCGCGCGTATACAGAAATTACAACTTGCTGTCGTCGCGTTGCGTCGTTTAGTCGGCTTGAACGACAGTTTTTCGCTATGTTTTAATCCGTCGCGTCTCTCCGATTCGGATAATACGAGTACAACGTTTCGGATGAAAATTCGCGGATGTATTAAAGTTTGGCAAATTAAAGGGAGAACGTGCTTTACTTTCCAGTTTGAAGCCCATCGTGCGATCCTGCGAATCGCATTGTTCGAAATCGAACGACCGCCATGGCGAAATAAAAAGCTGAGCGTTTTGTGCGCGGTTACGTAGCGTTGCATTTCCTCGCTTGCGAATTCGGAAACTCAATACCCTTCTGAAATAAATGTTTCATTCGTCGTTGCTAATTTTCTCCCGTTACACTGGCTTCTCTCGTTACGAGATTCAGCCTTCGGCGCAATTTCCCAACTACAAGTAACAATCGCGCCCCGCTAACCGGAAAAAGGAAGAGGTGTCGCCCGATTGTCAACGTTTCGCCAACATTTCCCTCGGTTAGGATAGATGGGCGATAGTTTCTGAGAACGATCTCGGATAAACGCGTGCACAGGCTCTGGCTGCGTGTACACAGTGGTTTGTAATTAACTCGATTAAAATTGCGGCCAGCGTGTGCACCACCTCCAACGTCCCTTCATTTCTCCACCTTCGTACACGAACTAACCATTTTTTGCTCGTACGTCTACCAACCGTACCGACTACCCCAAGTTATTTCAGCTTCGTATCTCCGATACGAATCGGTGGAAATTAAAACATCCATAGAGATTTTACAGGTACGCGTACGTTATGCGTTTTAATCGATTAATTCTATTTAATCATCTTGAACTTGGCGTCTATCTAAAAGCTTCTACAGTTATTACTTTTCATGCGCGTCATAGCGAGTGAATTTCTCATATAGAAATATAGAATGTACATTGGCGATGTTTAAAATTGAACTCGACACTCGAGGTGGTAGGAAGCTGCGCGCGACTAAATTGCTCGACAGCTTGCAACAGAGAGAATTGGATGACCATCGCTGGTAACGGTGGATACGCGTAAAGCGAGGCAGCCTCAGATATATGCGCAGCTATGCTACATAGGGGTGCCTATTTTCCAGCCAGCCCTGAAATTATCGGCGTGGTCTGAGCGAGGTCCATTGATTACCACTGGTAATTGCCATTACAACCTCCATCTCCCGGCACCACTTTGCTCTCCTCGCTACTCGTCCCGCTACGATCTCTTCCAGCACCGCGAACGTCTGGATATTCTCTGTATTGGCATTGAAAGTCAACCGTTATCGAGTGCGAGGCGCACCAACCGTGCTTCGCTTCGTTTAAACTTTAAATCATCGTCTACAGTCTATGAATCTCGCGCGCTCTCCAAACCTATTTATGTAGTTTCGATTCGTTTCGACGAGAATCAAGAATTCTTCTTTCATCTCTGTTACAAATCGCCATTACATTCAGACAACTGAATCTGCAAATTTATCCGCTCGCTTAATGGAAAGATGCAGACAGCGTCGCGAGCAAGTCTAGTACCTTTTCAATTTCGAAAGAGAACCGAGTCTATTGCTGGAATTCTTGAGCAACGTTTAATATCACTCAAATCGCTAATCGGATGAGGCATACGATCGAATCGGTTAATTGGATCGGAGATCAACCTTAATTTCTCTGGTAAATTTTATTACGTAATATTCATCCCGATTATGTTCTTCTTTCGATGTATTCATCTTTGTATGAAAATTCGACACCCTGTCTATGTATATATAAAAATGTTGCTATATCGTGTGACCGGTCTATTCGAAATATCTGCAATTTTTATTTTCGATAGAATCTCGATCCAGACATCGAACGAGGATTACCTGGAATTCGATATCCGTTCGAAGGACGAAATCGTGATCAATCAATCGATTGGCAGGCTGACACGCATGGCCAGAATGAACGGCGCCCTGTTTTCATCGATATCGGCAATTATGGATTGAAAAGCGACCATAAATTCTCGTGAATACTTTACACGTACGTACCAGTGCCTAGGCAGTGCAGGCCAAAGCAGAGATAAAATTTCATTGCGGTCATAGAAACGAGTTTTCGATGGAGTTGCCAGGGAATTGAATTTACCGAATCTCCCAGCGCTTGATTAAGCTGCTTTACAATCCGTTCATCGATTTCCCTGCAATTCTCCATTTCGAGGAAGCTCGCGCATATTACTACGATCTCTCTCCACGGTTAAATCTAAATCGCGACGATTTCGAAATTTTTGATCGAGACCGTCCGAAGATTAAAATGGAAAGTTGCAAGCTCGGATTTTAACGGTTTGGAAAAAGGATCGCCTAAAATGGGCTGGATCCGACAGCAATTGAGTTACGAGGGAAAAAGTTTCGAGCTGTCTGATTTCAAGAGGCTTGGCATTAGAAAAACATACCTAGAAAACTTGATGAAACGTATAGTTAAGAACGCGATGTCGGTAAATTTCATTTTAATTTGCAATTTTTCGATCAAAATTTACGGTACAGAGAGCGACGGTGTGAAACGAGTGGAAGAAGCTTAGGCGAATATACATCGAACGCTCGCTAGGCAAGAATCGTAACGTTATTTCGGATTTGTCGCAGTTTACGACAAGACTCGATCGTTCCGCGTTAGTTTTTCTGTCGCGACATCACAGAATCGAATAACCATTCCTATATCCGCTTAAAGCAATTTTTTGAGTGGCCTGTGATCTTGGCATCGATCGTGAAAACAGTATCGCTGCATTCTGGCAAACCTATGATGTACGTTTTGCAAGTTACCAAATACTTCTTTTTTTTTTTATTTACTCGTTGACATCGAACGAAACGGAACGAAATTCTAGAGGAATCGGCGTTGCTTTAGCCCGTACATTTTTATCGTCGCGGTAACATCGATATACAATATCGGCCAGTGATTCCCGTGTTATATCAAAATCACATGAAAACGTACACGTTCCATTAATTGTACGGATCTTCGTGTTTTGCAATTGATCGAAATTCATTTCCAATCGTTAACGATTATATCCGTCAAAGCGTTTGCAGCGACGTTGTTCGATATAGGCAGAGCTATAAGCTTCTGCGAACGAACGATGCATCGGCTAAATAGGGTGATAGCGGAAAGGCAGACAGAAAGCCAGGAAGAGGAATAAACGTAGGTGTGGCTCGCCGTAACCTCGCTGATAAAGCATCGAATACGTTGGACGTATGCAGCTAACTTCCAAAATAACGAAAAAGCGAGAGAAATATCCAGGTTGGTTTATCCGACTCTGCTCCGAGAACGAATATTCCAGCCAAAAATATCGTTGCGCTTAATCCGCAAACGATCATACCTACACACGAGTCGATACGGCACACTGGAACTACAGTTGGAACGAATTCCATCCGAAGAACCTCCTATGAAACTTGCTGCCGAGCCACTCCTAACTTTCCAGTGTCCGAAATAGGTTATTCGAACGATATTACGACAACGTGGCGATGAATGACAAAAGTTTTATGCTTATTTTCCAAGTGCTAGTAAATTGACTTGGCCTGATCGAGAATCCTTGTCTGTTTTAGTGCCACCGGAACAACCTACCATTTTGGATCAGTGGGGCAGGATAGTAAACGGAACGGCAGGTCCTTACGAGGAAGGCGATACACCTTCTCTGACGTGTCGTGTAACAGGCGGTAAGTCCAGCAAACTATTCGCGCGATACGCAAAAGTAACGGGTGTGTTTAATCTGCCGCTGTAAACTGTTGAAACGTTCTTGAAGGCACGGCAACAACTTTGGACTTGGTCAGCGGTCGAGAAGTTTCTATCCGTAGACACATCTATCCGCCAACCAACAGTTCCGCTTTTCCCCAAGTCTCCTTCTTGATCCAGCGAAACCTAAGATACATGAAATTCATTAAATACTCGAGCTCGTATCTCGCATTAGGCAAACCTTTTTAGCAGAACCATTTCGCAGGATTTCGAATTTTAGATGTGTAAAGATCGCATTCACCGGTGCGTTTCTTCGAACTGGTATTTAATCCACCGTGAGATCGTTGGCGGAAGTTCGATCGAAAAACCTTGAAAGGAAATGAAGAATGGAGAGAACGTAGCGTGGTACTACGGAGATGGTAGTGGTGAGTAGGGGAAAAGGAAGAGTTGACGGAGTCACCGGTGTCGCCAGTTATTAGATCAGGCAACTTTTTATCGACGAAGGGAGCTAAGTGAAAAGTTCTATGTTCGGAAGAACGCGACGCGGCAAGAGAGAAGGATGTGGTAAAATAGAGGCGAGGAGCAGAGGGTGCGGTGGATCAAGCGTTCCGAAGTGGAACGGGAAAGGAAGCACCAAACTACCAAGGTTCCGGTGTTTACTTTGGCAACTGGATCTAAATTTCTGTTTATAACTGCGGCAACTTCTTCGGCTGCCTTAAAAGATTATTTCCTTCCCTCTGGCCCTGCAGCCACTTTCCCCTCCTCTCCGTCGTGCCCAATCTCCTCTCAGACGAGGAGACGCTTTCCTGTCATTCACCCCGATTAAATGCGGTTACGTTCCGTCGAACGAGGATTTTTGCATGATTCTCGCCCACCTTCCGCAACTTCTCGCCCATTGTTCCCTGCAAAGAAATAATCACGGTACCGTTGAATCGCAGCAAAGATACGAAAACCGTTTCATATCAGATATATATCGTAAACTGGATAACTATGGTACAAATACAGAGGTATACGATGACGATTCAATACTCATCGTCGATCCCGACGTTCGATGAATACATCGAAATTCGAAGCCAGCAATACTGCCGTATGCAGATTCGATGGGAATTGCATCGACGCTGCGCATCGATCATACGCATTGCGGCGTATAAATTGAATATCGAGAAGATCGGCTTATCCTTAACAATACGCTAGCAAAACCCCTGCAAACGATCCCGATCCCGGACAACAAGCCTAGAATTTTCATTTAATTGTAAATCATCCTTAAACAGGGAAAAGAAGATCGTCTGCCTCTCGGTGATTCTATTTTCAATGAAATATTCATCTCTTCCTGTTCTCTTTTTTTTTTCGTTTTTCTACTGGATCGTTAGAGCGTCTGAAATTTATACTTGAAGCCAGGACAGTGTATCGGTTACCGATATCGTCTCCGTTTGCACACAAAAAGGCAACCATTGAAATTTTGGCGATCCCGATGTTTGTTCGATTTCAGGGAGAAACTTTCGCCGCGTCTCGTTTCTCTCCGCCTCTCGCTCGTCCTTTCGCCACGATTCTCGAGCCTCGATCTCGCGCTGTCTCGCTTCTTAACCAACCCAGGGTCGCCGAGGCGCGCGATAAGTTTCTGCCACCATTTCTGTCCTCGCGGCATGCCCGCAAAGATTTGCAATTCAATCGAAAAGCCGGAGGTCGGGAACGCTAGCCGTCAATGCGAAATTACGCCCTGGTATACTTTACCGATTAAATGTTAATGCGCGCGGCCCGACTTTGCCTCGCTCCCTTTGACCCCCGCTACGTTGCAGGATCGCGGAGAATCGGCAATGTAGGTTATTTACGCGGAAAAGACCATCACGGGAACGATACGATACCACGATAGATCCGATTATTCAAACGAAACGTCGCATAGCCTGGATCTTTTGAGCGTCGTAAAAAATTTGCCGAGCTCACGTTTTATTGCCAGCTTATTCACGATATCTGTATAGGCACTCTGTTTGAACATTTCGGAATTCGATATCGATTTTCGTCGGGGCAGCCTTTTTGCGGCCGATTTCGCAATGAGAATCGGAGAAACTTTACCAGTTGGCTAGAAAAAAAAACGTTATCGCGCAGTTGAATAATCGGTAGCTTTATTCGCGTTCTGCGCTGGTTGTTCTTCTTTATAGGATAGCGTGATCTCAGAGGAACGGCGAAACCGCATTTGCCTTTCGCGTGATACCGCCTGGACAGTATTTAATCTTTGTAGAGGAGCGAGTAAAACCGAGAGAAACGAACCAGTTGGAAATTCGGGAGCGGAAACCACGCGTCTCTTCGCGATTCTTCTTCCGGTTTCACAACGAAAAGAACTCGGTCTCGCGGCGCAACAACGCGATAAAAACACGTATACAGCGTTAAACGCGTGCTCGGTTCGACGTTAATTTTCATTGGTCGGTCTCGAAGCGAAACGCGGTCGTTTGAAACGAGAAAGCTGACGTGGTCGTGGACGCTGCGCGTTAATTACACGAGACACGCGTTAATACCTACGCGAGCTTTATCTTTCTCGCAGTGAACAATAAATATTTTTCCGCTGCGCCACCAGCGATCAACTGTAATTGACCCGAGTCGAGGCGAGAATTTCCCGTAAATGAAACTTACATTAATCTCGCAGAGAAATGAAAAAATTAGACACATCGACCGATCTTCCGTCGTTATCCGATGATCGACGATCCTCGATATGAAAGAAGATTAAGCTCATGGTTATTTCAAAAGACGTAACGTACAGTGAGATTGTTAGCGTTCAACCACGGCTCGTCTCGTCCTAGCGCATCCATAGCATTCTCTCAACCGCTCTATTATACGCGATTTACAACTAAGCCTAACTTCCTCCACGGTATTCCGTGTTATCTATAATTTATGAGAATAGCGGTGAGAAAATTTTACGACTCAGCCCGCTTGCTGGATTTATTGCCAATTACTTGACTTCGTGCCCGGAAAGAATCGAGGGTCCTACTTCGAGGGTGTATACGCACGTAAAGGTGAGGTTTTCCTTCCCTTATTTCTACCTACATATCTCTCTTCCCAATACTCGACACCAACTTTCCACTCCCTCTTCGTCTTCCACTATATACTAAGTGTATCCTAACGTAGAAAGATCCACTTTACGAGGTAAACTCGTTTCTCGGAAAATCATTTTTCCACTTTATCGGCAAGGTTTCTTCCTTTAAATATTTTCCCTCGATGATTACAGAGAAAGAGAGAGAGAGAGAGAGTGGACGTATTACAAGTTTCAGAGCAGCATTCTCGTTTATCGGAGTTCTCGAATCGAACGCTACGTCAGTGCCCGTCCACCTGCTCTTCTCCTCATCCTTTCTCGCTTGATTCCCTTTTCACCGTGGCGCGTCTCCAAACGAATCCCTTTGAGACGATCTGCGAACACGAAGAACCGATTAAAGGAAGGTCAAGGCGAACGGGAGCGGCTCCTCTTCAAACGAAAGGCTTCTTCTTTCGATTCGCTCTCCAACTACCGCACGCAAGAGTTGGTTAATTTTGGAAATTGGAACGGCGAAATCGAAATCCGCTTTCAACGCGAACGTAGAAGCGCGCGTGTGGGATATTTCACGTTTCTAGACCAACGACACACGGGGCAACGCAATAAGCCAGTTTACTCGAATAATAATTATCTTCGGGGAACGGAGAGAACTCTGACTTTCGAGTCATCGAGCGCGATGCACTTTGCCTATTTCCCAGGGGTGTGCGAATAATGTCGCGGGATCGTAATCTATCCGTGTCGTATTGGCCGAGTGCGGGGAATATTTATTTTTCAATCCTGCCCGTGAAACCGGAACTCGCAGCGCCATAAAAGATATTAAAAATTATTCGAGAGCGGAGGACGGGATGTGCCGCGCCGTTACGTCGCTACCACTTCCAAAACGAGTTAAATTTTCTCGTATCGGCATCGGGTCGCGTCGCCATATATTTGCCGAGCTTTGTCCATTAAAAATATTACGAGATTTCGCTGCGATATCAGAGCAGAGTCGGTCTTTGATTGCTTTTTCCATCATCTCACGGAATTCCAGCAACTTGAATTCTCGAACTTTAGTTCTCTTCTCTTCTTCTCTGACACTTGTTCTCTAATCTCGCTACGTTACAAGCACCGATACCACGTTGTGCCGCACTTTTACGCGGTAAGTGACCGTAACGCGAGACGTTTTATTCTTCGTTGACTCAACGTAGATTGTGAAATTCACTTGATCGACCGACTGGACGATCGCGTGATGAAACTACGATATATTTCCTGTCATATAGTCGCTAAAGGGACGCCAGACAGTAAGTCGAGCTTATCGACGTTTCCTCGATAATCCTAAATCAAGAGGCCCTGAATTAAGGCGACGCGGCGCCGCACGGCGATGAAATGAAGAGAAGCCGAAGGGTGGGCGTTGGTGGACGGGGCTGGGAACGGGGTGCAAGGTTGAATAAAGGGACCGGTCGAAGAAGGAACTCCGGCAAGGACGTCGAATCCCAACGGCTGGTATTTGCCTTAAGTAGAGTTCGAACCAACGGTAAACTTGTTAGATGTGGGCGAGTAGCTGCGGACCGGTCTTAATCCTGCAAGATATCGTCCGGTATCCGCGGATTAAAATCCGCACTTTAGTACCCCCTGCCGCGCAGATAGCGCGGCTGTTGTCGTCGTTTTAAGGGAGCCTCGGTTTTGGTGGGAGTTCAGATATAGTCCGGCAGTTAAAGTCAACGCCAGGGGCGTACCGAAGCCATTGCCAGACCTAACCCAGACCGGAGGTAAAGCCAGACCATCTAGTCCTTCTCCCTTTCCGCAGCCACGCAACCACGCTACGACCTAGCTCTCGCCCCTAAGCACTCGTGCAAACGACCTCGCGGCCGAGCTTACGAATTAACTGGCCAAGCTCTATCGTCGTGACCGTATTCCGTATTCCGTCTGCATGAAAAATCTTTTGAAGCCGATCTTCGATTGGCGCAAAGAGAATCTAGCGAGTTGCGAGCAGAGATGAAATTTTCCAAGGCAAAGACTAAATTCCAAGCTACAGTTTCCTTTTCTCTATTCTTCCTTCACCGTCCCTTTTCCCCCCATCGAAACGTACGAAGGAACGGCAGAGAAATCAAAAAGAACGAGACGGTTAAAACGCAATCTAGATCGACAAGCGCCGTGAATAACAATGACGCGAAGTTAATCTAAGCTAGCTTCCATCGGAGATCAGACTTGCAATTTTAAGTGTCGCGGCGATGTTGCGTCGGGCCTGATTAAATTGCGATTCCAGTATGGTACGGTATCGTGAATAACAATGAAACGGCGAACGTAAGCTGGCTCGAATCGGCTATCGGTATACTTGCGATGCCTGTTTTCACAACGAGAAATTCCGCCGACCGATAGACGCACCAAGCTTCTTCTCTCTCTCTCTTTTTCTCTCTCTTTATGATTTCTGACCCATTACCGGCGCATACCTGCCTCTTATAATGCTCGTATATCACTGCAGCTATTTTATCACCTTAACCGGCAGCTTTTTCAACAAAAATATGCATCTAGCCACGGAACCGCGTATTATTCGCGAGAGATATGTAAATCCGTGATATAATACGGAGTCTATCCACGGAACATTCCGTCGAATCGAGAACTCGATGCGATATACCCTCGCTGCTCTCCTCCGACCATTTATTTCCGATAAACGCTACTTTCGTGAAGCACGTAGATCGCGAAGGGCGACCGGCTAAAGAGATCGAACGAACGCCCAGCAAACCCTTATTTATCATTCGAACCGATACTTATACGTGAAATTTCAGCTCGATTCTTTGGGTGCACGCGATCGATTCGGTATCATCTTACTCTCCTTCTCACCACCATCTCTTACTCTCTCTTCCGATGAAATCGGGGCCTGTTATAGTCTTGCTTTTTAATACTTGAGCCGCTTTGATCCGCTCTTCCGTTCATCTGTCCTTCTATAATTGATATTTATCGATCTGACGGAGAAACGAGAGAGTATAACACGCGCGGATATTGAAGCGACCGGCTCCGAAGCAACTCGAAGTCTGCCAGTTTTTGTCTGAAGTACCGCATCCAAAACTCTGGGGTATCGGCTAATTTAAAAGTTCCCGGCAACTCATCTAGCCTTTAGTAGCTCCGACCGAACTCGTCCCGGCCCTCTGTATACGATTCCCCTGTCCACTCGCGTTCCTCTCTCCATCCAACCAGCTCTGCCCTACCCTTCCTTTCTCTTGCCAAACCGCGTTTCGTACTCCGTTTCTCCTTTGGTTTCGCGAGCAACCGTTCCAAGTCTTTTCACCGGGGTCGAAATCACTTTGCACGAGTCGTTACGTCCATACGGGGCCGCGATTTCCTTCGCTTTCGTGGCTCGGCCTGATGTTGTCGCTCGATGTTTCGTAAATCTTCGCGAGCGCTCGTTCCGTTCGATCGATCGGTTTATCGAGTCGAGTTAACGTTTCGCCGAAACGAACGCGAGAACGCAGTTTCCGTTTCCATCGCCGCTTCCGTTTCCGCTGTCGCGGCACAGCGACGAATAAAAATTACGAGCTCTGTATCTTCCACGAGACGCATCGCGTCGTTCTTGACGATACGTTCGTTTGCTTTTCCAGGCAAGCCAGAACCCATGGTCCGGTGGCTCGTCAATGGCCAAGTCAAAGACGAGGAGTACGAGAAGAACGCTGGCGACGTCATAGAAAACAGGTACGCCGACGCCTTGTTTCCTTCCTCGTATCGCCACAAGCGTTCCAGTTAATCTTCATTTCCAATCTTCTCCTCCGTAGGCTGACTCTGCAGCCTATCACTCGGTCGGAGCTCGGGGCGAATTTTACGTGTCAGGCAAGGAACACGGACCTGATCGAGCCAAAGGAGGCCTCGATTACTTTGGAACTTAACCGTGAGTAACAATTATCTCGTCTTTTCTCTCGTCATACCACCAACCATAAAAGCAGA
This sequence comes from Bombus flavifrons, assembly GCF_040668555.2. Classification (NCBI taxonomy): domain Eukaryota; kingdom Metazoa; phylum Arthropoda; class Insecta; order Hymenoptera; family Apidae; genus Bombus; species Bombus flavifrons. The sequence continues at coordinate 8,411,526 of NC_138454.1, forward strand.
GGAAGAAAGCAGCGAGAGACGAGATGGACGTCGAAGGGCAAAAGAAATCGTGTAATTCCCCGGGGTTAAGAGCCGCTAGGCATAGCCATAGGCGATGGTGGAGCGTCGTTAAAAGAGGAATGAAATAAAGACAAGAAGTAGATACAAATTCTTATCGCGTGGCCAACAAATCAGAAGCCTCACCCCGAGCCTATCTTGTCCCGCATTAACGATAACATCTACGAGACAGCAAATGTGGGCCAACATCCTTTGCTCCCTCGCCGCTGTGAATCGCCTTTAAGGGAAGATAAGGCAAGATAAGACGAGAAATATATTAAATCCTGCCTCGAGCCCCACCTGGCTCATCCGTGTCTCTCTCTCTCTTTCTCTATCTATCTATCTCTATCTCTATCTGACCCTCTCTCTCTCTCTCTCTTTCTCTCTTTCTCCCTCGCTGCAAGAAGCCGAAGAACCATGAAAGCGGGCAAACCTCGGGCTTTCTCAAAATTAGAATTCTTCGTTAACTCGCGACCGCCCAATAACCCGGAACGACGAAATACTAATTTCGAGAGTAAACTGAAAAATTCATAGATCAATTATCTGGCCTCGCGCGGCACGGTTACCGCTACAAGGGAGAAACTAGAGCGAGGGGTAGATTCGCCTAAAGGAAATTTCATTCCATCCTACTACCATCTCGCTGTTCGACGAATAAACGTTCGAGGAAATTCTACGAGATATTTACCGAAGCCTCGTCTATTTCCGGCGAGTCGACGATGTTGGAAAAAAGGAAAGCAGTCGACGACGGCGCGAACGACGACCGTGATTGATCGGCACTGAATGATCCGTCCTTTCGAGAGTCAAGAAATTTTCGACCAAGCGAATGACGAAATTGAAGACCCGTTATTGGCGAACGAGAACACCCATCATAGCGGCGAACGAAAAAAAAAAAAAATCTGCGCTTCGTGCGCGAGATAACGGAACGAGGGGGGCAAAGAGAAAGAAGGAAGGGGTGAGAACGGAATAGAGCGAGAGGAATGGCGAGGGGGAGGAAGAGGAGCAGAGTGGCCGCGGCAATGGTGTACGCGTACGGAAGAGAGAAAAAGCGATGGGGACGAAGAGGGAAAAAGGGAGATTGATCGATGCTCGCTCTTTGATTTTTGCGACCTGCACCAAGTGACCATGCATCGAGCGTGTATTCATCTCATGGCTGGTGGAACAAAAAACGAAAGAGAAATTAAAAAACCCCTGAACGGTGACGAGGCGAACCGTTGCCGGGCTAGACGGCTGCCGGGGAAGCGCAGGATAGACGAGATTGCGGATAATCGAAAAGACCGGTGATTCCGGAAATCCGGCAAATCAAATATTTGCGTGCACGCGATCCGCTATGTTGTTCGCTTAAAAATTACTAATGTAGCAACACTCGTATAATTCGTACGCATTCTCTCGGTTGTTTACTGTATTTAACTAATCGTAAACCGAGTGAGAAACAAATCGATATAATGGTATTTTCGTAGATAATTCGTGGCCGTGTCTTTCCGTGCATTCTCGAGAATGCCGCGTTACAACTGTTCGCAGAGCGAAGCAAAACGAAAGGAACACGAGTAGAGGAGAATGGATGCGCGAGAAAAATGTCGAAACTCATTATCGCTGGCAGTCGGATGAGAACAGAAATGGTACAGTGGTACGGTGTACGAAGCCACGGACTACTATTCTCGTAGTTTTCATATTTCACGCACGAACGGATCGTATCTGGCTGGTATTGGCCAATTGGATACTCGGATTTATCGTCCGTCAAAGCGATCGTCGCCTCGCTCGGAACAGTATCGTTCCACGCGTTTACACACGCGTTGAAAAATCAATGTTTACCTCGTGTAGCGATCGTTATCACGGCAGAAGCTCGCGAAAGAAATTGGCAAATAATTTGCGATCGAATCTACCTTTTTTGCGATTCGTGTCCGCCGATTTTCCGGCCGATCGATCGATCGGAAGAGAGAGACGAACCAACGGACAGAAAGATGGAAGATTAGCAAACGATTATTGGTATTTCTGCGGAAAAGCCCGAAAGCGAACGCCCTAGGGCCGAGAATCGTTCTTCGGAAATGACAAATGACTGGCAATCGACCTGTCGGGGTTTTACAACGTTAAATCGGCCGCACGATTTGCATCGAGCTCACGTATCCCCTGCCCGTTTGTCCGCCTTAATTATCGGTTCACTTTAATTATCGCGCCCGATTAGCGTCGTCGGTCCGTGCGCGGTTGCGAGACTCGGTGATTCGAAAAAAAGGAGAACGACGTGAAGCGTCGACATCGAGGACCGATCCGTCGATCGATCTATCGATTGACAAACGTCGTAATTCTCGTTGGTTGATTTTCAGTGAAACCGTTGACGGCTACCATAAGGAGGCCAGGGAAAAAGGGAGTCGGAAACGAATCTCTGCTGGCTGGGAAACGGTACGAGGTGGAATGCGAGACCATCGGTTCGAGGCCACCGGCGGTGATAACTTGGTACAAGGGACGAAGAAGACAGCTGAAACACACCACGGTGAGAAAAAGAAATAACGAGCGATCGAGGTTAGAAGCTTAGTCCGAATTCTCTACCCCGTTTCGAAAGTCTCGCGTGCAACCTTTGTTCCGGGAACAAAGCCTGGTTCCCCTTGGTATCTCCTTTCAGCCGAAGCTTTCTGCTTTTTTTTTCCCCTCGTCGTTCGTGCGAAATAAACAAAGGCGAGGTGCGGCATCGCTAATGCTCGCGTCGCTAAATTTCCTCGGCAAAGTTTCCGTTTCTCGTAACTCGTATCCGGTTTGCGGTGAGGTCGTGTCGGAAAGACAGGAAGGTTCGTTGCGAGCGAACCCGAAATTAAGACGCCGCGGTCTAATTTCGTCGGTTGGAAATTCGATTTCCTCGGGATAATCTCATAGCGGCCGGATAATACGATATCGATAGACACGGCGGGGCGCGACGTAACGCAGCATCGTGCCGGTCCGACTAACTTATTATCGTCGTCGGTAGGCGAAAATATGTGTTTCCTGTGCGTGGCCTGCTGGTCCATTATCCGCGCAACTAGACCCCGATAATCCGCTCGTTATCGCTTTCTAATTATTAGCGCATCACCTTAACGAAATTTGTCGCGTTTGCGACGAAGGAACAAAAGGTAGCAGGCGGCATTTAATTAACACCTAAGCTGCTTATTATAGTCGGCGCGTTGGGCTTGCTAGTTGTTAATTAACCCGGCCCGTTCTCCAGGGCTGGACGCAGCTACGATGAAATACGGTAACGCGTGCTGACACTAAGGTATTTCAATTTCACTTGGTCGAAATTTAAATCAGAATGTCCGTATCCCGTAAATTACGCCTCGCTACTTCCGCCCTTTCGCTTTACGTCTTTCTCCCAGCGAGCTAATAGTCGCCAGCAGCGGTTAAAGACACTCGCGAACGTTCCTTTTGCACGCGGCAAAGGAATATCGTTAGACGATATTCGCGCGTCCTTGTAATTGAAAAACGATCGTCCGCTAACGAGTCTTGTCGCGATTTAACGAGAACTGTGCCAAGATTTCGGGACGCAGGCCGAGCCGAAGCGACGAAGAGGCGAACAATACTCGATGAAACAGTCGCTAAAAACGTGGACGGCTCGATTTCCCATCGCACAGTAGCTGGAACCGGAGTTACGAGCAGCGAGTATCGAACTATCTTTCGAAAGAGCTCTCTTCGAGGTTCGTGGTCGAATAGAGGAAGGAAAGAAAAGGTAACGAGAGAGCGGAAAGGAGACATAGGCAACGGTTGAAAAGGTCGAAACGCTCCGGGGAACCGATAACTATACCCCTCGGCGGCGAATCTTTTCCACCGAAGAGATTCTCGGCTCGGAAACAGAGTCAAAGCGCTGGGAAGACGAAGACGCCGAGCGAAGCCTCGCGTCGCGTCGCTTAGCGTCGGCCTTTGAAACGGAACGGGACCAAGCGCTGAAAGTGCAGCAGGGCAAGAGAAATGGCGGCACTCTGCTCGAACGGATTGGATTCGCAGGTTCGAGTCGCGTCCGATTGTACGAGGAAAAGGGGCTGTATAAGGGCGGGAGGGTCGGAAGGTAGGTTCGAGGCTGGCACTTTCGGGGGACGTCGATTGAATTACCAACCACATCTGTCGACTGCAGATATTTTCATTGGCGGTATGCTAATTGGTCATTACGCAATGTCGACTTAACCACCCTGCGATCTCGCCTCTCCTTCGTTTTCATTCCACGAATCTCGCTAACGCTTATCTTCGATGTCCTAACGAAATCTCGCGATGTCGCAGATCCATTTACGTTTCTTCCAGCGGCTGTGCTGCTCGAATTAAAAGTTACTACTTCTACTGTGAAGAATATTGGTGTATACCGACACTTATATAGTTTCTCGATTTTTTTTTTTTTTTTTTTTTTTCATCATTTTAGGGAACGATAGTCGAGAGTTATTGGAAACATAAAGGGTTTTTATTTCATTTGATCGAAAAAGAAAAACAAAACAAAACGGGAACGACGGCACAGTAATCGAACACGGGTTGTTTTTCATACGATATTAATTTCATTTAATATTTACCGTTTCTATTACCTCGTACGCCGTACGTCGTTACGAATGGTTTTCCGTTCGTACGATGTTTAATAACAAAATCAAACACGTTGTTTTTATTTCAATATTACTCGTATAATAGCAAGCGAAAATGAAAGTGAACGAAAGTCGAGATCCGGTAGATGACTGTTGGATGAGATTCGACGGACGCGTAACGACATGTCCGCTAGGATGTGTGGTGAAAATTACAATGCCACTGTGCGTCGTGACCGAGAAACGGATGATGCGCTTACAAAGAATTTATTCGAATCGACGGAGAGTTGGAAATTGATCCAGAGAGCAACGAACAGCTGTATGATTTGTTGGGGGTGCCTGGAAGATCGAATCTGCTGTATTTCCTGTATTTCGGTGGACCCGATATGGTGGAAGAACATCGGTCGATCCGTCCAGTAGAGAACTCTCGACTCGAAGTTGCGATATTCGACGTTTCCAATAACGCGGCCACGAAGAGCATTGCTATTGGCTACGAAATGAACCTGCCAAGATACATTCGGTACACGAAAGGCTCGAAACCCTTTGTTCGCGACAACGATGCGCCATTACGGCGTACGTCGATTGGAGAGGGAACAGGAAAACGTGGAAATCATTAGGAAGCATCGGAACGATGGAGTCGCGGATTTTAACGAAAACTTTTCGCTGGTCGGAAGAAACGAGAACGCGTTCGAGCCACCATTTTTCCTTCTCGACGTGGCAAAATAATCGCCAGATAGGAATAAAAAGGACGAGAAGGAGGGCGAACGTGGAAAATAGAGAGATAACCCGTGGCGAAGCGGCTGAGCTATTTAGCGGAACCGTGAATTTGATCGACGAAATGGAACGTCGATGAAGAGAAAGACTCTGACGCGAAGCCGCGCATTCCGACAGCACTTTCAAAAGCCATAACTACGAGTTTCCAGCCAACTACGCACCACGTTACAAAGTTAGGAGCCCTTTTAGGTTGTTTGGAAAGCAGAGCGCGAAAATCGGCGTCTACGCCGATAGGAGTATTCGATGCTTGCCGATAACGTATGTAGGTAGAGGTGGCTAGGTAGGTCGGAGAGCGCGTTTTCCTCGACTCCTTGGAATACTAAGAGAGGAGAAAGAGAGAGAAAGAGAGAGAGCTAAGCTTCTCGCGAGTTGGGGAACATTTTCGCGAAAAAGCCCCGGTCTGCTGCTTCTCACCGATGCCGTCAACGCATCAAGGCGAGGCAACGCCACCACGCAGAGTCGGGGATTTTCTTTGCATTGCAGCAGCATTCGCGTTCGCGAATGAAATGCAGCCTCTCGGATCCGGCTGAGAGGTCGGATTTGTCTTTACCGAAACGATCGACAAGAGCGTAATTCGCCGCCATTAAAGCGATTTTGGCTGGACCGAGATATTTCTGTGGCAAAGCGGAAGATACGAAAGCGTCTATGGTGGAAAGTACGCGACAGAGTGTGTAGAGGGAGCGAAAGAGAAGATCGAAGATAAGATGTAGTTCGCGCGAGAGATCTCGTCGATTCGTAATCTCGTCGCAATTCGAGTTAATCTGGCGCTCGGTCGAGCGAACAGATACGCTGGTACCTAAATCACGACTGTTAGGCAGAGGCCCGAGGCGGTCGCATTATCGATAATCCGGAATCACAGATGTAACGTTGGCCGACCAGGCTCAGGGCGCACGTGTACAGCTCCGCCGTTGTCTTCGGCACGTTGACGCGCGACCCTAATTAATTTCGCGTTGTTCATTAACAAGCCCTGCCCGCAACGCTTAACGACGCCTCGGCGCGGCGTATCCGTGCACCAGCAGTCGCAATATCCTCGCTCGTTGTCGCACCTGTGCTCTCCTTCCTTCTCTCTCTCTCTCTTTCTCTCTCTCCAAGCCCTTGTACTCTCGACGCACGGACCAAGACTCTGGCGTACGGACTGATTAACAGAGTAAACGACAGTCACCGATGGAAACTCGGCTGAATTCTAATTCGAGCAAAACACCCGCGTCCGTGACGATTCTGCGACCATCTGGAGCTCCAATTCAACTTTTATGCGATGAAATTAAAATTCTTTGACGAGCCGTGGACCGGATACGTGTGAAGATTCGCCGATGAGACACCGCGTTGCCGGACATCGAACAGTCACGGAACGCGAGGAATTTTAATGAACCTTGCAGCGCCTTCGCGACATCCACCGCTAGTTGACTTCCCCTTCCGAGATGGATGTCTCCCTACGAGAAGGAACAACCACGAACCAACCTCTATCCAATCGCCAGACCTGCGATCGCACGAACCAACGGTTCGTGACTTTCGGTATATTCCGTGTAGCACTTGCTTAAAATCACCGGGGAATGACAGAGATCGAGGGTTACAAACGAGAAACGTAGTACGCCGCGCCGTTAAAACGAACAGGCTGGACGATAAGGCCACGTCGTTGCTCGTTTACGCGGCGACGCGTCTCTTTAAAATTCCCAGTGGCACAAGCGTCGGATAATAAAATATAGCCTCATAACGTGGCTTTAGAGAAGAGAAGGAAGAGGGAACGACGAGGACGAGCGCTGCGGTCCCGAGAGAACGGTGAGAAAGAAAAGGGGTACCAAGGATACCGGGATAACGTAAGGGTTGAAGAAAGAACCAAGGAGAGATATTAACGTAAGCAGATTCTATAAGCAGCAGAACACGTAGACCGCTTCTATTGCATTACCATCCTGATTATCCCATAGTCATTCAGGCTGTCTTTAGCCGTTCGCCACGCGTTCCGTATTACGTGGTTTCACGACCAGAAAGCGTTTCGTTAGCGAACCGAAAGTACCGAGAAAACTGCGATAGGGTCGACGTGTAATCGCGCGATATATCATCTTTATTTCCTACTCGGTCGAAACGCGAACGCATCGGTGCACTTAAGAGCGTATAAATATTTCTAAATGAAATTCCGCGACGCCTTTGCGCGTTCCGGTGCCCTCTTGTGCTCGTCGCCACCTTGCCTTTTCCCTCCTTTTTCTCGGTTGCTGTGAGAACGTTCGCGCGAAGAAAATTAGACGAGCGCAGGGAAAAGTATAATTCCGGCGGTTGGGTAACGACAATTCCTATATTACGCGCAGAGGAAAGAACATCTTTTTTGCGGCTGAGGAGCAGAACTTCGAAGTGAGAAAAACTGAGGAAGAATAGGGAAGAGAACGTGTCCAACCGGAGGAAAGTTTTGGTTCCGACCCCTTAACGCGCTTCCGCGTCGAGCGTAGTATCAGTTGACACGCTTTGAAACAAAATTCCCGGTCGAAGTAGCGGCTGGCTTTTTCTCTCGACACCGGTGGAAAATAAATAGAAAAACGCGAGCGAAGAATCTCGCGTCAGAAGCTGCCGGTAAAATTCACGCTCGGTAGAATCCGGTGGTACTCTTTAGAAAGGATTCCACGGCGTTAGCAGCAGGACCCGGGTCCTTTCGAGTCCGGGCTAACAGGAATGAATTTCCAGCAGATGTTGCCAGCGTTGCTTACGGTCTGCCTCTCGACCTTAATATAACCAAAATTAACCATGCCGAGTTGCCGTCGAACTAGTTTCCCATTTTTTCTCTTCGCTTTTTATCTTTTACCTTCGTTCTCGTTTCTCGCCATCTTGCGCCGCGGAATTGAATCGAGCGACGTCACTGAGAACGGTATTCGCGATACCTGGTAAAAATTATTATCTGCCAAAATTACATTCTTCCGTACGGTGACAAAGTGGCGGTGCGAAAAAGCAAGCGTCCTCTTCGTTGCGAAATGAAGAACGATCGAGAAGGTTGCAAAAACGGCGTGAAAAATACAGTATCGAAAGCTCGTTCGGTAAAACGGACGAAGATTCTCACGTGGCAACGTTTTCAAACGTCAGACGAAAACGTTAAACACGAGAAGAAGAAGATACCTTTCCCAGGATACACAAAACTCTACAGCGTGACGACGTTTCGTCAGAGTTTTCTTCTTCAACGATCCAGAACGATTTGCTGGAAAAGCTCGGGCATCTTGTTCTTCTCGTAGCCGTTCACACGGCTAGCGTACCTTTACGTAGCTTCTCGTCATTTGAAACTCGAATAACTCTCGAATACGAAGCGAGCCATCGAGCTCGATCATTTAACTGGCCAAAGAATACAAACTTTGCGTAACTTCGAACGATCTGTCACGCAGGAGGAGAGATCGGAGAATCGGACGGTGAGCATGGTGGAGTTCGAGCCAGGGGTGGAAGATCACGGGAAATCGATCACCTGTAGGGCCGAAAATCCAAACGTTACGGGACTGTTCGTGGAGAAATCCTGGAAGATCGACGTCGTCTGTAAGTATACGATAAATATATATTCTATTGCTCTTTTCGCAGAGATCCCGATTCGTTTCTTGGTACGACGTTTTACGAGCGGACGTGACGTTAAATGCATATTCGATGATTCGTCGTGCTAAACTTGCTCCGCGTTCGACCGACGCTTCTTAATGTATGCATACGCGTCGCGCGAACGTCATAAAAAAATAGAGTATCGCCATGGGGTTGGCGTATCCCTTGCTCTTATCTTCTATCGAGGCGCATCGTGAAATCGGCCGATTTACGAGCGTTTTTACGTTGAACGCACACCTCCCTCCAGTCGCCCCTCTCTTCCTTTTTCCCTCCATTTCCTTTTTTCTCCCAACCCTTGTTTTTACAGCTGCAATAAAACGGCCTCCGCTGGATTTCGAGCGAATTACAGCCGAAATTCAGCGAAACCGATCGTTGGTGTTCTTCCGCGGAACCGTTTTCCGATCTAGTTGATCGTAAAACAAAAAAAAAGATATATGTGACATATAGGGACGAACAGCTCGTAAAGAGAAAAAGGATGCCATCGATGAATTCGGTCGTTCCGATTGATCCACGAGCTTCCACGTTTCTTTTCTTCTATCTTCTCCCTTTTGAGCACAGGGGGAGGTGGGTATTCCGTCATCTCGACTCGTTCCATTTCGCGCCCCTATGGACTTTCCTTTTTACCATCCTCGTTCGTGGAATCGGTTAAAAAGTCATGACGCGAACAGACTTTCTTCCCGCGGAGCGTATTTGTCGACTTTGCCAAAAAACAAATTCGTCCGTCGCGTAAAAACCAGATCGTGAAAAGACGATCGTGGATAATAGCACACGACCATGCATTCCTTCTTACGAGATTATTGTTATTCGTTACGCATCTGCGTGCCGTGTACATAGGCTACGAAGGACTGTAATTACCTCGTCTTACAGCGTAGCCACGAAACTCGTCACAGTGCGTTTCTATGGAACAACGACGGATCTAAAACGAATCAAAACTAACTTCGGCTACACTTGTTACGCTTCCAGCGGATAAATCGAACGTAAATGTAGTTTCTGGTGGAAATTCCAGCGTCCTGAAACTTTATAGTTTTACACTTGTCAAGATCTAATTAAGATCTGCTTAAGATTTTCAAGATTCTTTCGATCGGAACGGAAGCACAGCTCGTAACGGAAGCGGCGTAACTTTTTGCAATTAATTATTTGGCAACTTTATAAGTAGAAAGTAAGGGCAACTGATTCCTCGTCATTGGTATGATTTTCCGCCAGTTCGTTTCACAGTTTCCAGACCGCTTTTATCAAACACTGTCCCGTAAGTAAAGTACGCGCGTAGATACGCCAGGTATATCGACAGTAGGAAAGAAACACGCTCGATAGCGTCTGAGGAAAAAGCGCGAGAACAGGAGAAATAACGTGACGTCGTGTATCCAATTACGTTGACCGTCGAGCAGTATCGTTGAAATTACGCATTACCTTGGGAGCCGGCCCCGGGTTTTTCGTGCTCCACCTTCGTTTCCGCCCATACACACGAGCTCTCGATTCGCGAGGAACGGGGAAGAAAATGAAAGGGGAGGATAGTGGGTGGAATTTATTGCAATCCTGGACGAGTATCTCGCCTCGGTGGAAGAAGAGCGGAAAACAAGGGACAGGAGCGACACGGCACGATGCAACGACGGAGGTTGGAGAATTAAAAAGTGGCGGCGTTGAACTTGGGGCTGAAGGGAGAAGAAGCAGCGGGTAGACGCGATCGAGCTAATTAATACTATCTCGAAAGAGCAGTACACGCCGGTGCACGGGGGAAAAGAAGAGCCACCGGAAAGGAGGGAATTTATCGTGGCGCGCGATAAAATCCTGCGAGAACGCCCGAAGAATAAACTCCCCGACGAGAAAGCGAGCTAAGAGGAACCGGTATGATTAAACTAATGAAGACGAGAGATACAAGAGGCAAAGAAAATACTGAAATTTTTCGAGGACGTTACACCAACCAGGAAAGAATCAGCTGCCAAGCGAGACCGTGAAGCCAGACTGGAAGACAATCGAGCTAGCGAGACCGTGGCCGATGTCGTCTGCTAGAAGAATACGAAGAAATTACGCGAATAAGCATGCGCCAAAACCCGCAGAGATTTGTCTTCTTTGTAATTCACCGGCAACCCTGTGGCCACCGTGGAACGAGCGTACGTGGCGAGTATTTTGGATTAAGATAATCCCTTGACATCGAGACGGTCGTATATCACAGGCAAAGAAGCTTCATGGTCAGGAAAAAAACGGGAACTTGAGAAACTGAGCTTGGAAACCGGAAATACATATTTTTGGTATCGAAACTACGGATAGGTTGTCGCATGATGAGGACGAACCGAGAGAGCGTGCCTCGACCTGGTATCAGGTTGATGAAATTCTACGAGGGTGGAGCCTACCGTGACGATAAAACGTATCCAAACCCTTCAGCGTATTCCTTCTTTATGAGAAAAAATAGTAAAAGCTTGGCAAGGAGATAACGCGTATGCCTGTTATCTATTATCGGAGTAAATCGTTCGCGATTATTTACTTGATCCTCGCACGTACACCTTCGGCGATAGGATCGCGTTTCTACTTTTGATAATTCAATCGAGACGCTATTCTATTCTTTCTGTCTCGTTGGTGATCGCTTCGATTAAAATCTGTTTCCAGATCCGCCGATCGTGTCGCTGAACCTTGGATCGACGCTAAGCCCGGAGGATATCAAGGAAGGCGACGACGTCTACTTCGAGTGTCACATCAGAGCCAATCCTCCCTGGTCGAAATTGACATGGATACACGACGTACGTATGATTTCATCGATTAATATTCCGCGTAATCAACGTCGCTGTCTCGTTGCCTTTCCTACGATTATAGCTGCTGGTATACTTGGGCGGATACACGACGTAATAATTCGTTGATAGCGTGCGCTGCACGAATCGGACGTTTTTTTTTTTTTCTTTTAACAAAGTTATTTCAGCCTTTGGAATACGGTATTTCGTGCTCCGCGGGTACACTATTATGGCGCTATTAAAAGCCTGGGTGTATCTCGTAAAGTAGAAGCTCGCAACGCAGCGGCACAAAAATTCCCGTACACTTAGCGTGCCACAATAGCGGAAACATAATATGCCAGATTCGCGGAGAAAAATCTCTGGTGGACAAAAAGGCAGCAGCGTGCGTCCCTAAATTTACAAGCGAGCTACGTTACAGGTAATTTACGCGACAACGTCCGCGAACGTAAAGAAAATCACCGTGGAGGGCGCGTTACCGTAGCCAACCAAGTCTTATCCCATATAATGGCTCGTATATTTTACTGGCTAAAACTTTGAATCCTTTATTTGCATAATATATGAGATCGTTCGACAGGCTCGATCTAGTACAACGCCGTTAGAACGCGGAGAATTAAAGCGTCGCACCGCGCCTCACCGCACCGCGAAACACGCCACGCTGAAAGCCGATCATCTCGCGGATTTATGGCGAAAAGCGATAAGAGACTTTCAACGTACTCCTTCTTGCCCTCCTTTTACCGTTACAGGCAAAATTACGTTTGTTACCGTGAATGGCAAGTTGCTACGTTCTTCCAACGTTTAAACAGTTGCCACGTTAATTTCAAGAGGAACGAGCTTCACGGAGAATAAAATTTCCGCTACTCTTCTTCTTTACACGTCGTTCTATAAGCTTCTCTCTTAAAAGTAATTTTTACCGCGAAGAAGACAGCGTTCGAAGAGTAATTCGCCAACGTGACAAAGTTTTTCGTTGTTCCTTCGCTTTATCGGCAGCGACGATTTTGCACGCGTCCACCTCAGCGCCAGCATTGAGAAACCGGAGAAAGTTTGTCGAAGGGATTCGGCTTCGATTTCGTAGGGGAGAAAGTTTAATCCAGAAGGCGTACGAGGTTGTCTCAGTTTTCCAACTCGTTCGTACGGCGCGAATCGGAATTCACGAAGGAAAGTATGGTCGCCCGATTAAAGCGTATCGTGTCGGGCCAAGGGAAGCCAGAAAGTCCGATGTCTCTTACAAGGGGAAAATGACCAAAGATACGAGCACTTTCTTTTTCCTCTACCGTGTCCTCGCTGATCTTCTCTTTTTTTCTCGTTTACGTTAATCCAGCCTCTTGTCGCTCTCGTTCGCCTCGTTCTTTGTGTTTACTCGGGAGAGACGTTTCGCCGGATACGTGTCGTAGTTCAGGAAGGACGCCGGCAAGGAGACAGGTTAACGGTAGCCTGGTAGCAGCTGCTACGGCATAAGAGATTTCCGTCGAAATTGCATCTTAAAAATATGATTTGACTTCATTCTAGGCGAGCAAAACGACTATCGTAACCTCGGCTTTCCCGACACCCATCTACGCGCTACTTCCTTTCGCATCCTTTCGTCGCTTTTCTTTCGCATCCGGCTCGTTTCCCTCGGTCGACTCGTATCGTTCGGCTTTCCAGCTGTCGCGGTTGCTCGTTATTGTTCGCAACTTCGGTGACTGAACTCTATAAACGCGCAAGTGGAGTAAGTTGAACGCGATCGATATCACGAGTCGCTTTCTGATAGATCGTGCAGCTAACTAGCTCCACGTGCCGGTCCCTTTCGACGAAGACGACCCTTTTCACTCGATTAAAAGGGTTTGCCTAGGAATTACAAGAGGCCATCGACACGTTCAATCTGCCAATCAATCCCAAGGTAGCAATCGAGCCAGGATTCCGAACTGTCGGTCTTAAAAAAACGCTTGGAGCCATTGGCAGCAGCAGTAACCTTTTGAATGGCGATCGTAAAGACGAAAGAAGAGTAGCGAACGGAAGGACGACGCAGCATCGATAGGGACAGCAGTAGAATATTGGTTAAAAGGTAAAGAAGGGAGAGAAGAGGCGGCGGAAAGAGCCTTGGGGGGGGGGGAAGAAGGAAAAACGAGGAAGGCAGAGATAGCCGCTATAATGGGGTACAGTGATTAGGCTGGCTGTACCATTCACCAGGACAATAGAGACGTTCTGTAGCTACGCCAAGTATCGACGAGCCAATCGGCCGCTCAGGAAAAGACGTTGGAAGATTTTTCCCGACTCTTCATCTTTCTGATGGCAAAGTGGATTGACCGACTAGACAACCGGAAGAACTCTATTAATGTCCTCCTCGTCCACCTAAATACGAGGCAAAAGATCAAATACTTTTTGCCGGAGAAGCAGGCTCTTCTTAATCTTGACACCGTCATCGATATGTCGGACACGCTACTTTTCCGCACTTCTTTTTCGGAAATAGCCAATTTCTCGACAGAAACAAGAAATCGATAGAAAACGAAATCTCGCGCGGATTCCAGCGACGATGCGAGTCTTGGAATCGAATTCTCCTATCGGACGAGATTACGGCTCCGTCGTAATCGCGCAGAAACGTCTGTAAGCTTGGAATATTATGAAAAGCACGGTACTCGTAAGGCGAACGAGACTTTGAATTCCACACGGTTGCGCCGTTGATTCTCAAATGGACGTTATTTCTGCTGTACACCGATCAGTCGTAGGAACGACGCGAGGGTAATGGGCTTTCTCGCAATGAATCGGTCGAGTGCATTTTCCACTGGCGTGAGATTCAATCCGACAAGTCCAGGACTTAATGCGGAGAACTGGCTGGAAGGAATCGGGCAAGGGGTTGCGAGCCGGAAATAGGCTGCCGCCGGATTCGACAGGCCGTACATCAATCAATTTCACCGACGTGGCGCGGCGTCGCGATCGAACAGCCGTGCCGGAATTCCGCTCGGATTCGTTGCCTTCGACCGAAGCGAGAAGAGCCTTTTCTTCTCCCGAATCTCGATCTCCCGTTGCTTTTTCTTCGGAGGTGCGGGTGCCGGTGAAATCGAATCGGATATCAGTCATACGGTCAACCAAATTCTGTCACGAATCCTTTCTATCTTCTCTTCGTCTCTCCCCGCGCAACAAGTCGGTCGTTCGTTACTTTCTGTTGGTTGAGAAATATGGCTCAAGCAGCGCGCACGAACCTTTTAAAATACTTTCGTCGCGCTTAATACTGGAACCCGGTTGGAAAAAGGAAACTCAAAGAGACATCGAACGATCGAGTAAATTACAAAATTTCCGAGCAACTCGGGGAATTCGAGCAAGGGGAGCTGAGAAGTTGCTCGACGCGGTGCTGCGGCCAACGGCACGATACGAAGAAGAATCGAAAACGTAATCAAAGATAACGAGGGAAGTTTTCCGCTACACGGAAGGGTTTACAGCATTTATACGAGGCACGCCGGACGTCGAAGGTACGAGAAGAGATTCCCTGCTACGAAAAGAGGAAGAAAAAAGAGGGACGAAAGGAACGGGAGAGAACGTAGCAGGCTGAAAGCAGCCGCGGAAGCATCTTCGCTTCGCCTTTTTTCCTCGCGTCCTTCCGCATTCCGGACCGCAATGCATCATCCTTGCCGGTCGCAAATGTGCCAGCCATCAACCCCTTGGTTGCGTCAAAGTCGGGTATCTCGACATCGCGTATCGATTTCTTCGCGAATCGCTCGCGTTCATCGATCATCGACGTGCAAGCTTCCACCGCGCGAGAAGACGAAAAAATCTCGTGGAAGAAATTGAACGCGACTCAAAGCCGTGAATTCCATTCGATCACGTTGGAAAAAACGATGAAACGAACTCAACTCACTCTCTCTCTCTCTCTCCTCTCTTCGAACAGAAGCAAAGCAAGAAAATTGACATGGAATACCGAGCAACTTTGAAGCTAACGAAGCCCATGCTAGTCTGGCTTGCACGCGATCTTCTCTGTCATTGATAAATCGCTTTAAAACAAAACGAAGCTAAAAAGGGAGGAAATCGCGCGTCGCTGGCGTAACAATTTCTCTAGCGGAAGTATCGCGACAATGCCGCCGATATAATCACGATGAAAAATTTTCAGACAATCCTCGCGCTACGAGCTACGAAATCCTGGCCACAAATCTTTCGGAAGGGTGCTGCCGCCCTGGCCGGGGCCAGCAGAGAGCATTTTTTCTTCCGAGGAAGCTCCTTTGCCAACAGAGCACGGAGGAAACAGGCAGACAGGGTCGAACGTAACGGCTCGCGTCGAAAACCGACAAAATTTACGACCGTTCGCCGTGAACGCGTTAAGACGAGCTTCGAACGAGCGTGTAAAATTTAATGGAACGAGAAACACAACGAAAGACGAAAGTACTTATGTAACGTTCGATGCAATCATGTTCGTCGATTAAAATATTTTTTCCCGCAAGCAGACGCGAAACTCGGACAAAGATAAATTCAATTTTATCGACGACGCGGCACGTCTGCGACGCGTCCTGCCTGTATGGAACGCGCACGAGGAAAAAGAAAAAATTAGAGGCAAGACTGGCGAGAGAAGAAAAGACGAGACGCGCGTGTGTGCACGAGCGCACCGGAAATGCCGCTACCGTGCAACCTATTCGACCGGCATACTAGCTACCTCGTCTCTTTAAACCGTCGTTCAATGCTCTCGGCTTCTTCTCCAGGGTACGTCTCGAGTACGCTCGCTAGCTCGTTCGTCGACACATTAGTACGTGTACAGAGCGATTCGTGAAAATACAACTGTTCGAAGAGAACCCTCTCTCTCTCTCTCTCTCTCTCTCTCTCTCTCTGTCTCTCCCTTTCTCCGTTGCTCGCTTTCCGGGAGCGATCCACGTCCACGATAATGGCTTCCTTTAACACCGCGGAAAAAGTTTAAACGCGTAATCGCTTTCGCTGCTGGCTGCGCTTTCTCCTCTGCCTAGTTCTTTTTTTCCGCGTTTTCGCCACCGGGCGATAACCGAATTTTCAAATCGAACGGAATTTCCATCGACCGAGGAAACCTGAACTCGCGAGTTCTGGCACACGCATATTCCATTGAAGCGACGATCTTTCGCAACGAGGTTACGATAGCGACGTTTTTCTAATTCTCTGAGCGTCCGCGTCTCTGGCGAAACTGAAATAACTCGCCTGCTCTGCTCTTCTCGCTACGACGTAATTCCAGATCGGGAAGGAAAGATAGATATCGTAAGAATCGTTCGAAAACACTGGCGAACGATCGATGACCAAGTTTCTGGTTTCTAGGTGGTAGAAAGAGGCAAGGCAAAATGAATTTCGCTGAGCCTTTGGACACGGCAGGGAAACGAAGAAAAAGACGGGACGAAAATAACGAATGCAAGGGCGAAAGGGAGAAAAGGCGAGATGGAAAAAGGGAGGAAGGAAGGAAGGAGGAAAGGAAGCACAGCCACGAGTTGTTGGCAATTTTTCAAGGAATCAGTGCGCCGTCTGACCGGAATGAACGCCCGCCTCTAGCCTCTTTTCTTTCCTACCCTCCTGAATCGCCTTTTTTTCTCGCCAGTCTAGCAGGGCAAGGCTACGACGACGTAGAAGAAGCCCCGAATCGCGACCGAGTCGAATTTTCACCGGAGAATTCCGCCAACCGAGCTTTAGATCGGACTAGAGAGACGAACGTATCCTACGAAACCGGTGAGCCTTTTTAGGATCGAAATGCAAGAAGAAATTCGATGAATCTTACGGGATAGGTGAGGTGAACCGAGTTTCTACGACGAGATCGAACGAGCCAGATATTCGATGGTTCTGTGTTGTCCTCGGCCGATCCACTTCCAAAAGATTCCTCGTAATCGGGTGTCGTCGATAACATCTTGCTCGTTTCGCCATGGTAGGAGCAACTTAACATCGGTACAGGAAAAACTACAGCATGGAAGTTAAGAAAGTCGGAGTTGCCGGAGATTAGAAAGGAAAAGAAGAGGAACGTGGCGCGAACTCGGACCCGGGGGATTTGCCTGGAAACGCGACAAACGGTCGACAATTTACGTTTACATATAACCTAGAGGACTCGTTAAAGCGAACAGAGTTACAGTGGTGCTGTACGCAAGCCGTTATCGGACGATCTTCGATAAAGCGAGAGATTCGTCCATTTTCCATTTTCCAAGGCGGCTGCATCGGCTAACCTTGGAAGGATGCGTGTACGGAATATCACGAGAGCGTGTACGAAAGGACGGTTAACACCTACTTTATGTAACGGCGACGTACGAGACAATGCCGTTGGCCCATTGTACCCGGATGGTTGTATGTACCACGTGCTACGAGTAATTCCACCCTTATACCGGATTCCGAATATTCTCAAAATGAAGCTCCGGGCTTTTGGGCTCCGTTCCAACTGTCTCTTCCTGCGGCTAGACCCGTTGCATAAAACCGCGCACACTTGCCCGCCTCGCTCTTGTCAGGTTCAAACGAAAAGTTTTAGTATCCTCAGACCTGACCTGCTGCCGCTTTGGATACCGTTCGAATATCGATACCATTCTCGACCCAAGTTTTCTACCCGTAACCCATATTCATCACCAGGTCGAGGAAGAAACGTTTCGGTAACCTTAATTTGCCAAAGCGTCGTGAGAACCGCTGCAACGAATTACGCGCCCTCGCAACTCTTCGCGATTTACGACACGTCGGCGCTTAAAGCCTCGTAAAATCAGTCGCGAAAGCGATCTACATGGAAATGTAAATTTCACGCGGATCGTGTTCACGCGTAACGAGCTCTTTGATGTCTCGGTGTAGAGATGGGCGGCTGACAGAAAAGGGTTAAACAAGTTAGTCGCCGATGGAGTATCCATATCCAGAGAATGGATTTAACGACCAAGTTGGGCGATCCTCGTTTACCCCTGCGAAATCTGATTAGGAGAAGGAAAATGTTTCGCGCAGGTGGTTCCATCGAGAGCAGGATCAAAGGACCAGCTCGTTTTCGGCGAAACCGTAACAGGAAAATGGAATTAATAACGGCAAACCAGAATCTAGAACGCGATCCTTAAGGGGTTCTAATTAACGCGTGCGCGGTTACGAACTCATTATGCAAGCTATCTAAACCATGGAAGAAGTGGTACGCGGCGCAGCATCCGATCGACGCGTCGTTATCCGAATTTTGCTCGTCGGTTGGCCATTCTTCGACCTGTGGGACAGTCGGTCTGGAGATTGGCCGCTTTTCAATTTGCCGGTTTCTCTAGGAGTTGAGAGCGCGACTCGCTTCCGACCTTCCATAGTTGCAACGAAACGCAAAGAAACGGGACTGTTTGCACACACGGGGGAGGATAGTACGCACGACAAATGGTGGAAGAAGGCGCAGGGGTGGCAGGTGGCTGGTAGCCAGGCTACTAGCCTTCGTTGGAATTGGTTCGCAAACGATAAAAGACAAACGAAAGCTCTCGAACTGTATCGTTGGTTCGTTTCTGGCGTGATGAAACGACGAGGGAAAACACAGGAGGAAACGTGGAAAGGTCCAGGGGAGTCCCAGCTGGAGAGAAAATGGTAGGAAGCGAACGGCAGCCAGGCGCTCGAATAGAAACGTCAAAGTTTGCAGCTACTTTCTCAAAGCGAAACGTAGGTAATATGCGACCCGAAGAGACGGTTATCGATGTATCGATTCGGAAAACGGCGAGTCTACGATCGTTGACTTTAGCCGAGTTCCTCCGTATATCGTGTGCACGATAAGCGAAAGAATTTGTAACGGGACTTTATAAATTAACGATCGTTCTTTCCCAACAGTAAAGCTGCGAGTTATTCGGTGAACGAACTGCGCGAATTTAAAGAAAAGAAGGAAAGAAAAGAAGTTGTTGGTATTGGTCATAAATTTTTCTAGTCCCCTTAACGAAGTATAACGTTTAACGAGTCTTGACTGGCTAGTAAATCGAAGGTAAACCTCTGGCCTTAACCGAAGCTTAACCTATGCTAAGCGAGCTAAAGCTCCTTGACTGGACCGTGGAACACGGAAGAGAGGCAAGTTGCATAGATTACAATCCGACTCGATCGAGTCGACGTATTTTCGACCTTTCCGAGCCGCCGAGTTTATCGATCGCATCCGAGATCTTCCCATCCGATTAAGTTCTTTAAGGGATTAGATCCAGCGGAATTCCTCGTTTCGATTTTTAATTCGTCGCTGAACATCAACAACACGAATTAGGATAAAGACGAATTGAAATTCCTGGACGGTCGATCGACCGCGAGTAATTAAATGCTCATCCGTCGATGCGAAACCTATCCAACGAAGGACACGATTCTCCGGCAAGAGAATGTGACTGCGAGCCGAGATTATAAAACAATCGAACAAAGCCAAAGGGGGACGACGAAAAAGGAAAGAGGAACAAGCTCGAAGCGGAGCGGAAAAGGGGAATGGAAAAAAGACTCGCGGGAGGAGAAGAAATCTTGATCTGTTCTGACAGTCTGCGCCACCTTCTCCGAGATTCAAATGGCCTCGTTTCGAATCGATTTCGAATTATCTTCGGCGAACGGATTCCTGCGGAGGAGTGGGGACAAAAGAAAGAGAGTCTATCGGTGTAATGGAGAAAACGAGCTGCAGACAGAGAAACAGATATAAGGAATGAAAGGGGTGTGACAGAGAGAAAGAGAGAGAGAGAGAGAGAGAGAAATAGGAAAAGCGAGGAGAAGAAGGGACAAAACGAAGACGGAAAAAACGAAGACAAGTACAACGGGGAATTTAAACGAGGAAGAGGACGACTGGCGAGAGACAAAGACAAGTTCGAAGGACGTCTCTCGTCCGATTAAACAGGCGCGGATGCATTTGGCACGGTCTTCGGCTAGCAAGCCGTGTCCCGGTTTTACCTACTTGTTGGCTCTAACCCTTGCCTCTTTCGGTAGAGCGTTTCTCTGCGAACGAGACCCATGGTTCGCGATCGTCCTTTGCCCGTCGGCTAATTGAAACGCGATCCACCGAAACAAGCCGAAAGAGCCGGAAGAAACTTTTGGGCGTGTCGTGTTCTCCGCTTGTCGACTCGGTGTTTAAACGAAAATACCCGGCGAAATACTTCGGGAAAGGAATACGATCGACATACGACGGCCGAATCGAGTTCACTGCAACTTGCAGACAACTCTGCAATAACAGAGCGTTACGTTTGCTTCGTTCTTCGTTTTGTTGCACGGAGCGAACAGCAACGAAATAAGATAGAACGAAACTCTGTCCCAAAGTGGCCTAATTAAACCTGGCATCGAGCTAGTTTGAAAAGACGCGCTCGCTTTGCTATAAAGCGTGGATAATAAGTACTTACACGCGTAAAAGCGTACGTGGGTATACGGACGATAGCCTGTTCTCGTTGTATAGCCGTAGTAGACGTAGTTCGTATGTAGCCGTTCGTTCTCGGCCTCGTCGGCAAGGCGTCGAGGCCTTTTTTCCACCAGGTTGCTCATCGCTGTCATGTTAATTTTCCCGGAGAAGGAAAGAATTCTTGAATCAAATGCATTCGTTTCGTCTCCTCGTTAGTCGGGACAAAAGAGGAACGGTACAAAAGATAACGAAACTAGCGACTCTTTTCATCCGGTTTGATTAAACAACTAAGTGCACCGTTGTATCGTCCTTAGCCATGCTCGACGGTTGATAAGCCGTCAGCCTGGACTTCCGTTTCTCCCGTCGGTTTCCTTGTCAATTCCCACAAAGGAATACAAAGTCAAAGGATTTCAGGTGATAAAGAATACCGCGTTATTATTCGTCCACGATATCGAGCGATACCGTAGCTTCGCAGGAAACGCGAGACGTTAACTAACAAGAGAAGCAACGCTCGCAACGAGCTCGCTTTTTCTTCTCCCATCCCGATTTCTCTTCTTGCCTTTTCTCCGCTGTGTCGCGCCACGTCGAAACGGATAAATTTGTAACAAAGACGGCGGCCAGCGTAACATCTCTGATCGTAAAAGTTATCGAGCCACGTTCTTTCCTCCAGTCTCTTTCGCCGAATAACGTGCTCGCAATAATAAAGGATTTATCCCTTCTATATGCTGCCGCGACGCTTCTTCCTCGATAACCGAACTTTATAACGAGAAAAAATAGCGGCCGTCGTCCCTCGCCGATGGAGAACCACGATATACGTTAACTTTGTCCTTGACGATCGTAATTACTTCTAAAAATGCACACGTTTCGCGTTGAGTAGAAAAAGGTGCTGATAGATGATAACACGACCGACAATGGAATCGCGAGGAAGACGCCTGGGTGGAACGGCTCGGTGCATGTTTATCTCTAATTTATCGCGAAGGCAGACCGTAACGAGAAACGAAATCGCGATTCGAAATCTACTGTTAGCCCGAGCACGAACGAGAAAGAAATGGATCAAAGTCGAGCTGCCAAGCCGATGCAGATACCTTCCTTTCACGAGTGTTTCATCTTGGCAAAAAGAGTACAAAAGAAACAGAAACAATATGTAGATTTTTTTCTTTCGTTCTTAAAATAAACGAGCGTCGCAACGTCGCGTAATTCCTATCGATTCTAGTTTAAGACGCGTTTAATAACCGACCGACAGAGACCGGTGTATTTAAAACGAAAATTCTTGTTTGCAGAACCAAATACTGGCGCATAATACGTCAGCCAGGATAATCTGGTCGAATCAGAGCCTGGTACTTCAGAGCGTGACTAGGAGTAGCGCCGGCAAGTACGTGTGCGCCGCAACGAATGACCTGAACGAAACTCGGAGCGAGCCTCTTCATTTTCGCGTCAAGTGTGAGTATCTCCGCGGCTCGTCACGAGAACCACTTCAACGATCCGCCTCGGAGCGTACTTTATTTTAATCGAGCGGACTTAATCGAGGATTTTCCTCGGTACTCGGTAACGAAGCCGGCATTCAACGACGAGCAACGAACGCCGTTCTCGCGCATACGGTTCACCTGTACTACTTTCGTCTATTTATTCCGAAACAGCCAACCCGAATTCCTCTTCCTCTTATTCCAGCTGAATATTTCAGTCGTACTTAGTTTTAGCTACATTTTTGATATCCAATTCCCGTTTTACACCGAGCAAACCGCCAACCCGCGATGCGACCTCGAGAAGCAACGCTCTCGTACCTCGGCACCGCGATGTACAAATTGAATATGTCGGTTTTAAAAAACGATACACTAAGATAGATGTTTCTCACAGACGCTCGTTTCGATAAACCGAACGTTTAACGCCGCGGTATCGCACCAGCGATCGTTCTATGTTTGTCCACGTATCGATACCGTTTGCCCAACGTACCCAACATATCGACATCGATGTTGATCCGATGGT
Organism: Bombus flavifrons; assembly: GCF_040668555.2. Lineage (NCBI taxonomy): Eukaryota > Metazoa > Arthropoda > Insecta > Hymenoptera > Apidae > Bombus > Bombus flavifrons. The sequence goes on from NC_138454.1 coordinate 8,434,331, forward strand.
CGTCGTCGCGTCGGGTGCGCCGTTAACCGGGCGACGACAGCCTCGACCGCTGCTGGATCGTGACTGTTTCGTTTCGCGATACTAGCAGAAATGTGCTCGTGGCTCGAAGTGATTTTGACCGTTTTGCACGCGAAAACCCATTTACCCGATACTTTTACCCACTTAAATCGTAGTTAGAATAGGAGAACGTTAACGCGAAATCGTAAAAACATAGTCGGCCGATCGACGCTCGGCCGCATAGTCTGCACGGAGAATGGGAACGGTTTCCGACATCGAATATAGATGCACCGTGAAAACAAGCCCGGAACACGATGCCCGATATTTAACTGCGGCTCCTGACGGGCTCGTAAAGGACAAGGAAACGAGCCAGTATAAGCAGCAATCTCGCGGGAGTTTGCGAATCGAAGTCAACCTCGTATCTGAATTTAGTTTCCCGGTTATTACATCATCGCCTCGATCCTGGGAATGACATTTGCTTTAGGCTATTCACGTCCGCCTCGAAGCGGCGTGGTTTCCTTCGGTCGGGATTTAAGCCAACTTCGATCGAAATGTCGACGCGTTGATCGGTCTTACGGAACGCCATACGCCGATGATACTTTAACCAAAAGCATTCGCCTGCGTAAATTTAGATTATCTGCTTATATACGAGCACGTTTGCAACGAAAAGAGTTAGATTTACGACGAGCGTTGGATTAATTCCGCGAAAAGAGAAATTACGACTTCGTGCCCGTACGATTACACGCAAATCATCCGATAAAGCTGCTCCTTTCATCAGAGAAAACTAGGAATAAACGCGAGGGAAAACGGAACGAACAGGTTCAAAGGGCCATTCGATGAATGAGCATATTTTTTGAAAGCCGTTTCAAAGTACATGTCACAACGTTGCCCGCAATTAAGCAGAGTCTGGAAAAAAAAGGCGGAGCGCGCAAGCTGTATAAAATCAAAGAGCGCGCCGATTCTTAAATCGTTGCATCCGAACGTAGCAACGTTTTACCGATACTCGTGCTACTCGAATAACGTGTATCGCGACATCGCGTTCGATAATTCTTCTCATTAAATTTCGGGTTACGGACTCGTATTTCTGTCCGCCGCGTTAATTACCGAGAGAAACCAGTGTCAGTCGGTTTTCCTCGTCAAATTTTCTGTTCGCGGTGTTCGCTCGGTTTCGATAAGAAAGAACGAAAGCGTGACGCCTTTCCCTCCGCATCAACGATTTCCGTCAATATGCATTTTAACCAATACTTGCCGATATTCTTTTATATTTATTTCAGTGAGCCGTCCGGGCCGACACATTTGCAATTTAATTCCTTCGTTGCAGCAATATCGTTTCACCGAGTCTTTTGTCATTTATTCGTTGAATCGTTAAACACCTGAATAGAAAATATCGAAAAGAAATGGCCAGCGATTGCGGATGGAAAAAGTAATGACAGAAAATATTTATTCGCGCTCGTACTAAGAAACGAATGGAAACGAATTAAACGCGTAAAGTGCGAGGCTCGTACATCAGTCGCATCGAAATGACCGGCAATAAGTCATACAGATACCACCTATGCGCGGCACGATATCGGTCGCGTGTGATTTTCACGTAACTTTGCGGTTCGACTCTGTCCACAACCTTTCGTTCTCGTGTTTCGAACCTGTTCCCTCGATTTCCTCGTAAATAGCATGCATCTAAAGATGCAAAGCAGCTTTTATTCCTAAGCGTTGTAAATTCTATTTTATTCTTGGAAACTTCATTCCTGTAAACCATTTTTCCTGGTCACCTGTTAGTTATTTCTCTTCTCTTTTTATAACGTGGCTTGTCACTCCAACCGCCTTGCTACTACACTTTTAGGATCTTCAAGCTTTCTTTTTTATTTCTGAAATTCTTTTTCTCGTGTCTCGCTTCTGTATTTCTTATTCCTACAACTTTCCTTTTTTCGCTACCCGTCCTGTTCTCGTTTTATCGCCTGGATCTCTTTTTGTTGACACCTTTGCGTTATTTTTTATCGCTACAATTTCTCATTCCCAGGAAGCTTGAGTTTTCCCGTTGCTAAAATTCCTTCTACAATCCCTCCTACGTAACAGGATTGCTCCTCCAAATGTGGAAATTTTTCCATGTCCCAATTTCATCACGACAGAGCACAGCCGAAGGGAAGCCCGACAAGTGATACATTATCATTTCCCATCATTTGGATGAACACGCTATCCACGGTAGTACATAATTGGAGCCGGAAAGTGGTTCTTCGAAAGCGTCCAGCCAGTTGGTCGACGCAAATGATTTTGGAAAGCACTAGTTAATTACAAGGCTGGACGCTACCCTGCGCCAAATAATCAGTCAACAGGAAAGTTTTGATAGCATATATCGCGGCGCGCGTAAAAATCAAAAGGCGAAAAAAAATGGATTAGAACCTTCGCACGTACGCGCTCGGTATTGATTACTCTTTCACGAGAAAGATGAATATCCATAATAATAATAATAATAATTGTTCGATCCTTTTAAAGTTAGAGCAACGATAAGTATATGTTTAAATGATTCGTGCGAGCAAATCGACGGAATATCTAACAGTTCAAAATCAGAATTAACGCTTCGTAAAATGCAGCTTAGTTTAAGTTGGAATTTATTTCGTACTAACGCAAAGGATATAGAAGGTTGCACGTGACTGTGAGTGTCGATGCATCAATTGGGGCCGTAGCTTGATACTATAAGTTAGGACCTCGCTATATCGTGAAAATTGCCATCTCGAAGATTGCCTCGACTCATAAACGGACTTACGTTCAAAAGTAGCGGAAGTATTCTTTGCTTTCCGAGCACGATCCTGTCGCTTTGTGTTCATGACTGTCTCATCCATCTCTCGAAAACCGTATTTTACTCCTGCTCTTCAATTTCAAAGATCGAACCCGTGAACGATCGGACTCGCAGCTATGAGAAATAGCCGTTCGTTCGATAATCTTGTTTGGGAATAACAATCATTGGAAATTTCGTTGGTTTTACTATTGTCTATAGCAATTGCGCGATATTTGTTGCCAAGTGGCCTTAAAAAGTCATAATCCTTTTTCTTCTTTCAAACGACAAGATACGTGCCCGAAGCGGCACAAGAGACGGATGCAGGTGGAGATAGGAAAGTCGGATAAATTGGAAGAAATGTATATCACGGGAAAGGTAGCTCGGCAAAGGTGGCAGTAGTTGTAGGTGGGAAATCTTTTTACATCAGTCGCGAAACGATTTCATCCGAGCGAAAGCTGCCTCGTGACAAAGTTCTGCGAGGCATGCTTGGAAAATTTTCCAGCAGAAAGGTTAAATAAACGGTTCTCAGTTTTCGTAAGTAGCAGCACGCGTAACAGGTCGTGCAACGCGTTCGATTATTCCACGCCAGCGTTCCATCGATGCTAGCTAAATGTCGCCGTTTCGAGGATGCTCCAATTCTTTTTTTTTTTTACATTTCAACTTTTCCGACGTAACGTTCGATCGAGTGGAACGCGTGGCGCGGTTGTGGCGTTCGATTCTCGTGTGACTGGAATTGAAAAAGCAGGCAGCGGAAACGGCGATAGATGGTGGTGATTGGGAAAAGGGGGAGATTCACGGTCGAAATATTTTTCAGTCGCGCCGGTTTGCAAGGAGGACCGGATCGTGGTGGTCGGAGCATCGAGGGGCGAATCGTTGAACATCGCGTGCAAAGTGGAGGCCGATCCGCCAGCGCACAATTTCCGATGGAAATTCAACAACAGCGGAGAGACGTTGGAAGTAGCACCGGGCAGATTCTCGATGGAGAAGTCAAGCGGCGTGAGCGTGCTCAGGTACACGCCGACCACAGAGCTGGATTACGGTACTCTGTCGTGCTGGGCGGACAATTTCGTTGGTACACAAGCGAGACCGTGTCTCTTCCAGCTGATAGCCGCCGGTAAGTATTTACCGGATCTCAGTAAATGTTACATCAGCCGAGTAGCAGCGACCTCGCGCTCGATCTCGAGTCTTCGAGTGGTCAGGAAATCGAGTTAAAATCCTTTCTACCGTCAGAAATCAGCCTGTTTACGCTGCTAAACTACAACCTTCCGTGTTACGTTTCGTCCACCCCTGAAATCGTGCAAATAAGACACTTTGTAGACGACCGGTCGTGCTACTGGCAACAAACTGCCTGGAAAATATCTCGAGTGCTTCGCTCTATTCGTCTTTCCAAGTAGAAGCGTAGTATGGCGACGGAACGAAGAGGAGAAAAAATTCCGCGTGGAGAAATCTGGAGGCAACGCGATCAGCCGAAATCTCTCGCAAACCGCACAAAAATCCCAGTGTTTAGAATCGGCGTAACGACGTGGTATTTCATTTGCATGAGATCGGAGGGAAGAAAGGCGGTGATTTGAAATTGTACTCGCGTGCAAAGAGCAACGTTGCAATCTGCGGCGCTTTTTTCCAAATTTCAAGTACGTTGTGAATCGAATCGATGGTAAAACGCGAAATAAATAGTGGAAAGCTTGGGCCGCTGCAACTCCGGCTCGAAAGTCCGACCTGCGTAAATTATTCAAAGAGCGCCGCATTCTTGCCACCCTCGGGACCGTACCAAACCACCAAGACTATTAACGCCTCAATTATTTACCCTTTCGAAACCAAGATTGTTCCATTTCTAAAGATCCTTCCAATTAGTTGGAAAGCGATCGTTAATCAAGCTGCCGGTATCACCGTTAACCGACCACTTATCCCACTCTTTATCGATTCCTACTCGCTTTTTTACGCAACCGACCATTATTTATCCGAGCTAGCTACCACATTATATCACGTTACGATTGCATTTTTTCGCAAGAACACTCGCGTAAAAAGCTATCGGCAGAATCAATTAATCGGTCCGTCCGAATACTTGAAACGCTCGTTCATTAACACTAACGCGTCAGTATAATCGATCGATTAGCGGAGGAATTATACGCGACGCGCCGACGAATTTCCCCACGATAAACATGTTGATAAACATCATCTGGTAATAATACATCTGCGTGTATATACTTCTGCCGTATATTCGATGTGATGGAAATTTGATTGATTGAAAATAAATTAATTGAATTAATGCTCAGCGATTAATAGGTGCAAAACAATCAACAAGCATAGCCGATCCGTGCGTTCGAAACGAATTTTTTGGAAGCCATTCGAGCCGTTGCTCGAGCTGCCACCAATTTTCCAAGGGACCTTCTTTTCCCAGGGAGGTGTAGGCAGAAACGAGAGGTCAAAATCCTGACAGATATTCGGGAATTATCGCCGCGCGTACAATGCGATGCTACCAATCATCGCGCGGTAAACCGACATTAATCCGCGAGCGGATTTTCGCCGCGCGGCCTCGGCTCGATGTCTTTTTTTCCGCGTGTGATCGAGAATGACGTTGACACGACGACCTGCCGAAAACGTATTGACATTGACGAATACACACGTGCGGCCAAATCGGCGTCCTTTCTTCTTTGTACGACCCTCGCAACGCGCATTTTCATCCCTTTTACTCCCAACCTACGTACTTTTCTCCTCTGCCCTTTTTTTTCCTTTATTCGACAGAGGAATTACCCAGCAAAAAGATCGGTCGCAGCTAAGAGAATGAAAGAAGCGGCGGCGCGTTGCGAACTGGTGCTCTTTGGACGATTTATTGCTTATTCGTTCGCAGATTTTCAAAGATCTTGGACGTGCTATTCGAGGGGAACCGTTGCAAATCCCTTGAACAAATCGAACGTCGTTAGAACGCATCGATGGCTGAAACAATTTTTTACGATGTCTTACGATACTTGGCGTTGGAAGAAATATCGCGAAGCAATGTGCACTCGATGGTTGATGAAGCGACGTGAAGTTTCGAGTGAAATCGGGGCTAGTCGGTCGGTCGTCGATTCTGCTAAACCCAGTGGCTGTTGTCGTAACCTTTGGCTGCTCCGATTCATCCGCAGCGACCCGGAAACCGACCCTCGACGAAACGAAATTATTTTCAAATCTGTCGGTATTGATATCGGATATTGCGTGGTGGTTGGAAAGATGTTCGATGTTGCGACACGAGCAGAGCTCGTGGACTGCAGCAGGCTAACACGGGTCAAAGAAAGTTAAGCTGGTTATTCGCCTGGTTTTCGTGCATTGATCGCCGCTGCACCGTGAAAAAAGTGTTTTCCAGCGAATTTCCGCTGGACGCGGCGAAATTTCAAAAACGAAAGAAAGAAATCGCTGACGCGAGAACGTCATTACCTCGGGCCGATGTTGATTAAATAACAGACTCTGACTCGACGCAGCAAGGCGAGGCGGCTGCAACCAGGCTCGAATGGTAAAAAAAAGAAATAAAAAGAAAGATTCATCGGCCGTTTCGCGTTTCCATTTTTCAGATAGCCATTCGAGTAAGTTAAAACGAAGGGAGTCGGTGCATCGGGAATAGAATTTTCAATCGCGGTTCAGATAAAAAGCGACGCGGCACGGGATGGCATGGCGTTTCACCGCCTCGCCGCAAAACCGCGCGGCATGTATTATGAACCGGATGAAAATAAATTGAACAACGGCCGCGGAACGACAGGCGGGGATGAAACCTTGGTAAAATTCGATATATCTTAGGAAGGAACCGAAACGGTTCGTTGAAAAGAACGCGAGGTATGGCACACGGCGGTTTTGCGATTAACACAAATGAAATGTACGAGAGAGGTTGGCGTTTGCGAGCGAGAAGCGATGAGCGGCTTGTAAATAGGTTGAAGCGGGGAAAAACAAAGAGTACGAGGGGTAATAGGATGCAAAGCGAAATAAAGTCGAGCCGAAGGATTCGCTTTCCGTCCGTTTACTCGCGTCGACGGAAAAGACGAACAATATTTATTTTCTCCTTGCCTCTCGGACTCGTGATAGCTTCGCTGTCTGTTTAAGAAGAAGGAAATTTTATTTGGAACGAACGAGAACCGTAGGGACAGAGAAGCGCAAGCAGGGGAAAAAAGATGAAAGACGGAAGAAGAGGAGGAGAGGGAAATGGCCGGGCGAGGCGAAGGGCCAGAGCGAAAAACAGGCGAATCACGGGTGCAACTGCGCTTTCAGTGGCGGCAGAGAAAAAGAATTTTCGTAGGATGCAACAAACTGCATCAACGCTGGGAGACGGGACGAGGTGAGATGGAACGAACGAAAAGAAGAAAAAGTGCGGGACATCTCTGTGACCATTACTATCCCGGTACACTAAATCCTTGCCACTCGTAGACGCGCAAACATTTTTCACCCGGGGTCGGGTGAGCTTGATTTCCAGAGAGCCGACGGTCTCGCACGCTTTCAGCCAACCTGTAGAGCGACCTTCGAGCGCGTACAAAGTATCCAGAAAATATTACCGGACAAAGGGCGACAAACGAGCCTGCGACAGAGACAACAAAAGAGGAAGAAGGTGGATCGCGCGGCGGAAATTTCCTTCCAACGAACAAGCGCGTCTCGCCATACGAGAGACGCGCGACGCGTGACTAGCGACGATGCACCGGAATCCGGCGCTAAAGAACTTGAAAGTGGCACGTGTATCAGAGAGGAAATAATCTTCGCCGTTCGTTTGATTCGTTGGTTGGACCGTGGATGGGAAAGGCAGGATAATAACCGTTTGCACGTAAGAGGGAGGACGCGACTCTTGATCCGAATATTCGGTGTGAGCGGCGCGCCGGTTTTCGCTTCCAGTAAGGAAGCTCTGCGAGCTTGCTGAAAGCGTAGAGATTCGCACAAAGTAGCTGTGGAATATTGCGAGTTAAAAGGCCGAGCGACCAGCTGCGGACCTCGTCCGTTTACAATCGTAACGTTCTAAAGAGCCAGCCAAGACTGAAATCCTTTACGAAGCAATTTCACGCGTCGGCTCGTTTTAATATTCGAAGCTTGCAGAAGAACGTCAACTTTCGCTCTACGAAATAACCGACCGCCGCGCGTCTCTAGAGCTGTGCAGGCGAAAGTCAACGCTATCGCGAGAATCGATTCTTCCCCGGAGAATCGAACTGCGTGGAAAAGTGGCCGTCTGTTTGAATAATCGCAGAAAGAGAAAAGGGTGGGTGGTACAGGTAGGAAGAGCGAATCAAAATGGCAAAACGTGCGACGTTAGCTCGTAAAATTTTAACAACGTGGTCGCAGCCGAGCAGCGTCGTGACGGATTTAACCGCGGTGACGTTCTCGTTTCAGGAAAACCATTTCCGGTCCGTAACTGCACTCTCGCGAACCAGACTTACACCAGCGTCGAGGTGAAATGCGTGGCCGGATACGATGGCGGACTTCCGCAAAAATTCATCCTGGAGGTGTACCATGGCGACGTGGATTTCCTATCGAGCAGCCAGCCTCTCTACAACGTCTCCAACGTAGACGAGCCGAATTTCTCTCTGGCCGGTCTGGAGGCGTCCGTCGAGGCAGGCGTTCACGTCGCGGTCTACGCCGTAAACGCTAAAGGCCGCAGTCAACCAGTCATTCTCAGCGAGGTCACCTATCGCGACGCCGAGAAACGTACCGGTAAGTTGTATCTCTCTTCTATTTGCTTTCACGCCTTTAAATCGTCATCGTGTTACCGATCCTAAATGAATCTGGAAATATATTTATACATATAATTGACCATCGACGAACAAAGAATCGTCCGCAACGTTCATGAAAAGGTAGTAGATTCTTCGCGAAGAAATCGACCAGAGCTTAAAGTCAACTCGTAGAAAAGAAAGGGATAAGCAAAGTGACAGAATGAGAAATGGACTGTCATGCGTAAGCTTAATCGAACAGAAAGCGCGTTCAAAGAGAAACGAGCCGCGTTAGGTTGACCCTGATCAATATAGTGACCGGCACCGATGTCAAGGAGATTAACAAAGCGTTCGGGGATTCAGCAGGCAAGGTCGCTGCCGCCTGGTTTCTGCGGGTTCCGCGCCGCCTTTGAAACGGATGGTAGTTGTTCCCGAGTGGGTGGTGTCAACGACGAGGTTAGTAAGCAAGACGAATCGCCACCCCCGAGACAACACACCGAGACGAATGCACCACACCCATTATCCGGTCTCTATGTACATTGTGCTACTTAGCCGGTGTCGACTGTAGTCCAAGAAATCGGCCTACGTCTTCATCGATAACTCGAAATATCCAGAGCTTTCCAACTCTCGCTCCGCGATTAATTCTTTTATTCGCTTGTTTCTTTGTTTACTTCTTCCAAGTTTTTTCTTTACGTTTTCTGTTAGAAAAAATATTTACCTCAGTCTGAAACGTATGTCGAGAAAGAGTATTTTTTTTTTTTTTTGTTTCCGAACGGCATCGCGCTGTCGTCGTTATGAAAAAGCTAGATACGTAACTCGTAAATAACAATGTATGGCGACGCGTTTATTCATTTTCACCACGCGCTCAAACTCGTCTATTGGATAGATGATAGAAAAACGTTAAAAATGGTTAGCAAAGTGAAAAAGAAGAAAAAATATGCGGGGGACGGGGGACAAAGTCGATGTAGAGGAAGGAGAATGACGCAAAAATGTAAAAGATTTGTCGTGGATAGCGCGCAGTGAGTCACTGGGTGACATCGTGTGTATACGCGCGATCGTAAATATCAGCATGGCGTGGAGTTTACAACGAGGTAAAACGGAGGGCACCAAATCAATTGTCAGTAAAGTGATTTACGGTCGCGGCAGCGTCTATCAATTTGCAAGCGGGAGATGCGAGCGAGCATGGAACGCGCTCTCTCTTCTCCTGTGCCCGCGCGCGACCACCCGACTGCCACGACTTCTCGTACATCAACTTCTCGACATTCAAGAACAAACGACCATTACTTACGTCCTCTCTCTCCCTCCCACCCACCCCCTCTCTCTCTCCCTCTCTCTGACTGCATTTGATTATCTTTCGATTAGACGGAAGAAAGAGAAAGAGGAAGAGAGAGAGAGAGAGAGAGAAGGAGCAGAGACGAGACAGGCTCTCGGCTACTTAGCATTAAAACTACTCCTCTCAGAACTCGATCGGTAAAACGACCGACAGCCCGACAAGCCAACTCCAAAGTCGATTAGCGCGTAATTAAGACATTAGTCAGAAACTTGCGGCATTTAAATAGCTCGACGACCTTTCTTCTCCGATTTCAACGTTACGTTCCTATTCGAATCGATTTCATATTTCACGGGTGCGTCGGTAACGCATCGGGACAGAAATTTAATCGGATCGGTCGCGAAACTCTCGACTCGATCGGCGTTCGTGTTCTTTTTTCTCCAACATTGGTTAACTGTTTTCCCCAGTGCGTTGGAAGAATTTTTTTTCTCCCATTCGCATTTACGCAGAGCAACGAGCATCGAATTAAGGAAAGCAATTACAGATAATGGTCCCAACGGCACCCACCGACGGAACCGTACAGAAGTCAGGGAGAAAAAAAGAAACAGAAGATAAGACTGGAAAGGGTGGAAAAGAGAGGAAAAGACGGAGAAAGGGAGAAACAGGAAGAGGAGAGAGCGAAAACAGAAAGAGAAGAGGCTATCCAGAAGAGATACGAACGTACAGGATGGTCATTAAGCGGCTGCACCTTCTCTCCTTTCGTCTTGCTCGCGTGTCCCCGTCTTTACGTTCCTGGTTCGCTCATCTTTTTGGACATTAAACCGTTTCGCGTGCGGTAATTTTCCCGGGGTCATTTTTGCCGCTCTTCTTGCTCCGTCGTTAACTTCACTTAGCTCTGTTTACCCCCGTCGTCGTTTCTCTCTTCATCCCTCTTTCATCCTGCCCGTTTCCCTCGTCGCTTACTTCCGATCTTCCGTCTTCCGGCCCGCCTCTCGTCAGACGTCAGCCGAAAGCTCGCTCGCTTCGCCGGTTTTTTCACCCACCGAGCCCGCTTTTTTCCGTCCCACCACGCCTCCTTGTCAACTTATTTTTATCCTTCGATTAAAGAACGCCGCTCTTTCTCCCCGCACAGTCGAGCCGTATTAACGGCGATCATTGCCTCTTTCTTCGATCGTTGTCCCTCCCAAACCCCCGACTCCGACGAATCGAGTGAAAAAAAAATCGCATCGCGAAACTCGCGATTAACGTGTCTCAGTTGGAAGATTGGAAAACTCGAGGTTGCGCGAACGAAGAGTAGCTTTCACGTGCAAAGAGCCATAAACGTTTCCGCGTCGATTATTTTCAACGAATATCTCGTTAACCCGCGAGTTAATATTTAAATCGGCAAAGTGGTAAGAATTTTCTTTCAAGATCCAAACGTGATATTTTGCGAGACAGGAGACCCACGCTCCTTATAAAGCTCTGTTTCGCATTTTTATTGATATAACCGATCTCGCGGAATCAAAGATACCTGGTAAGGTGGAAACTCAAACAGATCGCGTTTCTCGCGAGTAAACACCTACGAAATTGAATGGAATTCGTTCTTCGAAATTCTATATACCGTGTTTCTTCGATGGTGGTAAGCGGTAGACGAGCCAGCAATTGGTCGCGAAGCACGACGAGGAAATTGAATTTCGCGATTCCGGACGCAGGGTGACGACGGGGAAGAGATCGATGCGAACCAGAGAAATCGACGTAATTTGTGGCACGCGGATGTTAAACAAGTGCGTCGCGTGTCTCGATGAACAATGCAGCGAGATGACAGTTCCTTTCCAACTGTCTAATTCGCGCGTACTGCTTAAGTCGTGCTGCTTCGTGCGTTTACGCGTTTCGTTAACGCGATCGGACCCTCGTCAAACGGATCTCGATGTAACTCATCGCGCGTAAATGCCGATACCACGCCTGACGTCCTCGCACGTAACGTCAATTAAAGGACGATCGAATCGACGCGCGTTTCCGTTGCATCCGCAACGCGCATCGTAGCTATCGATCATCTCAGAGATCGATCGATCTAGGAAACGCAGATGGAGAATCACGCGCAGCTTTTCATACACGAGGATCGATCGGCGAATCGTAGAGAGGAAAATTTTGATCCGCGAAAAGGCACGTTGGGCTACTCTAATTCAATTCCAGCTATAATTGCGAGATCTGGAACGGTAAAAAGTCTTTGCTCGTCCAGAGGAGGCTCGATTGGCTGTAAATTCGTGAAACGGAAAGCATCGTAAATCGTGAAAGGTCGGCGGACGATGCAACGCGTGCTGATTGGCGAGAGAACGTGTCTGAACCACAAATCCAGCCTCGTCTTAGGTTTTGTCGGCTTTCGCTGGGCTGTGTCTTAAAATCCAGCTCCGAGGATCTATCGATCCATCGTTAAAAACGATTCGCGAGGATCGCGTCAGCGGTATAAATTACTTTAACGCTATTGTCGCATTCGTTCGTTTTCGTTCGTGTTTGCCATCGTTTTGATCGAAGTAACGCAGACTCTAGCGACGGCATTATGAATTTTCTTTGCAGTGCGGTAACCGCTTTAAACGGGAAATCGTCGTTCGTGGAAGAAGAAAGACCGCTTTAAATTCTATTAAAGCGGCGGAGTAAAGTCCTGTCGGAAGGAAAACGATTATTATCGCCGTACGAGTCACATCGTTAAGTCCTTAAGAAATATTCTCTGCGGCGTAATATATTCCAAGCGGAGTTTATATCAAGCTGGCGCGCGCACGAGTTATCCAACAATTTCGCCGGTGGCCAGAAAATGGTAGCCGTGGAAATTCCTCAAACGGTTTTGGCTAGCGCCACGGTCGCCGCCATTCGTAACAGGTAATGTTGCCGGAAGTATCATAACGACCCATTCTCGAGTTTAAGCTCGTCTCTAAATACTATCCGGAATTAAGCGGAAACGACTATTCGTGATTATACGACCGACGACCATTGCCTGCTTTTCAACCGAAATCTTTACACCGCTGCCGCGTAATACCGCGACACATGATAACGTTCTCTCGGGCTAAGACTGGCCTTTGTTCGGCTATCGTCGTCGTCGTCGTCGTCAGCAGTCGAGAGCGTACCTTACTTCCGTTGAAAGTTCTGCTCTCTATCTATCTCTCTTCCTCTTTCTCCCTGGTACGAGACCGTGTAGACCGATCAAAGCCGCGGAAATGTCCAACTACGGTGGTTTATGCTACACACCGTTAAACTGTACGCGTCGAAAAGCTGCGAGAGACGTCCCAGAGTTTGAAACTGGGATAGAATTATCAACGCGTTTGATGAAAGTGGCCCGAGAATCGAAAGCCCGTGAAATTTGCCCATCACAAAACGACGAAATACATAATTCGTGGCGAAGGAAGCGATAGCATTATAGGGGAGGAAACAGCGGTGACGTTGACGCGTACCACCGACGTCGCCTATCTGCGCCACTCACCGAATCCTCCTTAATTTCGAGAAACCGTCGCCGCTGTTCGCCTACTTCGAAAGAGAAATTACAGGCAAATCGAACTCCGCGTATTCGCGCCGCTTCCTCGCGAAATCTCGTCTCGTCGAACGGTATCGCGGCTAAGGCTGAAAGGCGTCAGCTGCACCGAATTCCGAATCAGATTATCGCGAGCCATGAAATTTCCTCCTTCTACGCGCGTGTAAGTACAGTCCGCCAACACGCGAAACCTTTTGCGTTTTCGCGACCAAGTTATTCCGACGCGACGCGTTTCGATCACCGATCCGCGTCCGATAAGCGTCTACAGAAATCGAGAAAACGCTATCGAGAAGCTGAACGTGCTAGATCGGACTAGATCGGCCTGCACCGACCAAAGTAATTCGGCGAGTCGTTGCAACTTTGGAATATACCGCGTTGTCAAGAACAAGTGGAAACGTAATTCGGATATCCGGTAACGGTGGAGTAACGCAGAGAGACAAGGTAACGTTGCAAGCTGCTATTCGTAGGAATAATTTTAGCGAAACCGATGGCCCGCGGGTATTCGAATTAAAGCGAAATCGGAGGATGAGAGGGGGTGGGAATGACCAGGAAGAGGAGAGGAAGGGTGGAACGGTAACATCGGATTAGAGAAAGGGTTCCATCGACACTAGTGGCATTCCTACTGGATCGTACTATAATTGAGATTAGGGTACTTGGCTTTAAGCCTTTCGAGCCTCCGAAGATCGGCCAATCCCCTCGATAAGCGTTTATTATGAACGAGAATCTCAAGATCGGCGACTACATTGCCCTTGGCTTCGTCCTTTTGCTACTCCTCCCACCTTCCTCTCTCTCTCTCACTCTCTCTCTCTCTCTCGTTCCTCCCTAACCGTTCTTCTCTTCGGTTTCTCTCTGTGGGGCAATCCTCTTCAGGTTGCGAGATTGCGCCGGTAATTGCTCCTCGATTTCACCTACGTACACATGGCTTTCTATTGTTGCACATGAGCATACGATTTCTGGTGTGTACATATGCGAAGGGAAAGGGCGGCGACGCGCAGATGGAAGGGAAGGTAAAGAGGCAGAGAGGAGGGTGAAGAGAGTGGGACATAGAGGGAGTAATCAGTGACGAACTCTCGAGACTGTTCCGGCTGAACGCAATTAAGAGGATACCAAACCACCATCGACGTGGCTACTTGACCGTAGCCGTATTAGCATCCAGGAGAATCGCGTACCTCGCAAAAGGGATTAACCTTCGAGGAGATTCGCAGGCAGCTGCGAACATCGACTTGAGATTTATTCCGTTTCAATCGGAGAATCTATACGCTAAACACGGCTAAGGAAGTAAGAAAACGGGAGAAACAGGCAGAAGGCCGACCGGATGGCAAAGGTATTTCCACGGTTGAAACGAATCGTGTCTTGAACGAGAAAATCCAAAGTAATATCGTGGATGGTATACGTGCTTGGAAATCCTTTTAATGTGTTCGCGCGGCGAATGGAATAATTTTCAGAACGGACGGTGGTCGCGTTTCCGTGGTAATCCGGGTCGAAAGCGATCGGTCACGGAGCCGAAAGAGATTCGCGTGCGCGTTTCATTAATTGAAAACGGCTGAACTGGGACACGTAAGTCGCCTTAGTCGGAGAACCGACAGCACAACATCGATTCGGGGTTAGCTTTACGTTGAAATTAATCCAAGTGAGCCAAAGTTAGATCTGGCTCTGGCTAAGCCGGGCTTTTTGGTGACTTAGTCGGCCGTATGACATCGAAGCTCCGTCTTACTTGCAGCCCGATATCCAGTCGACGCATGACTGAAACTTCTCCAATGACTTTCTCCTTTCGTACCATTCTGGCTTTTCCGTCGTTCGTGTAATTGTAACGTTCGTTGAAACGTCGCTCGAATCTTTTACGTTTCTCGTTAGAAGAAAAGAAGAAAAAAGACAAGGGGAAAAGAAAAAGGGCTACTTTTTTGGCGAATTGCTGGAAACGTCGCGTGTTCGCCGGACGGATTATAAAAGAGGAACGCGGAGTTTCGAGGAAATCGAATCTTTATCGAAGCGTGATTTTGCGACCTCGCCGTGGCAGAAGGAATTTTTTCCCGATTTTAGCTGAAGTACGTAGCAGTGAAAATCTTGGCGAACCCGCGTTAAGACCGATTAGCGATCTAAACTTCGATGAACTCCGAGTTCGAGAGCCCGTTGGGATATGCGATTCCCCCTGTTGGCTCTCTTCGAGAATCCCGTTAGACCATTCTCGAGGATCGACGGTATAAGGACCGGTTTATCTTTAGTACCCCGGCACCAGACGTTTCTTCGCGTGGAACTCGATTAAACTTCCATTGCAACTTTTACGAGACATTGTCGAGGCTTAGGAGGGTATACGATCGCAAACTGTGCCCATTTCCCGGACAAGAAAGAACCTGCAATCTGCTAAAAACTAGTAATTGATTAAAAAATTGTAGCCGCGGACGTTAACGCGGATGGAAAGAACGCGAAAGGGAAGGGAAGGAAAGGGTCGGCAAAGAATCGGAGGGCCAGGCAAGGGAAGAGAAAAGCTGGCGAACTATCCGCGTGATTTAGGTGAATACCGCGTCCTGAAACGTGCCGCGAGAAATATATTTCCTCGTTGTTCCAAGGGAACAGAGCTTCCGCCGTACAACTTTAACGAGAATCCGTCGACGCTTTCGAAGAATATACGATCGTGAGCGACCGTGACAGCCGTCTACGGTAAGTCGCCGTAATTGATCCGAGAAATTATCGTAACGATGCAATTACCGGCATCTGCCGAGAGGGAAGTTGCAACGCGCCATGCCGTTTGAAATATCGTCGAGTCTTCGGAAAGAACTGTATGTCAATTTCGCGCGAAACCAGACAGCACAGAGGATTCGTCTTTAATGGTTGCCGAAATAAACAGCCCGTTCGAAAGGACTCGCGTAATTCTACGATTTATCGAGAGAATCGACCTCTTTCCACGCAACTTCCTACCAAATGTAGAGTCTAGAACCGTCTTAGATCGTGCGATTCGATGGCTTTACGAGAGCTTTTACGTCCACGCCAAGCACTTTTCTGTCGCTCAACCGCGCGCGCTCATATATTCCTCGAACGTCCTTCGAGACTCGCAAGATCGTCGTATACGGTCTATTCGCGGATCTAAGCGCGGGATTCAAAGCGAAGATAGCGCGCAATGGCATTGCCAATAAAACGCAGCAACCTTTACGAGTGCGACCCGATAAGTGCAATAACCGTGTTTCGTTCTCTGCTGTTACGCGCAACCTGTTTCACGTCGATTTCCACCGCGTGTTTCCAGATTTTGCGAATAGTCGGTAAGGATCCACGTGCCGATCCACCGAATAAACGGAAAGGTGAACGTCGAACGTTAGAACGTCGCGCGTACCCTTCGTAGCGTAGCCTTCCTCGAGTTAGGTGCTAGAGAAACGCGAATACCTAGGGTGGCTGATTAAACCTTGGGTTTTACGAGCATTACGCGTCCTGCCAAAGTATCTTCCCGTGCATAGGTGTACGCACACATACACACACACGCGCGCGCGCTGCAATCTATTTACACGCATAAATGTACCCGTATTATGCATAACGTGTATATCGTCCGATTTTCATTCCCGCGCGCTGCCTCGCGCGCAATTTCCACCCAGTCTTTTCCCCATACGACGAAAGCCTTTCAAGCTTTTCTTACCCTTCGTGGAGAAAGTTTCACTCTGGAGGCAGAAGCTACGATCGTCGCCGAAATATTCGGAATCCACGGCAGCGAGGATATTCGCCGATCTGGATGCCTGGTTATCCGACGATCTGGCGTGGAACTTTAGCCAATGCGGCGCGTTTCCAAGGTCGACAGCAACGACGATAGCGGTGGTGTGGTGGATAGCGGTGACGAAGGTATCGGTACAATGCAAGCGCACACGTAGGTACGTAGATGCTCTTCGCGAGTTAAGAATTAAAAACGTTCGTCACGAGAGGCTAACGAGCGTGCCAACGCTCTGTCCCACTTACCGTACAGTGGAACACAGCTGGCCAAGCCGCGCTCGAAGAATACAGTTTTGTTAATTATCCGAGGAAAACAGCAGGCCAGTTCCCACGCTCGGCCACTATCGACTAAAACGTCACGTGCGAGAAACCGACCAACTCGAACGCGAACCAAGAATTAGCCTGCAAGATTCCTCGTTCTCTTTCATTCTGGCGAATGAACCTACTCTGCCGCGATATGGTCTCCAGTTTCAATCTCGAATATCGATGTTGCTCGTTGTCTCGTTCTTCGGCTATTCCAAGAGAAACGTGACTTACGTAACAACGGTTTACTTCGTCGTAAGATGAGGCCAAGCTTGGTTGGCTGATACCGGTAGCAGGCTGCTTCTCGAAAAGAATCTTTTTCTCTAATTTTTAGCGAACAAACATTTGAATCGAGTCGGCAGCCAGCTAAATTTCAGGAAAAGCCGTTTGCACAGCCTGTTTTCTCCGACTTGTTTGTACGGTTTAGCGCGACGAGTACGAGGGGAAAAATGGAAGATAGTAAGTAACCAGAAAGATCCGTAAAACGATCTTTGCCTCGGTGTTCGCGTTTTGCTTCTTCCGCTGTTTTCGCGATAGATTTCGATTCCGATGGAACCGCAGAAAAGATACGGAATTTTGTCCACGATCATTTTTGACGAATATATTCAACCAGAGGGAATCGGTAAGAATGGCGAGGAAAAAAGAGAAGGACAAAGTCCCTCTTGATGGGACACTTCGTTTAATTAGGTAATCACACGGATCTTGCTACCCGACGAATGGTTTTAAGTAAAGCGTCTTTCTAATTGAAGTTTCTCAGTGACAACAGTTTCCCGATAACTCGTGCAATTAAGAAAACCGTAACGAACGAAACTCGTAAAATATTCCTCGGCCGCTTGCTGTAACAGCTTTTCGATTTCCGGGTATAAATTTTTCGTCGTCCATCGCCATCAAGTTAATTCGCAGATTTTCTAACGGGTCTCCGTTAGAAAAGTGTCGAAAGAGGTTTTCGCGAAAGCGAAGCAAAAGAAACGTAGCGACGATTAGAGGAAAATTCGCGTATCCGATTACCACGAAGGAAATTAACGGATCGCGTCAGATTACAACACCATCGCTGGACAACGTTTGATCGTCCTTCGAAAAGCTTGTCTACCGTTTCATAATGATTATTGTCGCGCAGTTTCCAGCGTCCTGCGGTTACCTGTTTATTAATGTATGGATATATTACGATTCATTCGCTGCGATTCGAGCAACGATCGCGCTATTATTACAAGGTCTATGCGTCGTTTAATTATAGCCGCGATAATATTAAATAAATTACCGTTGTTCATTTGTCAATCCCCAGTTTCCTCGTAAATTTCATCGAGCCCCGACTGAAACGGCGGCAACGCGGAATTTGTTAATTACGTAGGTCGTTTAAACGCACGCTGGCAGCTACCGCGTTTCCCGTCCAAGCCCCGCTACACTTGACGCATCGTTCCGCTAACTACCTTCGATTTACGCCTCTGTTCAAGGACAAGACGCTGGGATCGTGCTGTCGCCGCTGATCGGTGTGGTGGTCGGAGCTTTGGTCACGCTGGTCCTCATCATTCTTGTGGTGGTGGTGCGCGTACGCCGCGAACGAGTGTCGAAACCTCGACACGAAAAACCGGCGGAACTCAGCGAACTACCGCCGCAACAGTATCCTCTGCAAAATCCTCAGCAAACCGTGGAAACCGACCCCGACGTCATCCCAAATAAATTCGGTGAGTTTCTGAAGATTTGCAAACACGAAGCTTCGAAAGCGGCTTCGTCGCTGGCAAAGCGGGTACGCTACCGATCGGCGGTCGTGCGAACGATCGATGACCGTGCCACGCTGCGCCGCGCCGCTCTGCATTTTCAAATAATGGCCAGGAAACGTTCTCGCAACGCGCAGTTAATCTAATTGCGTGGGTTACGAGCATCGCCGCGATTTGTAATAGCAGCGTGTATAGATTTTATTAAATTACCGCGGCTTACACGGTTGCCGAGCGCCACGGCGCCGGCGGTATTTCATCCCCAACAAAAGAGATCGAACCAAAACGCCAAATATTTTCCAAAAACATTTTCCATTTGCTCGGCCAGTCCGCGATTGCGATCGATTCGTGCGATCGGCCGCGCAGTTCCTATCGCTTTCTAGAATTCGCTTACCGCGGTGGTACGTGCTCGCGGGACAAACATCTCCCACTAATTTCCGTCTACGTTTCTCCTACATCGACTTGGAATTGGTTACGAGACACGAATTTAAATACAAAAACTTACTTAAAATATCGCCTCCGGGGAAACACTTGTTCGGCGAGTCCAGCCATTAACAGGCGTTAAACTCGATAACGGGAAACTATCAAAAGTGTATGCGGGAAAGCAGCAACTCGTTTAACGCGACTAGAATGTTAATAAGAAATGAAATGCAACGGTTTGACGACGTAAAATAGATTTCTCGCTTTCATCGAGCCAAGAACGTTGGTCATTCCGTAAGATGGTACGTACACGAGGGTTGCGTAGGAAACGGCACGTTACAATCCGATAGGGCAAAAGTGAAAAGAGAAGGCGAGGAGAACCACGTGGCTAATTGTCACGGGGCGCTTCATATCGTTTCGAACGAATCCCAAAAGAATCATCTCCGGTTCGATGTTGCAGAAGGAAACCTGGTAGAAGTGAGCCCACCGAGTTATCCAGGCGGATATCCCCCGGGACATTGGGTCACACCCGGACCTACGCCAAGCATAGACGAACTCTGCCACAAATTCAGCGGAAGACCGACGGAGCTGAGGTTACCATCGAGAAGCACGATACCGAGTTTACAGAGCATGCCCATGACGGGAGTGATGATGGGCGGTGGACAGGGCGGCGTGACACTCGGTGGCAGCCAAGGTGTCGTCGTCGTCGGAGCCGGACAAGGCGTTGTCGTCGCTGGCGAGTGCTTGGACGGCGAGGCGATCAAGAGACGACTGATGGCCAACAGGCTTCCGGAGAGCTGCGTCTAGACCTCGTTGTTCGTCGCCTTCTGCGCCCGTGTATCGCGTTCACCGACACGAACAGAGGTCCCTTGCCGAAAATTTCGGCTCGTTCGTAGCGCTGCACGGCTGGACACTGACCATCAAGATGTTCGATGATCGATATCGTACGCAGCGAACGAACGCTTTCACGACTCGTCTTGCGAAACGATTAGACATCGTACGAAGCGGCATAAAGACAATCCGCCGTGTCGTTGCGAGCAACGGAACAACAGCCGCTAAGCTAACGGAGATCGTCGACTGGATAAGCGATGGATAGAAAGGCGAATGTGCGACGCGAGCTTAGATTTGTCGGGAAAACTTTCCAATCGCGAGAAGGTATCCGCCAAAATTGTTTTGTAAACGTTTTCTCGATAGTCGGGCAAAATTTGTTCTTTTCTCTTTTTTTCCTCTCGGGAAGAAACGGACGAAGAAAGGAACGGAACTGAAAGAAAAGAAGAAGAAGAATCGAACTGGAAAAGAGTTAGGTGAAAACTTGCGCTCCTGAGTTTTCCACCTGGGCAAGATGTTCCCAAGTAGTCTTCCTCTGTCTTCGAACGTCGGCGCAACTTTCTCCTATCCCTGTTTCCGTCGCCAGACTCCGAGTCCAACCATCTTCGACGCTGTCTTCTCGCATATTTCTTTCTCGCTACGTGACTTCGCCTCCCGGACACGCCGTACGACCGGACCACCGTTCGCCAAAGTGGCAGTCTCGAGTAACGTATCGAGGAAACGCAACTTTCTACCCGAGAACCACGTTCGACTTTGTATCCGACTGCCAGCCCAAGGTATTAAACGCGCTTCGAAGCGATTGCACTGGTAGCCGGCGGCGCTGGCAATCGACGCCGAAGAATCGAAATGGGGGTAAATAAACCCACGTCTCAGCCTACCAATCGAATTCTCCAGACATCGAGGCATTAGGCCGAGAAACGCGAGAAAAGATAAAAGGTTCTCGTACAACCCCTCTTCCGGTTGCTCGGAATGAAGATGGATGGAGGAACTGGGCGAGAATATACGATGGAAATCAGGGGAGAGGGAAGAGGAGAGGAAGACGCGGAGGAATGGAAAGATAACGCGATGTTACTTCGCCGAGTTGCAAGAAGGAAGAGGCGTGATGCGCGGTATCGAGGCTGATCAATCAGTTTCAACGACGGAAAACATATTCGGGGCGGAAGTAGTTTGTACGAAACACCATTTTATACGTTGCAACGTCGTCGGCATTTCCTTTCGATTATTTTTCCTGTGGTCGTCCTTCTCTTTCTTTCGTTTCTTTTTTATCTCTCGCATTCTCACGAAATCTCGTACGAGCGGAACGCGATTTTAACATTCGCTGGAATTAGGGACGACGTTTGATTCAACGAAAATCGCTTTCTCTTCCTAGCGGAGAGGATAAAATGCGTTAAGCAAGAATCGACAATAAGTGATGCGATCGAGAATAGAAACTCGAGGTGTTTGTAACTGTATCGCGACGAATCCAGTGGAAATTGAGGAGAACAGTCGGAGACGAGATAGTTTGGCGTGCGCGAGCTGGCAAACGAGACGGTTTACGGCGAGGAGACGCGGTTTTTTAGGAAAACGAAGAACTTTTTGTTCGATCGTACTCGATCGTAGCTGTGATACGAAGTTTCCAAATTTTCATCCATCGTCGACGTGGACGTTCCTTTTCGCGTTTAGCCTAATTTCCGACGTGAGTGGAACACTCTTGTAAATATACACGCACGTGTAGGCACAACGATCGGAGAATGAAAATTTACCGCGTGCATTGTTCTATCGAGAAGTCGCAGCCGTCCGACTGTTCTCCTAATTTCATTCGATTCTCTTAACGAACGGGAGAAGAATAACGGAGTAGCGGAGAGACTCGAGGAGTCTTTATACTCGGGTGAAAAATTGAATTTGTAAGGTCAGAAAAACCGGGCTTCCACGTGACACTTTGCGACGAAGTCATGAAGCTTGACGGCGAAACTAGGAGTAAAAAGTGACAAAGTATATTCCTAAGAGAATGAAGTAACGCCAACTTCGTCCAAGACTCTCGCTCGAGGTATGCGGTTTCTACTTTGAACGTGTAACGAAGAGAAGAAAACGAGCGAAAAAGAAATAAACGTTAAGTTATCGTAATGCGTGACGCATCGCGAATCGATTACGCGATCCAAATGATTAGTAACGTCGAACCAAATGTCGAGTGTTCTTTTTTTTTCGATGTATTAAATGAGAAAAAAAAGGGATAATGAAAGAATCCAAAAAAAAAGGTAACTAAAAGTCGTTGCTCGTTAGTTAATGTCGTATCGTTGTACATAAGTATGTATCGTTGAAGAATTTGCCCTGCGTGGGAACCGTGCTCGAGGACGATCGCACAAACGTCGTCGGTAATTTCGATGTTCGAGGGTGCGAGTTAAATGGAAGGTATAATCCGACTGACGATGAGTAAGAAACGCCGGTGTGCCAGGAAATCGAGGCGATTCGCAACGACGCGACCTGTATCGTCGTTCGATGGGACTCGTCGATTTCTGTTCGAGTGACAGGTTGACAGGTCGTTATTTCCCAAAACGCTCGACGAACAACGATCTTTGTTAATTAGAGTAAACGCTATCCTCGCCGCAAACATAGAATTAGCCGCGCTTCGGGAATCGGATCGAACATCTTTTTCTATCGAACCCTCGAAAAATCATCGTTACGGTCGATCGTCGTCGCACTGCCAACGAAATTGCTACGTTCCCGCGTGGAAACCAGCGACCTGATCGACGCGATCACACTTTTTTCTTTCACGTCCACGAACATTTAACCTAAACGTATCCGGCTGTCGATCTGGCGAGAATCAATTTTCGGTATAACGCACGCACAAGCCGAGAATCTACATCGATTCCTGTACGCTCAAACGTTTCGTTTCTCCTCGAGGGAAAGATGAAGAATATAATTCAGATTTTTCCTCTTCTTTTTGGCCGTTCTTCTTTTCTATATGGCTGCTCTTTTTCCGGCAAACGTTCTGACAACATCGATAGGAAAATTCTTGGCACGCGAGGAAACGATGCGCCGCTGACCTGGTGCAAGCGATTCGATCGAACACGAAAACGAAAATTAGAGACTAACGAATGTACATAATCAGCATGATGCGAGGTCCGTGTAAATCGATTATATTTTAAGTTCACTGTATAGGTGATTTCATATCAGAACTGCATATCGTCTACTAACTCGTATGTATATATTACATAAAGTTTCGATCTGAATAAACTGTTTAACTGTCCGAACTGAATCGTGCTTTGAATCACCCTCCCACAGGACTATCCCGACTCTCTCTGATATTCCTCCGACTTCGATTACGCTTGATTTATTAAAAAGATGCATCTTTGAACTTGGAAGGGAAAGATAGCGAAACGAAAGCGACCGTTTAAACAGCGATCGCTGCACACATAGATAGGATATATCCGCTTTTCGTAGGGAGCTACATTTCCGAATTAACGAAGCATACTACTTCGCTGAAGAGAATTCTCCATCGAGATTGTCGATTCAATGAAAGGAGATGGGAGACGCGGATCCCCTCGGTTCGCGAACAAATTCAGCCGATCGAACGATGCCAAATGATCTCCGGAGACCGTTAAAGCCTCATTTAGCATAATCCGAAATTTATAAAAGAGGGAGCGGAAAGAAAAATTGAACTTGAAAATCAGGGATTGGGGTGGACGAGATCGAATTTGCCGATTCGCGGCTGATCCTTCTTCGATTAAGAGTTCGTTTCCGAGGTATTTTTCAATGTTATTCGCGCCACGCGTTCAAACCCATAGAATTCTTAGTTCTGTCGCGAGAATAAATTCGAACCGGGTAAAATACCGACTGGAAAGAAGCCTGAAATTTTACAACGATAGCAAGAGGTACCATAAAAATCGCTTAAAATGCAACTACCGTGAGAAATCCCTGGCGTACCCTCTGGTGTTCCGAGAAAAAATGGAAGCAAGCTGAACGGAATTTTAATCTGTCCTTGTATCGTATTTCGCGTGCTTACGTGAATCTCTATGTACGTACCGTGAAGCAACATCTCGAGAACATCTTTGCCAACGTCCTCGACGAAACCAGCATGAACATCTTGAACACCGTTGTCGCAGTCACCTCTTGACACAAGTAGTCGTATTCTCCATGATAGAGCAGAACCAGTGTTTTACGAATTTATTCGTGCATTAGCACTTCTTAAACTCACGAGACGAGGGCAAACAACACTACACAAGGGATTTGTCTTGTATGATTTAACAATGGCGCAAGTGTTAACTTTCCTCTTCGGTATCTGTCGTATCGTCGGAAGATTCGACGTTGGATGGTTCGGCCTTGGCTGGTTCGACGTCGACCAACATACGTTGAAGCTGCTTCCGCAGCATCGTCGACGCGCTCACGATACAGTTCATTATGGTAAACAAGGCGCAGTTGTACTTCTGTATCATCGTGTTCTTGAAATCGTTTATGCGAGGCAATTCGATCTGTGAAAACGTAACGATTTCCATGGATCGAGAAAAAGCAGAAATTAACGTTGGTATCATCGTGCGTTACTACTTCTCTGTCGTCCAAAGTGGGAACGATCGTAGCCATTATCCTACGATACAGGTCCTCGACGTCGGCGCTGCTACCCCACAAGCCCTCGGTATGCGTCCAATAAACGAGACCAGCCGCGATGCTACTTTTCACGAGGAAGAGCAGAATGTTACAGAATTTGTAACCCGACGTCTTTGGCGATGTCTTCTGCGGACACTCGCAGAGCTACGCAAACGTACATATCGTTACTACGGTTTGCGACTGTATCGTCTCTTTGGACAGAGTACCAAGTTTGCGTACGTGACTCGAAAGAATATCAATATTTGAGAGTTTTTAAGAACAAGCGCGGTATTCCTTCCTTCGTATCTTTGTATTTGCATTGAGAATCGAGAGAGCCGGATTCTTATTTGCCGGCACACGGTATACAAGCGAATATCGAAGGTGGAGCGGAAAATCGAACAAAACTCGGAATTACTTACGAAACGAAACATTGATATTTCTAACTAAACGAGTTTATGTTTATTCGTATTGGCGGGTATCGCGACCGAATCCTCGAATTGCAGCAAAATACACGGCGAAGCTACGGAAATGGAAACAGGCGTGGAAAGAAGCCCGTGAAAGAGAGGAAAAGATTTGTCGCGTTTACGAAACCCTCCAGAGTATCCGGCTTTCTGTTCAACGAGTGGACCCTGGAGTCTGCTAGTCTGCTAAACGCGACGATGCTTTCGACTCGTGAGGTCACGTACGTACGTGTCCCTAACAAGTACGCCAACTCTAAACTGTCCTCCTCCATTAGAGACTCATCCGCGTCGCTATACCTGTGTACACCGAACCGTCGAGCTAATTCCAGGTAAACGCAACTACGGTATCGACCAATCAGTTTCCTACAGGAGCCGATACATCGTCATTCGTCGCTTCCTAGACGCGTGTATATCGCGCGAACACGAGTGGAACTCGCGCCATGGGAACGCGTTCGCGTGATTTAACGCCAAAGCTGCCTTGTTAACGAATCGAGATTCGATCCCGCTAACGGAATCTCATTAACGATAAATATATTCTGTTCGACCACGTACGCTTCCTGTTCAACCGTCTTTCCGCCTTTTGAACCGTGCGCCCAACGAAACGATCATTTGGTTCACCTTTGGCGGACAAGTTCTTTGCATGTCTTTCCGCGTGCAGATTTTAATGGGCACCGGTCTCGGAGTCCAATAAGACGAGCCTCCAGCCACTATGCTCGGACAAGGCTGCATCACGTCCGCATGAACGAGCTTTTGAATCCTCTTTGGTCTTACGCATGTCTCCGGATTGGACAAGTTGATGGTCTGCGCGACACACCTCGTTCCTCTCTTCATCGTTGCTGTCAGTTTTCGATTCGAGTCTCCTGCTTCCGATACTTCATCGAGACGAAGAGCGAGATCTGGCAGAAATGGGAAGCCGAACGACAAAAGGTTCTTCGATAGACTCGGCCAATCTTCGTGGTGGCGCGATTATGAAACAGCCAGCGGAAAATTTAGGTTGCGCCAATCTTTTCTCAAACGCGAACACGGCGATTTCTGTGCGATTTACCACGAGCCCGTTTACAAACTTACGAAATTTCGTCGGCTTCACTTTGCATCGCATAACCTCGAAACTTACGACGTTACGAATTTGTGGAGGAAGGTCGTTGGCTCTGGAAACTTGGAACGTTCCCTTTGTACACCACGGAAGAATTTTGTTTGACGGTTCGCCGAACGTGATACGAAGCTCCTAAAAGTATTGGTCGTGTTCTTTGTCAGTACATGTCGCACGAATTTTGACCGACGTATAAGCGGAAACTTCACGATCCTCCTAATCCTCCTATTCGTCGCGAACTTTAGCTCGATACCGATCGCTCCAACTACGCGAACCATACTTTCCCAAACGAATCTTTTTAATCGTCGAATCCGCGCCACCAACTTTCCACAGAGACGAAGCCACAAGCGTACGACGCGTACAAGCAAATTAAATTTTAATCCCTGAAGGCTCAGCTGTTCGATTCTCATCGACAAGAGAATCTCTATAGTTCGAACGACGAAGAAGGAACGAAAAGAGAGAAACCACGACGTGTACGAAGTAGACCGACGATGTTACGTATGGAGGACTCTCAGTCAAGTTTCGTTCGCAAAATCCACGTTCGATTCTTCCTCCTTTCGCTGGCTGCTGATAACAAAGAAGATATAAAGGAGGCGAGATTACAAGTAGGAACGCGGAGATAGCAGCTGGTAGCTGGATAGGTCACCGTAAGAGGAGATCTCGGTTGCTTGATGAAACGTTCCCGAGTTTCCCACTGCAGCTTCGCCACCGCGCCGATCTTCCATTACTGTTGCCTCAAGCTACCGGCAACTTCGCGATTCCGTATTCGTCAACATCTTTGGAAAAAGTCGCAAAATTTGCATTCGACGAGTTCGTACATTCTAAACATTTATGCATCCGACCAGGTTATCTGGCCGTCTTTCTAAACGACGACGCTTCCTTCCGCCGAGATCGCGCGCGTTTGCTTCAATTTTTATCGCGCGAACGTTTTTCAGCGAAGTGGAACCCGCCGAACGAACGCGTATGCGTTGCGCGATAAGCGGCGCGTCGTCGTCGGCTACGTTACTTGGAAAAATGAGCAAAAGTCTACGAGTCGGAGAAAAATGACGCGCGAACGTTACCACGATGCGTAATAAATACGTCCGTGACGTTGAAATAGTGGCGCGTTGGAAAAGAGTAACCGAAGGAAGAGACGTTTGACATCCGATGGCCGTTAAAAAGCGACTCGTGGGAAATTTGTTCGCGGTTGCGAGCGGTTTGTATCAGCCGCTCTTGGCGCGATGCTCCGTTATTCCACCGACATACATCACTTTTATCGCGAGATTCCACCGGTCTGATATGCTTATTAATAGACACCCGGCGCTCTTACAGCTCGCACGAAAAATATGGCACTTAAACGGTGGAATTCTTGTTAAGAAAAAAAAACGACGAAAGGGAAAGGGGGAATGGGAGAAGCGGATGAGAGAGGAGAAAGCAGAGGAGGGTACGAAATGAAAAGGTTGATCGCGGCGCAGGTTGGTGAGCCCAGCTATCTTGCCTCGCCAGGGTAAATGCATTCGTTCCGATCGATTGGGAAATAAATCAAACGTTAATAAATCAACTTTAACATTCCCAGCATCTCGTTTTATAGCCTTTATACCGGATCGATAAAAAGAAATCGAGACGGAATCGCGTCAAATATCGTCCCCGATAGACCGAGTGAAATTGCCGATTGATCAAATTTGCTCGATAAGCACGACCTTTTGTCTATCGCTTTGCTTGTCTATCGCGCTGGTGAATTCGACACGCCAACGGTTACCGTGTTACCCTCCTTTTCTCCACCGAATTCCACCGACTACACCGGGGCGAATGTAAATTTCGACAAAATAATTAATGCGGCCGACGAAACACGTGCAAAGGGGGAGATAGAGAGACAGAGAGACAGAGAGACAGAGAGGGAGAAAAAGAGACTTCTTACACGCCTATCGACGTTTGCCGCAAAGGAGAAACCGGAAAATTCACTGGTCGAATGCACCCTCGTTGGCCTGGAAATTTCCTCGCTGTGAAAAGAAACATCGAAACGCCATGATTCTGGGCAAAAAGGTGACGTTACGAAAGGTACAGTGGTTTCTCGTTAAAGGGAAGTTCGAGATACACTGGCGAAATGGTAGTTGGATACCGCGAGGGCAAGAAAGGGTGGGAAACCGGAACGGAACGCAAAAACGACGGAGAAAAACCGGTGTACGAAGGGAAAGAACGGGTGAGTTTCGGAGCTCTTCAAGGCCTTCTGGTAATTAGGTCGAAAAGAGAAGTAAAAATCGAGCCATAACTCGGCGAACAATTAATTTATAATTAAGTGGAAGCCCTGTGTAATTCAAGAAATTGCTGGCAAAGCGCGCTACTCGAAGAAAAATAAAATTATCTAGAGATATCTATGTACTTTTACCGACTGCGAGTACAAAGTTCTGAGAAGATCATCGTCCGACGTTATCAAGGTGAATAATTAATCGACGCGTTTGATAGCGCGCTGCAAAGTTTTCAACACGATCGACTAGTAGCCTTTCGAAGAATCGTTTTCGTCAGAATTTTCGGATACGTGTCTTCGATCCAGATGAGAAGGAAGGACCGCTGTTGTCGCGAATTCGTCGACGAAAAATCGACGAGAAGCGAAAAATAAAAGATTCGGCGAGAGACGGCGTGTAGAACAACGCGAACATAGGAAAGTGGAAATGACCGATTTTCAGAGGATCGTTCAGAAAGCATTTAGGCGGAATTCGAACTCGTCCAGGTAGATATTTCACCGGGTAAATCTGGGTGACACGGATTAAAAGGTATATTATCGTTTCTTCGGTGCGACGGCGAGCGTGCGCGATAAAAAAAGGAAAATATGGCCGGAAACGGGTATTGCGAGACGATAAAGGGAGATTCACGATCGCTTTCGCTCGATGGCTGGACATTAAGAAAAGCATGAACGGCGAGTAGGTCATAGACCTTTTAACGAAGCTATAGATAGAGAGAGAGGCAGAGAGAGAGAGAATGAGAGAGTGTAAGGAACGAAGCACGAAGGAAAAGGGACCTCAGGAAACTAATTTTCGCGATATTAGTCTTACGAAATTGGTTATTGATGTTCCATTCGTCCGCCGATAATGGCGGACGGAAGCGATTCTCCGGTGAAAGGTCGTAAGTCCAGGAAGGTCGAGCATCCCCGGGTCGCACCACCATTGCTCTGTCGTTCGTCCTTCTTAAAGGAATTGCTTCCTTAACGGGCGTTAAATCGACTTTCCCGACCGGTCTTCCTGGCTTTGCGATTGACAAATATTTCGTGGTCGTCTACTCTCTCCGTTCCACCTCCCGCCCCGCTCTTTCCCCTCCTTCGCTGCTTTCTTTTTTTATCCCTTAACTTTTTGCCCGGAATCTTGCTCGAGGTACTACGCTACCTTCTGCTTCCACCTGGGCGAGCGTTCTCGCTTGGCCTTCTGGCGTTCCGCCAACAATTCGTTCTACTCCTAGCTAGCCAAGAATGTTCGAGGAAAGGAGCACCCAACAATCGATAGATTCGTCCAGCGGCTGTCCTCGACGAAACAACGTTTTCCTTTCTACTTTGCTGGGAGATTATCTTCCGTTTCATTCGCAATTCGTGAATTCTTTCGACCAGTATCACCGAACGAACCAACATTCGCCCCTTCTGCAGAAGCTCGAGAGACGACAAAGAGAAGAATTCCTTTGGAGAACAACTCTTAGAACCGGTACAACCGATACACGGTTTACAACCAGCAATAAAATATCTACCAGAGAGACGACGATACATGGAAATCTCTATGGAGATCGATTGGCGAGAAGAACATCTAGTACAGGTATATCGAGCGGAAAATGTAACTTGCAAGGACATCGAACGAACCGATGTAACATTTCTGTTGGATCGTAATCCAAAGATCGAACGACCATTATGTGAAGCGTTTCCGTAGCGGTGCGCGCTAACGTCCGGCCGCGCTTATGATTTGCGACAACGCGACGCCATAAATTGGAATTACTCGGAAATCTCGAGTACGTCCTTCGTTACCGATTTCCATGCACGCTGTGAGAACCAACGTTCGCTTCCAAAGATCTCAAATCCGTACCGTGGTCGTTTCGAACCGACCGACATTTCTCCAAGTCGTCGACCGTTTTCTCTCTTCGATTTGGTCCGTATTCATGCTGCCGTATGAATACAGTTAAGGAGAAGCGATGGAAAGAAGCCGGTCCAGGCCGATTAGGATATGCCGATGGGGCGAACTTTGAAAAGAGCCGGACATTGTACGCGGCTGAGATCCTTCTATCGTTGAAAGTTTAATCACATCGTGCAGGTCCTCGTGACTACTCGACAAATTAAGCGTTAAGTACTACTGACCTTCTTTCTCGGTTGGAAACTTGCATCGTCATGTTATGGACCGAGTGAAAAGAGAAGTCTGCGAATAATTTAAGCTATATGTGGAACTATCGAGACACGGAACTCGTCGATAAGTTTCCCGGTGCAGCGAATACTTTGGAAAACGTCCCTACCTATAGTCGTTTTCGTCTAAAAGTAAACTTACGATAAGTGTCTGTATAAGTGTGTGTATAAACGCGCTTAAAATCGCGATGTCTTCCTTTCGGTAAAAAGAACGCTTGTCGAGTTGTCCAAAAGGAAAAGAAGAAAGAAGAACGTTCGAATAAAATACTGAATTAAGTTCTCGTGGTTTTCCGCCGGTGCATCGTTAGCATCGGTTTATTTAGAACGCGCGTGATAAACGCGCGATACCTCAAGACGAAAGTCGTATCTCGTGAGAGATGATTAATCGACGAGGCAGTTTCGCGGACATGATGGCAAATAAAAGTCCGTGATCATTACCATAATCCGGACCGCGAAACGACAAAGAGAGAGAGAGGACAAGAAAGAACGCGGGAGAAAGCTGGATGGAAGTACATGAAAAACGCGATAGTGCACTAGCGGGGACCGATGTCGGGCGACGTGTTTGAAAGTTAAATTTACGAAGGGGACGTTTCACGGTTGCGCCCTTTAAGGCAATATCCAGGGCAAAGTACGCGCTAGTAGGCCATTACAAAGTTATAATAGTATAGCAACCCTCTTACGATGTTCGGAGCTCCGACTAGGCACGACGTTTTGACTTTAAAATGAAATAGTCGGCGAACGCGTGAGCACCTTTGCCCCGCAGTAAACGTATACAACGGAACTTCCTGTTCCTTTCGGCCGACCATTATACAAAGTGGAACGTTTTTCCGAAAGGCAACCTCGCCAAGTAACTCCTAATGGTCCGTGTAATGCGAAAATGCCTTGGCTAAACGACTGGCATCTCGCTGTCCACCCTTCTCCGAGATTCTAATTGCCGCTTCTCCACTCTCTGGGGCCAATTCTTCGCGAATTTCAAACGTTCGTAACGCGCTCGCTTCCAACTTGTTGCCCGTTCCTATTCGTCTTCCAGTTTCTTAGAAAGAGATCGGTCTTACCCGGGTCGCGCCTTCTTCCACTTCCAACAGTCGCCAATTCTAGCGACTCGGCTTTCTTCGATTTTCTTGTCTCGCCCGAACGTCGCAACGTCACGACGCACGCGTTCCAACGATGGGACTGGAAAATGTCGAACAAAGCACTGTACCGTTGTTCGTTACACGCGACAAAACCAAACGCGAATCCCTTATTCCATTCGTTCCGAGTGAAAACTCGCACCGATAGCGTTGACACGAAGGAGAGCCTCGTAAAAAAGGGAGCAACTCTACAGGGAGATATCTCGTCCCGGTTGGTCGTTGAAAAATGCGCGTTTCTCTTCCGTGACACGTTGACAAATCCTAAGATTTCGCCTGGAATTGAAATGTTACATCGATGTCTGCTCGTAAATCGATCGCTCTAACAATTAAACTTACTCGATAGAAAGAAAATTGGAGAAAAAAGGAATACGAACAAATTTACCGTAGCGACAAAGTACTTGTACCCGAGTGCTCGTAAAATCGGATAATTTATTGATAGTTCGCGTATTCGAAGGCTGCCTGCTAACCTTGGCGGTAAGGACGATCAGCGATGATAAAGTAGCAAAGAAAATGTAGAGTACTTGGGCAAGAGACCGTGCAGAGGTAACAGCGGGGAACCAGCGACTGGCGTACGTATAACGGCGTTCAAGGGACCAGCAAATTCATCTCGCTGTTTCGAAACTCGGTCGTAGCACGAGTTATTCCGCGGACGACGACACGAAACGAGATTTAAAAGTTCTAATGAAGTGCATCCGGAGTGGCTGGAGTACGCGTGCAACGTTTGAACGCGGCCGCATCGTTTTGTCACTTCTTTTTTCTGACGCGTGTGAATCGCGAAAAAATATCTGTTTCGAGTGGACGCGAACTAAAGTAAGAAAATACTTGAAACTCATCATTGGTTGAATAGACTAGAACGCGTACTCGAAATCACAAGTTAACGCGTGAATTCTTTTTTCCAAAGTCCATTTTTCAAAGATCTTGAGATCTTTACAGACTCTCGCATCTTACGCGTTCTTCGTCCAATTTAAGATCACTTGGAGATCCGAGGCTTCGCACGGTTTATCGCGGTTTATCGGGGTAATACGCGTTTACTTTTAGATATTCATTTTTCAGCGACGTTAAACTTTTAGTAAAAAAGAAAGCGAAGCGACTACGCGTCGATCCGCTCGTTCGTTCCTCTTCTAGATCGCTAACGAATTTTCAAAAATAATGCAGGAAGCGGCAGGTGGTATCCAAGTTAACGACCGTATCTAGCAGAAAAGTAAGCCAGAGAATCCTTTGAAGCGGGAAGGAAAAAGCAAGTCACCTCTCTGAAATAGTGATAGCAAGATGAAATATATACGTCTGCGGTGGGTCGCGGGTTAGGAAGGAGATATTCATTTCACGCGTGCCTGCGTGTAAATGCGAAGGTACATACATTCAGGCCCGTATATCATCCCTTTCGAAGGACTTTAAATCAGACTGGAGGCTGAATAACCCGCCGATTCGAGATTCTCCGGAGATACACGGAATTTCAAATGAAAATGTGCTGCTTCTCCAACCTTTGATATAGCCTGCAACTTTTTTATCCGTCACGGCTTCTTCCTCTTTTTTCGCCGACTTTGACGAGATTAGCGATCGACGTTAATGAACGATCGATCCCGAGTCAAAGGAATTCGATTAACGTTTAACCGTTCCTATGAACGATTGTCTTCGCCGCTACGAGCAATCATACACCTAAGCCTGCAAAAATAATATCGGAGATGAGAGTGGCCGGGCAACGGCGACGTTAAAAGAAATCAAAATCCTGAAACGGGTACCTTTCCACGGCCGATGGAGCTGCATTAATTACAGCCAACGAATCCAATTAAATCCAGGAGCATCGTCAGTCCCACAGAGACACCACCCATCCACCGCCATTTTGTGGTTCAGCATGAAACGAGGGGACAGAGTTGGTAGCAACGAAGAGTACGGCGCTCGCGGTAGGTCCAGGGGTAGGATGGAGGACTTAAAAATATGATTTTAATACCACTGCTCCGGGGGTCGTCGTATATCACGCTTTTGTCCGCCTACTATTGTCTCTGCACCGAACCCGCACCCTCCCAAAAACCGACATCCCCCTCCCCGTCCACCTCCTCCACCCTCCCTCGCCTCTTCCGCCCTTCTTCACCCCTTCATCCACCGACGACCCCTGGATCCACTCGCTTCACCCCCCATCTCGCGTTTCTGCGACGTGTCACGCGTGAACGCCGACTACATCGAGCAAAATGTGCATAATTGAAAATTTCCCTACGTACGATTCCATCTGTAAACACTGAAAACAGAGAAAGAAGCGGCGTACGGCAGACCGATTCGTAAGTTTGAATTAGTTAGAAAGCGTGACAACGTTAGTCTCGGGTCTGCGTTTGCGCGGCTGATTCGAGCGAGAAAAATTTATAAATCGTCCAATCGATCGAGGAATCGTCGAAGAAAAAGAAACGAGGGAAAACTTTTCTACGGAGTAGAAGTTGCTTTTAATCGCGTGTATCGCGTGACGAAAGGGGCAAGCGCTCGAATAAAGTAGTAGCAATTCCAGTGATTACTACGCGGTAGCGTCGGCGTCGGAGAAGCATAGGCTCCCTCCGCAGATAGGAAATTCCTGTCTGAATGAGACCCCAGTCGTGCTAACGGAGAATGGAATTAATGCACAAGAAGCGGAGTAACGGAAACGGGATCAGCTGAATTGTATAGGCTGTCTTTCGCGTGATGCGAGAAGTGAAGAGAAGAGAAGAGAAGAGGAGGGAAGAGAAAGGAAGAGAAGAGAAGAGAAGGGTAGAAGAGAGAAGGGAAAATCGAGATGGGGTGGTTTTCGCGAGAGGATGAAAACAGACGATACTCGTAGGGATTCGGTGGTACGGGTTCGCTGGCAGGAGCAGAGGTCGAGGCGCTGGACGACGGGTAATTTGTTAATTTCATTATAATGGGTTTCCGTGTTCTCGCTTTTATACGACGTGCAGAGGCATCCGAGCGAGCGATAAATAATATTAGCTAGCTCGGAACGTTTTATTTGTACTAATTGAGACCGCCATAACTTCCCTTCTCGTTTATGCTCTATCCAATATCGCGTCGTCCTTTGTTCTCACACGCGCGTGCTTCATTCGCCGGTTTTCCTCCATTCGAGAATTTCTCATCGCGCCGTTAGTCTCGCACCGCTGACACGAAATAAAAATGACATGCCATTCAATCTTTAATTTATACGTAGGTATGTACTCGTTCGAATCCTTTTAAACCAGACGTTATTAGAAACTCTTCAGGGGAAGGATGCTTCATGGCGCCTTTGTTTTACTCGCTAAGGACTATGCCGAGTATTCCTATTAACCGAAATAAAAGAAAAAACACGAAACAGCAAGGGGCAATATAACAAAAGATCCGACTAAACCACAGTCGAACGAGCACAAAACCTTTGGAATCCCTTTGCAGCAGTTCTGGTATTAAGTTCCCTTGGAAATGAATAAAAATTACATCCGTGACTCTCTAAATTCCTTGGCCGCGCAGCAAGGCGAACGAACCTACAAAAGCAATCTTTCTAGCTAGCGTTCGCTCGTCGTTGCTCCTTGCAACGGGAAACATTAACCGAATCCACTAAATAAGGGTCTCTCTTCTGTATCTCTTACGAAGATGAAACGGTAAGACGCCGAAATACACGGTACGTTGGGAAGATCAAAGTACGGAGGCAAGGGGAGATCAATCAGATACTCTTTCCTCGTAAGCCATCGTA
Organism: Bombus flavifrons; assembly: GCF_040668555.2. Taxonomy (NCBI): domain Eukaryota; kingdom Metazoa; phylum Arthropoda; class Insecta; order Hymenoptera; family Apidae; genus Bombus; species Bombus flavifrons. The sequence continues at coordinate 8,469,736 of NC_138454.1, forward strand.
ATGACGATGTCTATATTGCGACCGCGAAAAGCACAGATCGAACAAAATCACCATCACTTTGTCTATTATCGAAATAGAACTCGATGTCGCGTGTTACAGCTAACGCTACAAATCAGCATACGATTCTACAAACGCTCGCTCCTACGTCGTTTACATCGTGCTTCATATACATTCTATACGGCATTTTTCAACGTGTTTCGGAATTTGCACAAACAAACGTTGAATTTCTAAAGAGGAAAGCAATAAGGAAAAAGGGTCGTAGTACCTCCGGCAAGTCGGTTCCAACTGCAGCTCGGATAATTTTCCTAATGAGTTTCAACATGCCAATGATACTCAAGGGCTCAACACTGGCAATTTTCTTTTCTCAATCTGATTCTGACGACATAAAACGCTTGACATCTCGCAAGATAAAATACCAGAGCACCGCAATTAGCGAAAATCAACATGCATTACGTTACATAACAATACGAAACTTGTGTCGTGTGATATCACGCTAAAAAGTACTTGTACTTTGACGCGTAGCCTGTGGAATTTTTAAGCAATTCCTGCGCCTCTGAATCTTATCCGCTACTGGAACACACAACGAAACATGGAAAAATTTTCTTGGCAAACGTTCGCTTAAAAAAGTAATTAAATTTGCGAACGAAGATCGGGCGATAAGAACCAAATCACAGTCACGCACTGCTTTAACACTGGCTTTGCGAAAAAAAGGTCGACGTGATAAAGACCACCCACATCCGTCACAGCCATTCACCTTACACGATGAATTTACATAGTTCGTCAGAGTTTGCGAATGACTCGATGTACTAGACCATTATCGTGGCAAAAATTACCAAGGAAAATTAGTCGGTAAATCGAATCTTTCGAATCGATGAGCTCGGAGCAGTGGCACGATGTTTGGATAAGAACGAGATAAAATATGGAGCAAGAGAGAATATAAAACCGTGTAAAAATAGAGATCGATGGGAAGCACTCTCAAGACGAATGCTATAATTGGTCGTGCGATTTTCCACTTTCGGTCTTGAAAGGTGCATCATAGAGAAAAGTAGGAGCACTCGAACGAACGTACCGGTAATTGGCGGATTGGTAATCGAATATGCATCTGGAGGATGTTCCATGGCCCATGAACTTCTTAAAACATGGTAAATGCGTTTCTTCCTAAATAAAAGTAATTACGGCTGATATTTGGCATGACAGGAGGACTGTACGCTGCACACAATGACTCGCCATTTAATTTCCTCCGAAAAACGTCACGTTCGCGTTAACGCAAAGATGTTATCTGTAAGTCGCAAGGTAAAACTATTCGGGACGAAATGTATGCGACTCTATCCACCCTTAGCCATTCCCTCCTGTGAAAACGCGTTTCCGCTCCTCCGATTCTCCATTAAATTTCCTCGTAAAATTAGCCGGTATAGATGAGTTGATAGTCGCGAACCGGCATTTATAACGGCAAAATTCAGTTCCGTAAATTAAGAAGACTCGTGATAATGGCCGGACGCTGCCAATTAGCCGTTCCAGCGGCTAGGAAATCGTTCCAACCCCAAATGGAAGGGCAAAAGTGTGCGTGGGATTCGCAGCGTTCGTACAGAATAATCTAATCGTCCGATGCTACGGAACTGCGAGGAAGGACAAGCAAATTGTTCCTGGAAAATCCTCTAGAGTTCGCAGTTTTTTGTCGCCGCCTTCCAGGCTCATTATCCTTTCGTAAGCGTGTATTTTAATCCGATATCCGACCACCGCGGGACAGAGAAGGTCACCTCGAGGAAACGCCACCGTCTGTCTAATGCTCTGCTTTTCCATCGGATAAAAGCCGGTTCGAATAAAAAAAAAATAAGAACGCGAACGCAGCCGATATCTATCGAAGAATGTCAACCAGTCGATCGGTACAGTTTCTTCGCGTGTTTCGATCTTCGTTCCATCGCGCGATTGCTCTACGCCAGATCGCGATCTGGCTTTTTTCGCCTAGTTCGTTTGTAAAAAGGAACACAGTCCATTGAGTCGTTCGGACAAAAGCGAAGAAGCAAAGGTAGTGACAACGGGATGGGATGATACATGCGTGCAAACCGAAGCTGCTCACGCCTCGGTACGCACAGTGATAGGCGTTTTGTAGGGAATCACATGGTTGGTTCGAAGAGGATGGCTCTGCCAGAGCTGGGACTATAATTCTGCGTTATCGGCGAGTTCACGGACCAACGCATCCCTTCCTGGAAGAGTAACTGATCCTACTTCGCTGTTCCCGTCCCGTTGCCCGGTCACTTGCTACAGCACTTTAGAAAATCATGCGTTTCACGAGGATATTTCTTTTTCACGATATTCCAGTCCTCTATTAGACGAACGATCGTCAAGACCTTCTTTTATACCGTTCAACCGCAAATAGTTGTTTCAGCGTTTCGCGAATCTTCACCGCTATTTCTCCCCGTGGTTCTGCGCCAGAAAAGGGCCGTTTATCGTTCAACAGGAGTTGGCGTTCCATGAACAAGTGGAAAGACGAAGTCGGTGATCGAAAGTGACGCGAAACGACACGATCAAACAGTCGCCAGTTAGAAATAATTTAAGGATCATTATCGGGTAAACGAGGCTGCGGGTCGGCCAAGCGTCCCCGTCAGCGAGATCGTCCGTATCAATTCAGTCTACCCTCGCGTTCCGCACCGACCCTAATTTCAGTCTGCCAACATCAAGCTCGTTCGAAAAACCTTGGTGTAGTTGGTACGATTAGATACTTGGCTATATGTAACCAACTAGCGAAGGTATTATTTGGCCAAGCGTGTCCAGTTCTCCGGCGAATCGGGGATGAGCCAGGACGCGACGATGCCTACGCTTCGGTATCGCCGATGTATCGTCTATCAGGCTAGGTTCACGCGCGATTGCCTCGAGGGGCAATGGCGAGTGATGAATTGGTGATTAAGATGAGCCGTCCTCCGTGAACGCGCATCCTCGTTGCGTCCTCGAACAATCGACGCGTATCGACCCGCCGTTTCGCTTCCGCGCCCCGAACTTTTCCTTCTGCGATTAATCGTCTCGTTTCAAATCCGCACGCTCTGTACTCTCGTTTACCTGTTCGCAAATTCGAAAAAAGATACAAAGACGATCATAGCGATTCCAACAACGTCTCGGAGGAGCGAACGAGCGAGAGAGATTATCGATCTAGCAAGTATAGAAGGACGATAACGGCAAAGTTTCTCGGCAAATTGGAAGAGCCCTGCGGTAATCGCGCGAAATTGCAAGGCATCATCCCCGGCGAGACTTCGTCGCACCTATATTCACAGTTTCCAGTCAGAGTGTACCTGTACGTGGATCCAAGCGTCGAGTTTATATCCGAGAAATGGCACTGGTGAAGTTTCGCGCACAGGTCGGTCTGCGCTCGATCTAGGGGCTGACTTGGTTCTTGGTTCAGTGCCACGTATCGGCATGCAAACGAGGGACGAAACGTTTCGAATAGTTCTAACTTACTGATGCCGAAGATGGGAAAGGTCGGAGCAAGGCGTCGTTCCGTTTCCACCGACCGCCAAGATCGTTCGACGCTCTGCTTTCGTAATTACGTCTTCGTCGTTCGACAAACGCCTTGTCGTTGAATCGTGCAGAAATATCGGTTTGATATGAAATCTCGGACAATACGCAGCTCGTTAGTTCCCTCCTTGTTTCCTGAACAAAAGACGCTGAATTAATTCCCTGGATGAAATATTACATAATTCAAGGACGAATGCTCGAACGTTCCATAAGACACACCCACTTTCCCATTTTTCTTCCGGTCGAATGGAAATTTCGACAAAATTTCGCTCGTCGTTTGATCCTTCCGCGACAAAGAAATTAACGATCGCGCGATAGTTTGGTAAGAAATAGAACAGTTTTCGTTCGAGAAAAACCACCCTTTTTACGATATACGATGGAAAATACCACGGCGAAATTTATACTCGGAGATCGCCGTGAAAGTATTAACGAGCCGGACGAGTTTTGGCACGACGAAGAAACGAAAGCGTAACTTACGAACGAGAGAAAAGCTCGTCTCGCGGCGAGAACGTTGTCTGAAAAAAACTAGCGAGAATTGAAGGTGACCATCGCAGAAAAAGATCTCCACTTGTTTTGCGCGAACTTCCTGGAAACTCACGCCTACATATTCTTCCTTTATTCCTCTTTGCGTAGGAAAAAGTAGAAGAGAATAATTAATTGTCAGGCGTTCTCTCGGCTGCGTACCATGAGTGGCGGCGACCTGACGATTTTGTAAGCCGAGGTGTGAAACAATCAAGGTTGAAAGAAAATGTGTATGTGGATGTAACGATGGTCGCATCGATGATGCGCCATATATGCGCAAGAAGCGAAACTAATTTCCGCGATAAAGTTACGCGGCGAACAGACAAAGAAGATAATGAAGTAAATGAGAAGAGGAAGAGAAAAGTAGAAGCGAGCCAAGAAGCTAGGAAAATTGCTATAATCAACCTAGCGATGAAGTAACAATTACTTACACGTCACACCGTCTTTAAGAGTCAAAGGGATCCACCGTGTTCCGTCGAAGACGACAGTGTGTTCGGGACGAAAACTGGCAGCGAGATTGAGTCGCATCCCACTGTCGCTGGATGAAAAGCGACGAGCAAAGAGAAGGTAGAAACGATCTCGAAACTGAAGAGGAAACCGGCCGAAGCTTGACGGGTGCTGCAATTTCATCGATGCTTTCGAGGCTGAGAAGTCGCCAAGTTTGCAGGCGATTCCAATTAACCAGCCACGCTTTCCACTCCGACCTACCCACAAACCGTACCTCGTCCTTTCTTTCACTTAACGAGATCGACTAGTCCGTGTTCGATGGACAAGAAGGCTGTCTTGGTTCGCGCGCAAGGTTCTTCTATGAAAAGTAAATTCCATAAATTTTCAAAGTAAAGATACGGAACGTCCCAGTGTCCCTTTGCACAGAAAGCACGTATCTGAAGAAGCTCGAACGGTAGCGATATCAAAATACTATTTCTTCGACCTCTATTTGGAAAACAAATATTTCACATCGACTCTCGTACGCATCTCTATGCATTCCTAGGAGAGGATCAGACCCTTTATTCCAAGTTTTAGGTTGGCCCAACTCTTTGGGATTCGTTCTTTTTCTCTGTGGAAAGTTGGAGATCCACCGGCAGCCCAGCTCGTCCGAATCGAACGATCTGCGAGATCCCACGAAGCAGACTCGATCTCTCGTTTCCTTTATCTTCCGGATACCTGGAGGCGAACGGACGCGGTGCTCCCTTCCACGAAACGAGGAATGAGATGAGACGGACGACGAGGAACGTGACGTTTCAGTCTCCTGGAGAATTTTAATTTCATTTCTTATCCGTGCGAGTAAAGGAAGAAGGAGATCCGGAGAACGAAAGGAAGAAGGAGATTTAGATGGAGAGTCAACTGAGCCCGTTTGTCTCGACGTGACGAGAATGGATTTTCACGGACGAGACTGAGCAAAGATGATTACACCCTCGCAAGGGGTGTCCAACAATCCGACGCTTTCTCACGCATCTTCGCTCTTCCTTCGCCACCTATAGATTCCTACTTTCGCGAGCCGTCTCCTGCTGCAGATTACGACTGGTCCATCAATTTCTTGGAATTCTTCAGCCAACTTCCTCTTAAGACGACATTCCATATTTTTTGAAACATGGATAACCAAAGATATCTAAGAAACGCGTGCGACCCACAAATTGGCCAAGTGACATAAAAATAGCTACACGTGGTCCATGAAATCTTTTGGTTTCACGGGAAATTTTTATCGTTGCGGAACATGTTGCCGAGAACAAAGAGCCACCCGCCTATTTATAACGCTCCTTCCTTCTTCTCCTGTTTCGGTGTGGGTTAAGCCGTTATTTTATATCTCTATAATTCAAGCTTTTCCGCTGTATCTGCAACGGCCGAACGAGTTACACGGTATTGTTACATGTATCACAAAGACTGTATTATCGCTTCTTTAATTCGTTTAACTAATGAAAATTAGATAAACTTTTATTCAAATATCAGACGTTTCACGATGAGACAAATTCTTCGCAATTGAGGTACCGCTGATGTTTAGTAAATCGAGTTTCCTCGTTCGGGACGTTATCGGAAGTTGATAACGAGAAACTAAACAATCGAAAGTATTCACGAGAATGCAAGAATTACAGTTAAATTATAGGAAATATTTGAAATTAATTGGCGACTAATTAATAAAAAGCATGGCAGAATGTCGAGCAACAAAAACAAGGATGGGCGGTTCCCATCGAAAGGAAAGGAAACAACCACGGCGGGTGAATGAAACGAGAGTAATGCAACCAATTAGTATGAATTAACATCAAGCCGCCAGAAACGGAGGTGGAGTGAAAAGAGGAAGGGTGCAAGTTGCATTCTCTCATCCCTTCGCTTCCGTCGGTAAAATAATTACCGAGCGTTTCTTCACCCTCGCCTCAGCCTCCAGCGGCACCACCACCATCATACACCGATGCTCTGCGCTCCTCCTCTTTTCCTGTAATCGCGCTACTCTTCCTCGGTTAAATGATTTCCGTGAACTTTCTGTCGGTGGTAGATACTAGCCTCAACGTTGCTCTAGTCGCTAGTTCATCGTTGCTACTCTCGATGCTGCTCAAGAAGCTAAAGTAACCCTGACGAACAGTTTGAACAAGCGAACGTACACCGGCATTACCGTATTCTAGACACGAAAACCGTAGGAACGAACCCGGCCTGAGAACCTCTCGAAGTCGCGTTCCTGTGAAGCGACTAATTTGTTTCCCTCCCGAAGAACAATGTACGGCTAATCCGACCGGCGAGTAATCGCGAAGAAATGATAAGTAATGAGCAAATTTGTTTCGCCAGAGTTGAACATTTGCTCGCGATTGATCACCTTTATTTATCAATTCCCCACCCACGACACACCTCTTCCGTGAACGATTTCTCAGCTTAATTGGCCCGACTCTCGAGAAAAACGAAACAAACGTCGCAATTTATGAAGCGTGTCGATCAGTCTAATGCTGTCAAACAATATTTCGCATTCAACGAGAAACCTTGAATTTCCAAGCGGTTTGGTCGCAACTGTTAACGCAATTACCAACGAGTCGCGTCAAAGCGCGACTGTTTGTCGGCGTGGACGTGAGAAATAGGGAAAAGCAGGTGCAAAGGGAAACCAGGAATGCTCTGTTCAACTAGCATCTCGCCAAGGCAAGGTAATTTGTTTCCTTAGAAGGAACGATATACCGCTCTAATCCGTTTCACAACGGGCTAAATTATTGACTCTAATAAATATAGCTCGCTCTGATGCTAATTCTTGTAAAGAAGATGCACCAGACGAACCTACCAACGATAATAATGTTCTCGAATTAAAACGCTAGCTCGATCACGAAGAAGTCAACGGCAACAGAATGAATAAAAGATAGAAGGCTAACTTACCGATTACTCTATTAACGATTAATCTGTACAATACCGGCACATATTTAATTTAGCAAGGCTTGCAAAGCGAACACGACGCGAACATATCGTACCACGCTACGAATTTATATTAGAAATATATCAGAAAATAGAAAAGAGAGAAGAATTAACATCTGGAATATTTAAAATAGATAGGATACCCTTGCGAGGAAATAAAGAGTCATAAATCGCGTATATTCTCTACCGAGGAGATAATTCGGATTTACAAATTGATAACCACCCTGTAAATCTAAATTTTAAGCATATTTACTGAAAATTTAGCTTGTATAATGTAATTAATATAAGCGATAAAGTTATTCGACTCGATGATTCTCCATATGTTTTGAATACACGTGCACATTTGCACAAAACGTGTACACACACTATCGCGGACCGTAAATCGACAAACGAAACGAACGAACGGATATTTTAACAAAAATATCGCGGAATAATTCGGAACGACACGACGTGCTGATTGAACACACCTATTTGTTCGCGTACCTTCGACTGGTTATTAACCGCAACCCGCTGATATGCTATCGTTGCAAATTAAACTGATCGGGTGTGCTATCTCGAAAAACCGTTATTAAACCATCGAGTCACGATAGTTTGCGTAAAGCCAATTATGTACTCATCGCAACCGTTTTCATTCCCTTTCCTGCGGATAACGAGAACATTTTGAACAGCGCAACACTGATCCCGTATCTTTTTTCCCACGATTTCGCGTGTAATTTCAACTGGATCGTAATCACATCCGAAACACGATGTCGTTCAAGCTATCGTTGCCCGCGTAAATTGCATCGAACCAATCAAGCGAACAATCCAACTGCTTGCAGACAATCCGAAAAATCCTATGGACAGAGAACTGAATAATAAGAGGATTCGTTTACGACAGCTCGTAAAGCATGACGAACGTTACCAGCTGCGGACCTCGTAAATATCAGTCAGCGTTGCCCCGCCTCATGAATTTATGGACTGGCCCGCAATATCGCTGATAAGAATCGGCAAGTGTCCAGTTGTCGCAACGTACATTTCTTATACCATCTACAAATACCGTATAATCAGACAAATCAAGAAGCAATATCCAACCACGTGAAAGTCAAACAATTTTATTATCGTCGATTCAAAACGACCCAAACTTTTGCCTTTTAAAAGATACGTGTATGCAAATTTATTCTAATACCTCGCAGATGAAAAATATCGTTTGGCGAGGTTACTCTTTGCCGTTGTGACTCTTTCCTTTGCATGCGATGTAGACGCCTCGATCAACCGAATTGTTTTTACTGTAATTATGACAAAACGTTGACAAATAAACGAAAGGTAATTAGGAAAAGAACGTGTAATGTAAGAGAAACATATAAATATGTACCTGGAATGACCGAAAGTATAAAACCACCTAAACATTTTTTCAATATCGGTGTTCGAGCTTCCGCGTTTTTTAGATTTTATCAAATTTCCTTTATATCTTTCCGTCCCTTTTGTCTGCGACATTAACGTCGGATCTGCAGTAACCGTAGTGGAAGAAACCTTTGGTGAAATTATCATGTATTTCCAAAACTTATTGCCAACCGGAGTATTTTTGTAGATCGAAGGCTCCTTGATCTTATTAGAGGAAACAGTAGAATTTATGGAATTCCATGGAACCTTTTCAAAGACTTGGGATACACCGCCAGTCCGATTATTCGGAGGACTTTGATTAAATCTTTCGGTCGGGTTAGTAGAAATTTTATCTGAATAAACGGTGACGGTATAATCGTTCTGAGTACCATGCTTTTTCACACCATTAGTCTGCGTGGCGCTAAATATAGTAGGGGCAATTGATTCCGCCGTTCTTTCTTTCTCGACACTTGTCGCTATTAATTTTGGATAACTAGAAGAAATCATCGTTTCCAAACTACGAGCAGTAACAGCGTTCGAGCCAGTTATAATTGGTTTAGTTTCTTTGCTAAATTCTGTTGTTGAGAAATTAATATCTTTATCAGCGTCAGAATCGTCTCCACCTTCATTTAGTTCATCTCTCGTAAAAATATTCGTGCCATTTTTATTCCTAGTAAAATTATTCGCGGTGTTAATCGTAACGGATTCATTCGCGCTCAAAGTCGATATCTCTGTGTATTTCCGTTTGTCAGTGGTTCTTTCTGAAAAATTTGTAATATTTACGAAAGCGGTTACGGTCCTTTTTTCGTCGATTTGCTCGTTTATCGAGTGATGCTTTAAAGGAACATTATGTATTGTGTGAAAATTGTCGGTTTTGCCTTCGCTCGTCACATCCGAACTGGTAAGTGCGATTCGTTCAATTTCAATCGTGCTACTGGATTCATCGTTGTTAAAGAAAGTATTTATAGCAAAATTCACCGAGGTTTTATTTATTTTTCTTGAATTAGCGATCGAGTTATCGAGTTTCTTCGTTTCCTCCTTCGAATTAGTGCTCGTGGTGCTTTCATGTACAGACGTCGCGGATGGACTATCAAAATATTCGATCGAATGAAATACAAAGATCAAGCTTGTGAAAAAGTCTTCATCGTTGAAAGTTAGAGTTTTTATTACCAACCTGCTTATACTCCAAAATCCAGATTGCACAACATCGAAACGTTCTTCCATTCGGAAATAAGCGATCACTAAAATTCTGATAAGACGATCCAGTTTCTTTAAGAAAATTGATTCCTTCGGTTGCGCTCGTTGCAGAAGCAACAGCCTTGCCCAGTCTGATTTCAAAGCACCGAAGGGCAAAGCTGTGACCGGGCATTTGAACCCGCCGATCATCATATTGATCGTCGGCACATTCTCGAAATTGAGATTCGACAAGTAATCCTCAATATCACCGACATCGAATTTCAAACAATCATCCGGCGGCACGTATGAACTTGCTTCTGTGGGGAAATGCTCTTTTTCAATTTTGCTTTGCATCAATTCGCTACGCATCAACATATACATATATATATATATTAAAGGTGCGTATATATATCAAAGAAAATAACACTTACTGGAAAAAGTGGCAAAGAAGGCGGCTAATAAATAGAGAAACACACGCGGAACTGCCACTTGCGACATGATTGCTGCGCTAACTGAAGCCACGTATATTCTATTTCGTTGGAATCGGCACATTCTGTACGTGGATGTTTGCGAATTTTTTCAACACGCGACAGTTTAAACAGGAGCCCGTACAATCAAAATTTCAAAAATAAAAATCGAGTTAGTTCCTACTTTATTTTCGATCGATTTACTAATGCTTACGCATATGTTTCCTTTCAATATATAAAAATTATAATTACAGGTATATATATCTGTACACATATTCATAAAAGTCGCAGAAGCAGCGTTTCTTCGCAGCAGGTACAATTTATGACTGGTCTGGCAAGTTCGCCCGACGAACGGACGAGGAAAGAAGGATTTTCGAACCATTTTATATTGTACTTTCGAAGAAGAAACAAATCTACACTGTAAACAGTGCACGCTATGATATATGAAACAATTCAAGTCCACGGATCCATTTGTCATCTTTCTTGGCGCACGCACGTTTCGCGAGACAAGCGGGAGCTGTTTTCAAGTTGTGCAATCATACAGTGTAAGAAAAATACAGAGAGGATGTGGTTGAATTTGTTGGTGTAAATTCTTACGATACGGATAAGCCATATATGTACAAGTTTTCTCCTGACCGCAGTAAAGAAGTTCATTAAGAAATAGTGACGTTAAAATTATATTTCTTTCGCAGTGCATGCACCAGTATGCAAAGCAAATACGCACATCTCGATTTACAATGCAACAAGTCACCGTATAGTGTTTCTTGTCATTCTTATCTTTATTATCATCATCATTGTTATCACCATTAATACTAATGTTAATATTCTTTATCGTTATCATTATCATTATCATCCTGAATGTTATTACTATCGTTACTATTATATATAATATGTTGCTCCACAAATATACTCGCGCGCTTAATTATTTATACGTCTCTAAATTTGTATCATTTTTTCTATTTGTTGGTTGTTGGTTGAAACCCTGAGACTATGATTTTACCGCCACGGCGAATCCATAAACATGACAGAGAGAAAATGCCTGTAAAATCCACTGTCCAATCGGCACGTTAAATCTAATTTATAAAACAACGGCAAAACACACGCCACAGGATCAATCAAATCGTTTGATAATTGATATCTTTAAATATTAAGCTGATCATGATTCATTACGATGGATTACGCCTCTCTTTAACTACTTATAAATTCAAAAATATTTCGATCATCGTATTAACTACGATAGAATCTTAGAAACCAAAGAGCTAAATGAATCTGCCAAGACAACTTTAAGATTTTTGGGAATTCATCCACTTGAATGTTTGTGTCTCTTGGGAAAAACGTGACATATTAAGAAAAGATTTAAGAAATGGATCATGAATTTGATGGCACGTGAAAATTCTACATTTGTATCGAAACATAAAGTAACACGCAAGTACGCGGTATATAAAAAAAACCTATGGACAGCGCGATTGAAAAACAAAATATTAACACATTTAACAGGAATGGAACTGAAATATGTTTAGATAATGAAACCTAATCGACTTTACTGATATATGACTCTAATACCCCCTATTATGGACGGTATATATAGATACTATTATTATCTGGAACCAAACATTGGTATTAGACAACTTTCCTTGAAATGGACAACGTTCGATGCTATCAACACACGACAAATGCCATTAAAACGTCGACTATTAATTCCCTGACGAATATTTGCATAAACTACGACAAACAGTTCGACAAACCATTTCCAACACATGTCAGAACAACATCCGGCCCAAATTATTAACCAATAAACAATCAATGTTTGATTCTCTTCCAAAATTTACGACCACGAAGGCAGTATAACAAATAACGTGATTTCTTTTATTGTAATTTATAAATTAAAAGAAAGAAAGAAAGAAAGAGACAGAAAAACCTACATCGTTAAAAAAAAAAAAGGGAAGAACATGTAATAAAGAAAACCGAAAAAAAAGCAGGGCAAAAATTCGCCGTGGCTTAGCAGCGATTTTCTTCTTTCTTTTTTTCCCCATCGCATTCGTTGCATTATCTGTTTCGTAGTGAGGAATGAACCGTAATAGGTAATTAAGAAAAACTAATGGAGGGAGGACACGCAATATGTAAGCGTTGCTGCCAACTATTTGCATCGTGTATTTAAATGCAGGAGGTTTAAACAAAGTTTCAAACGGTAGAAGAACAGAGACGAAATATACAAATAAAGAAAACTCAAAGGGGCGTCGCGATCGATTGACCAGTAGAAAAATGTAATCGCATGTCCTGATATTATTGCACTCTGAACGTCACAAGATTACACCGCACTTCAACACTAAAAAGTTTCGAGCGACTCGATCTGCTATAACGTATAATTTACCCTAATATTTATTTATAACTTTTCATTAAACAATTTCCTTCTCTCGATAATATCGAATAATCGCGAAATAACAAAAAGCTGATTCGAAAGTCGATAGAAACTTCGTGTTTCGTTGCGTGTAACCGACAAAGAAAAGACTCCATTAATTTGTTATAAACGGTTTTTCCTCCTTTAGAAATGAGTTTTATGTGTGAGTAGTAGCTCCTATACGATATTACGATTCCTCGCTTCGAAAAAAGCGATATTATGCGCAAGATCCGTGCACAGATCTCGTAACAATAATAACTATTTAGATAATAAAGATCCCTGAATACATACAATATAATATAATATAATAATATAATATAATATATATTCTCCTACGCTCTCTGTGTGGCACGCGCGAATAACATTTCGCAATCATTTCAACAATCGGTTAAATTTTTTTCTGCTTTCCCTAGAACCTGGCAACCTGGCCAAAGGTTCGTTCTCGAAACATTTTTTTCACAGTACCTCGTAAAAAACAGCGTGACGCTAATTAGAGAACGATCCAGCCATTCTTTCGCTTTCCTTGTTCACTGTTCACAGCTCTGTTCACGTAATTGGTTCAATTTGTACAACAGCGCATACTAAATTCATTCGCTGAACTATAACTATGGATGTTCAATGCAGTACACACATCGATTTACATTTATCGATCTTTACACTTAATGGTATTAAAATGTGCAATTATTCTATATAAAATGGCATATATCATTTTATTTCAACGCTCTTAAACATACACGCTTCGCGTTCCTCTAATTTCAAATTGACTGGATTTTTTTCAGAGAAAAGACATAACTAAAATATGATTCGAATCGGAGCTACATGTAATTTTGATTGAGTTGGTAGTATTTGGTAACACGATGCTAACTCTATAACGTCAAACACCCACAGTTAGTACATTTGCATTTCATTTCTACGATATCACCGGTTCGGTGATCATGTCACGATCTTACGTAAATGAAAACGTTTTAGTTATTTGGTAGGTTCTTCTGTCTGGCGACAGGTTTTCATAAACTATCCTAAAATGAGAGCTCCGGAAAAGCATCTCGTATCTTGTACTACGTATGCTATCCTGAAATAACATTGTTTTTTTTTTTTTTCTTTGTACCTGTAAAAGGGGTACTCGAAAAGGAAAGTTTGGTTATTTCGACGAAACAATGTACCTGACATCTTAATGTGTTTCGCGAATTTTGATGACCGGTGGAATCACTGGCCAAAGCTCTACGCTCCAATACTTTTTACGTTTGAAAAATAAAGCCTTTTCTTTCTTACGAGTCTTTCTCTTACAGAAAACAAATAAAACTGCACATCTCCGTTTCCTTTCGTTTTTCACTATCACTCACCATCTTTCGTTTATACTTCTAGGGACGTACCCTACTCACTCATGACGTGTTATAACTATAACGCTGCTACCATCGAATAACAGCGATTCCATGAAGTCCTTGATACAGATATTGTTGAGTTTGAGTTGATATTTCATCGATAATAAGCAGCTTCTAACATTTCTACGAAGAGCTTGTTCATTGGTACTTTTCCCGTTCGATAAACACTAGACCAAAATCTTCTAACAATTCCATCAACCTGCCTGAGACTGGGCAACACTAGGAACATATTTTGAGTGGCACGAAGCGCTTGTCCTGGTCTTACTGTCGCCATACAGTCTGATAGGGAATTTAGGATAGAATCTCGAAAACGATATAGCGCTTGTGGCTCATCTGACCTCGCATCACTGTTTGCTAATATCAATGCTTTCAAGACGTAATATTCTTCTCTCGTTAAACCCAATCTTTGAAGCCTTTCTACGATTTGGATACACTGTTGAAAAACAAATAATATATATAGACGTATATATATGTAGAAGATAACAAAGTACACGATAAATCGAAATCATTGAAATAATTAAGCGATACTCACGTGCGTGTACAGCTCTGTACAATGGCATTCGCGTGCAAGTCGTTCGTCAAGGGTAAAGTCTTGTGCAAACCTTAATCTACCATTATTTGGCATGCTCCTCCATGCGAGACTAAACGTCAATATCTCTGCCCACGTACTTTGCAAAAGTCGCATTTGATCGTTTAGTGCTAAACTACTGAATCCAGGAATCTGCTTTGCCCAACCTTTGAGCAGAGAATTCTCAATTATTGATTGATTAAATATAACTTTATACTAATAGAAAAATTAAAATTATATTATTACCAATTATTCCGACCAGTTCCCGATCGTATAAGTCAGATAATTGTCCAAGTACTCTTTGATCTGTGTCAAGAGTATGAGAGATATTGGACACTTGCAGCATGTCAGGTTCGCAAGCAGCCAAAGCTTCCAGCATTTTATTATCTACCAATAAATTAGAAAATTTACCATTTAAACATTCACACATTGAATATTTATGTTTACATGTAAGATGATTTCATATCAGGATGAAAAAAATCTACCAACGAATCAAAGTATCGGACTCGAATAAATAAAGAGAAAGGACCCGATAGCTTACTTATTATTTCGTTAGAAGCTGCTGTTGCTATGTTTGCTAAAAAGAATAAAATCAAAGATTTAATCGTATTTGCGAGATGTGGAGCTGTACGTGTTCTATATTGATACGATTGCGATCGAAACATGATATTTATATCAGCAAGAATTATGAAAAAATCACCTTCCAACGGAGCTGTCTTCACCGGCGTATAAGGATCGGTGGATCTTCTATATTTTTGTCTCCCTCCTCGGACACGATCCAGTCGCACTCCTTCCTTCAACATGCCTTGTCTAAGGCACTTTTGAAATCTACACGCCTGGCACGCTTTTCTCCTGCGCTTGTTTATTTCGCATTCGCCGTTCGCCGGACACGTGTATTCGATATTGCCTGTGAAATTACTCGCTATTTTATTGTAATATACATGGTTCTAATCCAGGTAGCACCAATATCAGTTTTATGAATATATGCGTTTTAGAATAGTAGCATATGCATACAGATAATTAAAATACTTCGATGTCTACAGATAGTAGGGAAACAAGGAAATCGTATCACTGGAACTATAATTATAATCCTGTGGTGCTACCTGGAAAATTCTTCAGAAGGAGATATCTGTAATCGTGAAGGAACTCTTCTTACCTTGTATGGTTCTCTTAAAGAAAGCTTTACACGCTTCGCAAGACGCTACCCCATAATGAAATCCACTCGCTACGTCCCCGCACACTAGGCAAAGCCTTCTAGGCATCATGTCTTCCTCTTTAACACCTTCCTAAATAAAACGACATGCTGAGTCTAACTCAGAGATTACAAAAGAGCTTCCAAAGAAAGAAAAAATGCAAGGACTTTTGCTATAGTTAGGTCGGTATAGTGTATGTACCTCTGGTGTTCCTAAAGGCTGCGTGGTTGACGAACAATGGTGCATTTCCGGACTACCAGGACTACCTTCGCCTCCTCCATAATCGGCTGGTACTTCTATTTTGCTACAAATCACCTAAAATATTAAAAAAGTTACTCAACATCGACCATTTTGCAGAACTGCATACCGTCTATCTCAAGTTATTTTACATTTTCGATTAGTCTCACGAATCACAATGTTTTCGACCGTAAAAACTACATGTCCGAAATACCTCTTGATGTTGAAGCGTAGTGGTCGGTGAACAAACTTGATAGTTTTGCGTAGGCGTCGTAGGATTCTCAATTTCTTGTTTAATGTTCGCCATGGTCCTATTATTTCCAATCATATTTTCGGTGCCGCCACCGGGCATCATGCAAACCTAAAGCAATCAACAGAACATTTTACAATTTCGCACGTATCCTCCTCTCCTATTTGTCCCCTATAACACAGACTGATGGGCGTTCGCTTTTAAGCAAACCGTAGCAAATGCCGAAAAGCAGAAGAGACAGCCTGCTCTGCAGTCGGCTGCACTTTTTTTCTGTTGCTATTTTTAAGCGCGACCAACGCCTCAAGCATTTTTAGAATTGACTTCAGAAAATTCGCGATACGTAGCATCGATGTTCTCGGAATATCAACTCCTTTATTTCTTAATGTAATCTTATAAGTATACAGCGAGCTTATACTTTCTCTTTATCTCCATCCTGCATCTTTCGATGATCTGGTAACGGTACGAGAACTAGAAATCGTTGTTCTATCGACGTAATCGGATAATTTATGAAAAAGGGTAAAATGAATCATATGAATAACTTAATGAGAAGAAAGGTATCCTTAAAGAAACAGTAGGGTAGAACGATAGTGAACAAAGTAACGGTGAAAGGATTGCGTAAGCCTGCTGCTCCTCTTCCGCCCTCCTGCCCTCGGTATCGTATATTAAATGCACGCAGAAAGGGGGTCGAGGGGCAAAGGAAGGAGCGCAGAGTATCTGGTTAGCCTTGAACTTGACTTTTCTGCGAGATGCAGTTACGATCGTTTGCGAGAGCTTGGGACGCACGTCTGGAGATTTATACGCTACCCAGCCACGATCTCTCTCTCTCTCTCTCTCTCTCTCTCTCTCTCTCCTTCCCTCTCTCTCGCTCTTTCTTTCTCTCTCTCACAAGATATGCAGATACCTTATCATTGCAACGTGACGATTTTCGATACCGATATCATTCGCTCGATTTTAATTTCGAGTGGCTCGCCGTGTAACCACTCAACAAACGAATAATGGAGAAAGGCACTCGAGCCGAACACGGGATGCAGATTTTATTAGACCACAGCTCGCATTAATGCCAAGTTGGTCAAAAGCTTTTTCCGATTACACTCCATTTTAACCGACAGTTTATTTCAACGGCAGAAATCGATAAAGATCAAGAATTGTTAATCGTATGGCGACCGAGGGGCAGACGGGGTAAAAGGAAAAACGGTAGCAAGAGATTAGAAAAGGAAAGAAAAGAACGAGGCATCGAAGTATGTGGTTAACCTCGAACTTGACTAGTCGTGCGAAGTGCTTCACGTGTGCGACGCGACGTGCACATCTCCCACGTTTAGATTAATGAAATAAAAACCGACACGGTGCGCGGAACACTCAACCACGATACATAATGACGACCATGACGAAACGACAGCGATACGACTCCCCTCAAGTTACGGGCGATTCGTCAGAATTGAAAAACACGTTGCAACGAAACAATAGGGGGAAAAAAAGAAAAACAGGAGTGATCGAAACGAGGAAAGTTTAAAGAGACAAAGAAGAAAAGAGATTGAGATTGCATAAGCATCAGCTCGATTCGTCTCTATCGAACTACGAAGCCTACGAGTCATCGGCGATTCTCGATTTTCTCACATTCTTCGGATCGCTCCATAATCCGTTCGATTAAACAGTTACCAAAACGCAGACGGAAGGAAAGAACATGGAATGAAAAAAGAAAGAGAGAAACGAGCGTATCGCGATATCTGGTTAGCCTTGAACTTGACTTTTCTGTGGGAGAAGCGGCCACGTTCGCGAAGGCCGCAGAACCGCGCCAAGCCAATACACAATTTTAGACGCCGAACTCCGACGGAAACAACCGACTTCGCCGACCTTGAGTCCCTCTGACTCTGACGACCTGAGTCTCTTCTCTCTTTCTTCCTCTCTCTGTCTCACACTGTTTCCCTTTCTCTATCCAAGTCACGTTAGCTTCTCGCTCTCTTCCTCGCAACAACACTCCTGCTCTCTTTATCTATCTTGCTCGGTTTCAGCTTCCTCGTATTCGGATACCCTCGTGCACGTCGATCCGCTCGTTCTCTCGTTTCCTTCTGTTTTCGCACAGCTTCTGACAAGTCTGCACGTGGAATTCTAACAATAAATCCGGACTAAATCGAGCTGGGTAAAAATTCACAGGCTTTTAATTCCTTTGCAACCGCGGTGTCTCTAGTGATCATCCTGCTCGATAAAATCAATGATTTTCTCGTTGAATACTTAAAACCCGCATACCCTGAAATTTGCACGAAATCGTTGACTATATTACTTCATTCTGCGTAAGTGATATTCGCATGTGTAACACGTCAGAGGATCAAGGTCGTTAATTATTCCGTTTGACAGAGGTTTTCGTGCCTTTTTGCATATATACATACGCACGCAACTAAGAAAAAAAGAAAAGGCAAGAGAAAAAGAAAACGAAGCCTTTAATCGGGCATCCATTTTTAGAGGAAGCCATGACCTGAATATCGATTGCACCGGCTAGTCGTAATTTTATTTCTATCGCAATAACTCGGCTTAATTACGATCAAACATGTCTCCGTAACGATCGCCATTCATTGTTTAACCATATTCAAAAACCGATACAAAACGATGTCCTTTCACACCGTCTCTCTGGTCATTTTTAAGCAAAAAATCAAATATAAAATATAATTCTGACACGGCGGAAGTCTACACATATATAAGTATGAAGTTGTGGCTACCGATTTGAAGTCGAAGCCATTATATGAGCATCAAAATTCTCGAAGTACGCACAAGACCAGTCCAACTTCTTTTTAAACGAGCCGATTATGTAAGCGAGAAAAAGTCTAGGTGGCAGAAGCGAGACAAATAAAAAGAAGTCGTTGGTTGCAGTTGCGATCGCTTTATTTTAAGTCGTGCTCCTCGATCACGAGTCCTTGTTGCAAATTAGATCGTCTCATTTGTGCCAACATTGAAAAAATGACATCGATCATCGCGTTTTATACAAATTGTCACATGTTCGTCGTTCATTCCGCTTCTACAGAAACGTACTTATATACGTATATATGGAAGTAGGTACGTACGTACGGAAGACACGTACGAACTAATTGGAATTTCGTAGAATCATGTTACCGCTATCGAGTACCGCTAAACTCGAATGAAATCCCATTCGGTTTGTGTTAGATTCCGATTCATACGTATTTAACATTTGTGTTACATTATTTGCTCCCGATATTCTGCACCTATTGCAAATATTACATACTACCTTTACGTGTGGTGCTTAATGGTACTTTGAATCGAGCGATAAGAGACACATCAGCTCGTGCGAATCTTTGATAAACGACTCAACGACAAACATTTTGGTCGATTGGCCGAAGGCTAGATCACGCCTAATTTTTTGCGAAACGATACTCTGTCGTTGAATGGAAATGTTCCCAGATTACGCAATCTTCTCCCGATAACTCGAGACTCCGGCACGAGATCGAAGACGATTGAAAGGAACCGGACACCATCTTATTTTCTAGAGTTACGACGAATGTTTATTTCCTGCGGATAAATTTCCGATAAAAGAAAAGCGTCGCGACGTACTTATATATATGGTACGCTCGCGATTTTGCAACAAGTCGATCGCGGTGACCCTGAATTATTACAATACTCACAGAGTAGCGATATCGTGGCTATATACAGGTGGATACAGAATTAGAAGTAGAGAGAACAAATCGATATCTCGAGGATGAAGACCCTGGGTCGCGGTCAAGGCCAAAGCTTCGGTAACAACCATGTTCCGATTTCGCGGCAAGTTTAGCCAATAAAAAATAAGGCAATAACGAGTCGCTATAATAACATCAGGATTATCGCTGAACTAATTTTAGAACCACGCTCTTTCACTTTACGAGTCTCTGCTCTCTACCTTCACCAACGATTCGGAGAATTGCTTCTCCCTGTTTTGCCTGTCACCTTTCAACGTAAATTTCTCCGCGCAACAAAAATTACTAAACATCCTTCTTTCTACATATTTTTACATACGTACGTATTTCGATAAAATTTAGTCTCTGAATTATCCGGTGAAAATTCTAAACGCGTTGGAGATTCGCGAATTACTAGCAAATGTACTTCACGGTCAACTGATTTCAATAAACAAGGAAAGAAAAAAATAACGGAAATCACGTTGCACAAACGTGTGGTTTTCTTGAAGTAGAAATCACACATACGAGAATTTGTTTCACGCATTGTCCAAGGTTATGGCTGACCCAGCTCTGAGATGACGTCACCGACGTGTCTCGTAGCCTGAAAACTCCAACGCTCCCCACTCGAACCGAGTTCCGAAAGCTGATGATTACCCAGCTTGTTTCTTACCAAACCAGACGACGCATCATCGCCACGACCCGCGCGACCAATCACCGATCACGGTAGCCTATCGACAGGCGCCTAACCATACCTGGCATCTATGATTTCGCATCGTCGATCAACCGATCTTCGAACGTTCTTTACGAATAATTACGATTGTACTGGCAGATCTGCCCTATAGATATTTTACCGGCCCTCTATCAACGCTTGCCTTTCGAGTATTTCATCCTAACGCTCCATCAGATCAGTTTGTCGCTGTCATCGATCGATATAACCTTTAATGTTCATCAACGTGAATTCGTTTCAAGAAAATATTTTTTTAGTCGTCAAATGTTGTGACTATATACATGTGTATTTTACACATTGCAGAACATAAATGTAAAACTTTCCCCTACGAGTATACATAAGTTGAATGTCGATGAACGCGCAAGTGCATGCCGCACGTAATTTCGTGGCGTGTACGGTAACCGAGATACGAAGAGAGAGAATTAAGGCGATGCAAGATCTTTGTAGCTAGTGCACATATATCAGGACACTACCTCGACTACAAGAACACATAGTTTCTTGTAAAGTTGTTTGATGACGGAGCTACTCGAACCTTGCCTTTTCTTTTCCTTTAACGCGGTTCGCATGAATCCCTAGCCCGCCATACGAAAGCATTTATCACCATAAACAAACGGAAACCAATGATCTCGAAGCTACAATTTAATAAAAATAGCTTGAAAGAGAACCGCAAAATAAAAAAAATACACCTCTGTCACGTTAGGAATTCATAAAAATTCGAGGATCATACTTTAGCGGTCGAGCCATCGACTTAGAACGGTTTGAAAACTTCTCTAACATAAAGTAAGAACCCAGAGAGTCCGAAAATACCTACTGACGCATCCTCGTGACGAATATATATTTTTTTTTTTATTAACTTTCCAGCAGCCTCCCTTCTACCAAACTTCCTACGTTGGAATCCACAATTTTATTTCCGTTGCAGTGTCAGCTTAACTCGATCCATTGATTCGCTGTATGCGTTACGTGCAATCGAACTCGAAATTTCGGGGGAGATTGTCTTTCGCAAACATTGCGAGAGATAAAATCGGCCAATATTTATTCCCCAAAAAGAGAGTGCCTTTTATCAAAATCGGTATCGACCAAGTTTAAGAACGTATCGATACAAATATGTCTCGGTCCGTGCGTTGATCGAAATGCTAAGTATAATAAATTCAAGGGTGAAAGCAGCAATCCGATGTACCTATTAAGCTTCACGCACATGGAATTGCGTAAGACTTAATCGCGTGGGTATAGATGTATATGAGATCGTTTTATAATACGTTTAAATAGTTAAATACGTACGGATCGCGAAATACATATACACCATTATGAAATTATTATGATTTCTACAAAAAGAGAGAAATAATTTCACAAGGATAATTCGCACGCAAATTTTGTTGAAAATAATTGAGAAAAATATATATAGTTACATACATGTATTACGTACGATAAATGTAGGAAATCTTCGTTATCGATAAAGTATAGAAGTCATCTTTGAACGAACACGTCGATATTGAAGTGAATTTTAAATGAAATTAACACAGAAAAATTCGAGAAATTTTTAAATGATTCAGAATGCCTGAACGAGTTGACATAAAGTTATTTTTATTATGCTTGCTATCGTCGAAAATCGTTTGTGCGTATCAAACCGCGTAAAAACCAATTATCGCGAAACAATTGAAACGATTTTAAATGGAGCATAAGATAATTGTTATGCGTTCTTCTCAATGTTTCAAGGATAACCAAATTATCCATATCTTTTTCTTTTGAAATTAGCGTCATCGTTAACATCGTTTTTTGAGCTTTATTAATCACTATCTATAACACTCACTGTCCGAAATTTTAAAAAATTTGCAGATATACAACAAGAATTAAATGAAATTCTGAGAAACGACCAAAAACCACAGTTGTGAAAAAGTATTTGGTAAAAGCTTCTCGACTAAGGTCGTACGATTTAGGTGTTTCATTGCCATCAAAATAAACAACTTTTTCATGACAACGTTCACACACATATACCTCTTGGGTGGAATCGTGTAAAATATTTCCAGCTACGCTCATACAGTATCTCAAGATTTATTCAAATATTTTACGCATATCACGGTAAGCCGTTTAATTTAAAGGAATCGTTGTTCCAATTATTAATTAACGGAAAAGGAAGATTACAGCATTGAAGTAATCACGAATCAACGGTAACGTTGGCAAAAACGGCAGGCGTGGAAAAATGATCTGTGAGTTACAGGATAGATTATCTAACAGACACGTCGTAACGTAATAACCGAGTTGTCGCTAAAGCTGACTGACAGTATACGACGAAGATAATATATATGTAATATATCCTTATTGCATCGGAAAACAAGCGACTTTGAACATGCCGCGAATGTAATCTCCGCAATCTACGTGAAAAAATCATTAAATTCATGCACATCAAATTCAAAAGAAAAATGAAAATTTTTGAGACAGCAAGAATCATAGAATTTTTACAAACTTTGACTAGAGCAGACGAGCTATCGCGATACACAATTTACAATTCTGCGAAATAAATCTGTTAAATGAATTTTAAACATTCTTATTCTGAAACGATCAAAACTTTGTTCCGTATTTGATCGAAGGGATTAACGGAAAGCAATAGAGAACGCGCGCGCAGCAACGTAAACAAAGCCACGAGATCGAACGAGAAGAAGAAAGAGGTTATGTATCGACAACACCTACCACATCATACATCCATGCATCCATGACTGTCGATTCTATCCAAATGGCGCTAGGATGCTGGGCTTTTATTTTCCTCTTACGCTTTTGTACGAAAAAACGAACGAAAAGCAAAAATGATCACGATGCTTAAGATCCGAACACTCATGAAGAACACGAATAAGCACATGCACGACGTACTTATGTACACAGCATCCCCCTACCACGACGTTGACGGCGCGACGAGCCGTACGCGACTGACGGCAATTCAGACGATACGGTAATACACGGAGCCAGCCGATCCTAATACCGGGCGCTACAAATCCACGAAACATATATTTCTTATTCTAATTACTTTATCGCTTAACAATTTAACTGAATTTTTGGACAATCTACAAATTATCTTGCCCAATTAATTAATACATGTTCGATCTTATGTTCCAATTTCATATTCAGAATAATGTTTTATGAATGGAAAAACCGAGCATTTCAAACATCTCTCTGATTTATTATTGTCATTGATAGATCGGATAAGCTTCTCCAGGTCATCAAAGCATACTTATATTTGTCAGTTAGATAGCCAATCAGATTAGTATAAAAAAAGTTAAACGTAAATTTAAAATTGCCCACTATTCATACAACAAATGTGAGATTTTTCAAGCTGATTCAGTACAAGTTATTGCTTTCAAAGTATCCCATTGCAAACTGTTCGCACTCGGAGACTTCACGGAATTAGATCGGACCATATTTATCGATGATAAAAGCATCGACCACTCCAATCTAAAACATAACTGTTACCATGTTGGACAAATACAAACGAAACATTACCGTGGATATTATCATGGTCATGACAATCGGTCATTAACTCTTGGCCTTAAAGTTACTTTTAAATCACGTCTTTCGACAATTGAATCTTCTCCTTCGATGTTCCAGATACAATGAGGAAAGAGTGAATCGATTTGTAAGGACAAGATGTTAATCGAACGAACGATTCCATGATTGGGAGAAATTTTTATGATTCATCAAGAGTGTGTATGAAAATGAAGAAACTCTTTGAGAATATATAAACGAAGAAAGAGCGTATGAAGTGACATTGTGTAGACGTAGGAGCCAATTGAATTTTCAGACGACTAGGTAGATCGATCGAGCCCCAAAACACTCCCTTTACCCCCATGGTCGAAACAGTTCCATGCTCGGCCTAAGTTGATACGTTACTGGCGTTATGCGTGCTACGTGTATATCACGATGGAAGGGTGAGAATGGGTGGGAGGCGGGGGCGGTGGCTGTGGGTATGACGGCGGTGGCAGTGGTTGTGGCGGTGGTAGCGATGGTGTCGCGCGGCAGCAGTGGTGGCACTGGAGGCGGCGGTTGCTCCACAGCGGAGGCAAGGAGGGAAAGGAAAGTAGCTGGTGGCCTTGAACTTGACTGCCGCCGTTTTTGCGCACAGCCGTCGCCCGCCCAAGACAGCCCACCAGCGTAGACTCTCGAATTTTCATGTGCCCGATACCGTTATCCACTTCCCCAAAAATTCACCGACTTATCGAATTTATTTTTTAACCAAACGTCCTACATGCTACGTAGCTCTACAACGTTATACGTTATTTTATCTCTTTTTGTTACATCGCATATTTTGCTGTGTTTACCCCCGCGAAAAAGTCAGATGGCTAACAAAACAATCGAGGAACCAAACGTAGAAAGAATTAGAATGTAAACAAGGGAATATAACTTGAATACTAAAACTAAAAGTTATGCCTTGGTAATTTATCTTATAAAGGTAATGAAGTTTTGTTTTCTTTCTGTGCAAAATGAAAGTTGTATTTTGCCTATCTCATCGTCATTAAATCTGATTTCATTGAATCAGTAGGCAGAGTGTACAGTTTATCGAAGTATTTCACGAAAAGTTAAGACTTTTTTAGAGAGGAGATCTTATAGTGACTAATCAAATTATATTTTATTACTCTTTATAGCGAAGCAAATGGAAGAAAATTAAATATGTGTAAATCAATCTATTGTCTGTATTTATATCCAACCCGTGTGTATAACATTATGATACAACTATTGTCTGACGACTGTTTTTAAACAGATTACCCGTAATAAGAATTATTACGCAACGATGCAGCGTGCATTTTCAACATTTCCCGTACACTCGATGCGAGAAGTTATCGTGGTAGTCATCGAAAGATTTGCATCAAATACGTACACATCGCGCTACCAACTAACTTTTATAGAGGAGTGGAAATAAAAGATAGAACCTATACCAATGAAAGCGACTGGTAAAAGTATGTATAATCAGGGTTGAGGTAGGTAGACTTCAAACTAACCGGATCGATATGGCACTCTCGCTTTCTCATGTTCTCAATATGTATTGTATCGTATCTATGATACTCTGAGCCAATTCCAGTACCTTTCCTCAAATCCATTATAATCTGCACTGATTGTTTTACAAATAAAATTTATATTAGAAGACACTATATACATTTTCAACATCATTTCTAAGATTACTATCTTTTTAACAAGTTCTGTTATGTAAATTTAGGAACTGTTCAAAATTGTATACTGAAAATAATATTGACCCAGAGACATGTTTCGTTCAATCAATTTTTTTTTTTTGCGTAAAATATAATGAAAATTGATTTCTTATACATAAACATATATATCTTACAACTTGACAACCTATAAAACTTATATATTCAACTATTATTCCTCCTCATACATAATTGAGTCACGATAAATTTTATTTAAGTGTTTATAAATAAATCAATCATAGCAATAATATAATTTTTACGTAATGTTACCTTCAAAAACAAAATTATAAACAGTCGGTAATAAAGAAATTTCTGATTTCATCCGTCGGTATCATTTTAAGCATTTAAACACTGACAACATACTAAATCAATATCATATTTTCAATTATAATTATATATATATATATATATATATACACACACATATATATATAATTAACGTTTACATCTAATAAACCAAATATGTATGTATAGTATATTATAATAAAATAATTAATAGAATTAATTGTAAAATTAAAAATTTTCCATATACATTTCTTACAAATTGAATATATTTTATGTCAAATATATTTCTAAGAATATTCAAATTCCCAAGACATATACAGGATATTTAATTTAAAAATTGTATTAAACGATAATATTTTTTAATGCATATGCGTATCTTTTAAATAACATTAAATTATAACATTATTCTTATAATACAATAATACGCAACAAAGTCCACATACTTTTTTATTTAAAATATAATTCATTTCTGCAAATACAACATATGCAAGTATTCACTTAATAAAATTATCAATTTTAATTTTATAACTAGAAGAAAACAGTATTGTATCACTAAGTATTGGGACACTGATTTAAAGATGACAAATACGATACAAGGAGGGTATCATATTCTTATTATCATCACATGCTTAATTTCATAACTCTCGTTTTTT
The DNA here is from genome assembly GCF_040668555.2 of Bombus flavifrons. Classification (NCBI taxonomy): domain Eukaryota; kingdom Metazoa; phylum Arthropoda; class Insecta; order Hymenoptera; family Apidae; genus Bombus; species Bombus flavifrons. The sequence goes on from NC_138454.1 coordinate 8,496,680, forward strand.
TTGGACGAAAAAATCAAGGCCATAACAGTAATTGTTAAACCCGCACAGTTAATTTGATGATCAAAAATAAATTAGAAAAGAAGACTTATAAAATTGTAAGTCGTATCATATATATAATTAATTAACCAAGATCAATTTAAAAGTAAAATGCGAGCATGAAATAATTGCAAAAAATACAATACACACAGCAAAATGTAAACGAATTTGTAACAAAGATGGCGGAACAAAATTTGGCAGATAGTTGATACCTAGTTATCGTTTTTGTTTCTACAAAAATACATCGCGAAAAGAAAAGCAAATGCAACAAGTAATTGTACAACTTACCTCAGTACTCATGTACGCTTTCGTATTTCCATCAGAGGTTGAACATTTTCAATCACAAGAAAAATATTGGAGCAATGGCCGATTCCACAACTCACTAGAAGCAGAAAACTCGGTGGCTCAGATTGTTGTTCGTGTGGCGCCATCGTACGTTTACGACGCAGACAAGAATCCTAAATACGACGACTGCCAACCTCTAACGGACAAACGATATACTTCAAATTTTATTTAGTTAATTTCCCATATGAGAGAAATCATGGTATTACATCGATATACCACAATATTTATATTTTCACTTCACTTAAATCAAAGCATGAAAACACAAATTATATAGAAATTCTTTTTATTAACATCATTCTTTAAATAAAAGACACAAAACTTTTACTTTTGTATTTTAATTATCGTACCTTACATCACAACAAGAAAATATAAGAAAAAATGAGAAAAAAGCGATCAGACTTTTACAATCTCACAAGATACTCTATTTGGATCCCATTTTCCATTATTCATTGGCCGTACACATAACTTAGCACATATATACTTTTGTAATCGTTCCGGATTCAAAACGAGGCATTCATTTAATGGTTTGCAATAATGTCTAACGTCGGAAGGTAAGATCAACACATGGGGTTGCCGTTCAAAACAAGCGTATTGTTTCCAAAGTCTGGTATCAAGATTCAAGCCAGGAGGAGGAGGATATACAGGGTAGAATGAGGACTGAGACAATACATGCTCGGCCAAACGACCAAGTCTATCCATTCCAGGTGTATTCCTAAAAAAAAACCTTTGTTACAATAAAATTTATATTTTATTACCTAGATGTTGATACACTTACGATACTTCTTGTTGTCCAAGATGTCTAAGTACATCAACCGATGTTACTCCTATATGTAAGCCATCTACATTTATTATGCATGGATCTGGCATACTACAAATATTCGTCGTACTTGATCCAAGTTTATTTGTATTTAGAACGAACTCCGGAGTTGGAAAAACCGGATGATGATGCACATCACGATTAGAAGGTACCAATATAATGCGAGTAGATTTCCTAAATTATGAAGAATAGTAATGCTAATTTACATTATTATATTAACATGACCTTATCAACTGAAATATACCCTTGTAAATGTTGCAGAATCTTCGTTAAAAGCGTATCAAAAAAATCTTGAAAAGTCTCTTTCAAACTACATTTTTTAATTTCAGGATGTGTATATTCTACGAAAGGTCCAACTAATATTAACATATTAGGTTCGTCTTCTACAACGCGTTCCATAAGATCCCATAAAGGTTGATAATTTAAATTATCAGAAGGTGTAAACGGACCAGCCGCAACGTATATTTTAATATCTTTCGATATTTTGGGTACATCGAATAATGGTGCATATCCCTTAACAAACAATTTATTTACTGTTAAAGTATCCTCAGTAGTGATAATACCCTCAACCGCAACGATCTGACCAGTAAACACTGAGTAATGCTTAATTCCTTTAAGATTCAGATGTAAAATGGGAGCTTGTTTCTGAATTTTAAGCCTTTTAGTACCTTCCAGCATAACAATTTTCCTTCCACTAGGCTTTTCGGCTGTTATAAATAGTCTGCCCCATGTTCTAAACACAACTGGTTTTATAGGCGCTATGTTTCTAATGTAACGTATATTCGAATTAGGAGGTTCAATGGCGTTCCAAGCGTAGCACAATCGCTCCCCAAAACTTTGACAATGCATGGTAAGAATGGCTCCCTGATTGGAAAACATTTCAAACATGTACAATGCACCTTTAGGTATATGAGAATTATCCGCCTTAACGATCGATACATCGTGCTCGTTTTGTTTCTTCCAATTTTTAATGGCAGGGCCAAAAAGTAAAAGGACTTTGCCTCTAACCGTTGTACTGGGTGCACGAATTGGAACATCACTATAACAATTATTGAAATTTACTAATTGCAGTATCGAATTACACAAACATGTAAGTAAAAATGATTAGAATAGTGTGCTTACGATTGTGAGGTATAATTCAACGGTGTGAATGTATGGCCTACTGCTCGTAATTTATTATTGCTTTCTGTCTCAGCTGTTGGACTCCTTGCTCTTTTAGTTTGCTTAAAAAGAAGTAAAACGATATTCTATATAATAGTATAAAATAATCTTTACTGCAAGTTAGAAATATATATATTTCATATATTACACACAATATTTTAAGAGTGGAACAGATCACCGTAGACGAGTATGTATCTAGTCACGAAGTAAATCATAACGCGCACCACATTCATACTCGCCTATGGAATTATCTGTTTTACATCGTACTAAGGATTCATAAATGAAAAAAGTTTATAACGATGACAAATTTTTGAAACGGTTGCGCGTTAATATGGGAAAACTTATTTTATGATTATCAATGAAACGACGATGTTTGAATCCAAACGTGCTTAATGAGTGTGGATCTAGTCACAATTTGATCTCCTGTGCACTAGACCTTCACTCATTTAGCAAATTTGGAAAAGATGAATTTTCTCGTTTTCGCTTGTTTTCTTTCTCTGCCGCCTTCCTTATTACATCATACGAATCTAATGTTGCGTGCTTCGAACTATCGATATTTAAAAATTGTTTTCTAATTAGCGATTACAGGAGAATGTGAATAAATGCAGAAAGAGTAAGATAAACAGTTATTTTAACCGGTAACGTTACAATGACAAAAAGTGTACAGTTGTAGCATGATCTTCGGGAGTCAACATAACGAAGAAGGTTAATTGTTATTAACCTGGCCATTCTTGGCACTCTGTTACGTATTGTTTCGATCTAATTCTGTCCATTTCTTGTACTTTGCGTTCGATACTTTTACATTCAATTAATCTGTTGCTTTCTTTCACAGTAACTGTTCAATTTGTCGAATGTTTCTAATTCTTTAGAAACGGTCTATTCTTTTGATCGATCTATGTCTATACAATTTATTTATAAAGTATATTAGAAGATGAAATTTATGCCAATACGCACAATTCTCGAACGATACTTGTACCAGATCATGTAAAACTTTGAATCGATCATTGAGCTGTCCTCTTTCCCCCTCTTTTCTGACGAATACATGAAGAGTCTATTTCTCCTTCTACCCCTCTCACCGCAAACTATCCGCCCCTGGCAATCTTTTGCCCCACTATTCACAGAGATACCGTGGGAAATAACATGAAGCTTTTACCAGATACAGTTGTAGCACGCTATAAGAACCGTTGGTATTTCATTCACTTTTCAATCTAAATATCCAACTGTTCTTGTCTTTTCCTTTTTTCCCTATATCATCCGAAATTCTCATTTACTTTATACATATAAGAGAGAATATTGAGGAGTTAGAAATTGGAGCAAAGAGAGGAAAGAGATCGCACTGTCAGTTGTTGGTCAATTGCATTTAATTGGTAGATGTAAGCAACTCCCTAAAGAACAGATCTTTGAACCAAGTGCCGCTTAAGGAAGCTAAAATTTTGTTATAATTTACACGCAATTTAATCTTATTAAACCAACAATTTACTTATTTATACAAATCTTGCAAACTTTTAGACAGGTGGAACGCGATAATAAAAATAATTATGTGCAATACTCCTGATTAAAAATATCTAAAAAAAAAAAAAATATTTTATACAGTATATAAGAGGAAAGTGTAGAATTACCAACGATTAGGTGCAACTTCAAAAAACTATCCTATATAAATGCACACGCAGACGCATGTGAATTTGCATTCATATAAAAATATCATGTACATTTGTGAAGATATATATTATATACAGAATATTATTTGACAAGAAAGTACATGTAATTCAAACATAAAACATATAAAACTAAATAGTTAATTACATAATACCTTTGCTTAGTAACCTGAGATATTCTTTCGTCAAATATTTGGAAAATATCAAAACACTGAAATGTATATATGAAGAAAGAAGTAGATCTAAAGAAGCATGCGACTGAGTTGAAGCAACAGGTTGCAGCGACGCGACGCTCAGAACTCTCGACCAACGAACGGTCGACGACATTCGCGTGTACGCACACAACGACAATCGATCTTCTTTCTCTTTCTCATATACAGCACTGTTTTTATTACATATAATATATATATACGCATGTGTATCAATGTGAATAAGGTTATCCGTAAACCTTCCTAATGTTAGCAAATACATTTATCTTGTATTTCTTGTAACGACATCTAATGATAAATTCAATGTGAATAAGCAACCTTTATACGTAACGAACAACTTTTCCGATTCTGTGCAATCAATCTGGCACATTTCCACAATAAATATGGAACTGTATGGTATGAAATGATAGGAAAAGTAAAAAGATTTGAATAAACAATAACAGCAACAATAACAATAGCAACAGGTCGTTATGACGCGAAACGTTATACGATTGGCGGAATGACTTTCGAGTATGAAATTCACTCAAACCGAATTCCATAATGGCTGACGCTTTACTCGACCATTTCAACATATAATACACACTACACTCGCTCATATAATACTATTTTGCACAAATTATTTACTATTTCACAACAAAATTTACACACAATTTACAGCTTGCATATAGACTGTAAAATACACGGTTAACCGGCAAATCACTGAATAATACACTCCGACTCCTCGTGACTTCGCTGACAGGCAAGCGGTAGCGTCTCGATTCGACGCCATCAAGATATCTCACCGTACCGAATAATTTTTTAAAAATATCAACTATAACTGCCTCGTACACGAACAAATCAATTATTTAGCAAACTACAACCCGTAAATTTCAGTACAATTTGAGAACTGAAGCATAAGAGTAAACGAAAGATACAACGCTTTGTTCAGAAATTCTGTAAGCGCGCACGCACGCGCGCATCAGGATGATAATGGAGTCTGGGTCCTTGAAAACTGAAATCGTACCCTCTGAAGAAATCTGGTCAGCTTTCTTAGATGGAAGGAGAATCCCTCTCTATACGATATGAGAAGGCACACTATCCTTTTTCTACCAATAAGAATCATTCCAACATTCCCCTCCTTCGAAGAGTGTCCTTTGTGGGAGACTGGGAAAGAAGAGGAGGGGATAATGGCGGCGATCTACCTGGACGATTTTTGTGGCGGGAATTATGGTGCTTCAACAAGATCCTACAACAGCGCTTCAGGACAAGAAACCACCTGCCGGGAAATAGCATCGGAAATTTCACTACTGTTAACATTAAGCATCAATAGTAAGCATAATAAATAACACGATGTTCTGATTTTCAATAAGTGGTAGGACTGCCAATGACAATATTGTAATCTCGTAAGATTTTCTATATTTTTATAAAAAAGAAATATGTTAGAAATAAAATAAAACATTTTAAAGAATAAAACTTAACTATTGTATAAGTTGCTTAAAATGATACAATAATATATTAAAACCTTGTAAGATATACCTTGAACTTACATTAACAAAAAAAGCAAAATAATAAAATAAAACAGTAAATTCATAAAAAGAAAAGTTCTACTTTGAAATAAAAATTTAAGAAGACATTACTGTTATACCTCCAATTTATTTTGCTAATTAAAAAGGAGCCAGATTTTATTAATGTTGATAATAATCAATTTTAAATATGATAAAAATAAAAAAATAGAATAAAGTTTAAACGGTATTCTTCTTATATATTAAAAATTACATATAACCTTCTATGTGTATATGTTAACATAAATTTGAAGTCAAAATTTACAATCGAGTTGAGCGAACTAATAAGTAAAAAATATGTCAGTAACATAAATCTAAAATTTTGTCTACTTCGTATAACTTTGTAAAGTACAATTCCAAACGTTCTATAAAGAATAAGATCCTCAGGTAGAAACCTTACGTCATTGCTACTATAGACCATAGATCGACCATAAAGAATGTGAGACAGTGTTGCCAAAGCGATGTAAATCATTACACTGCCAAGGTTGAGGGTCAATATAAAATAGATTGTTCCTATATATAATACAACAATTTTCTAGGAAACTATGTTTAAAAAATATTTATTACGTGTTGTGTTGCATTAAAAAGATTGGACATTTTTTCGCAACCCTTTACAAAACATAACAACATTTATACAACATTATATGCACAGAAGCACTTATGGAAACTACGTTTTAAGATTATAAAATGTTGTATGTCTTGCAATATAGGACATTCATAATTATAATCTATTAGCAATATTGTTAGACTTCTATTCTAACGACAGTATACGATGTATATTTTCAAACTAAATATTTTTATTAAGAAACAAAATATTTATGAATATTTTTAATTAGAATAAAATAAAATCATTCTAAAATGTAAATAAAATTTTATAACAAAATTTGGTTATATGTAATAATTTTAGACATCTAATTTATAAAGAATACTTCGATAAATTTGGCAACAATGTCGGAAGACCATTACAAGGGTAGAGACCTTCCCTCTTGAAAGAAAGAATAAGGAGAACGAGTAATTTTTGAACTCAAAATAGCCCGCTCAAAATTCGACGAAAAATATTATAAATGTAAAAATAATTATTGATGAAGCATATTAAAACATATTTTCATCCTTTTTTACAATAGACTGTATGTCAAATGTTGTTAACTTTTCTTAATTGGTGAAAATATTTACAAATAATTAGTATTAAGATATATATATATTATGTCAGATTATATTTACTAAATTTTATGTAACAAAATATGACTAATGAAAAAATGATTAAAATGAAAGCTTACCTTTAATGTAGGGTATTCTCCACTGCTGTATATATCCAAAACATTCTTACCACTATTATATACAATAAATAGATGTAAGAATAACATTTGAAAGTCACATGAACTTAAAGAAGTAAGAATATAAGCGATTGCTAAATTTGTTACTAATAAAACACATGAAAGGATACGTAATTTCTGTATTAGACTGTATATCAATATGTATATTTGATACTACTTGAGTAGGAACGTCTAAAGAACACTTATTGTTTTTTTCTAAATCTTCCTTTTCAAACTTAATAAGATTGTTTATTGTTGGATCAATATCTAAGGAATGTGGAATGGTATATGCTACCCATAATTCAACAAATTTTTCTTCATCTATGTTATAATCATGACATAGCTGAATACCTATTCAAAAAAATTCTTTAAAGATATATTAAATAAAAGTAATATATTAATATATTTTATATAAATGACAAAGAACGAATATAACTATTAAAAATATCTGACAAAATTCTATATATATAAACATATTTTGCTAAGTTACATAAATGTGTACATATTACTATGATATATAGTATAAATATTCCAAAATGTTGTTATAAAATTTATCAGAATTGTTTAACACATATTTATAAAATATATATAACAGTACAAATAATGCAATCAAATACGAATATATCATCAAATATAAAGAATATGTCTGTCTCGGATTAAATGATGCTTTTAATAAATTACTGATTAGGAAATTCGTATAGGTTAGGAATAAATATCTTGCATTTACACAATAAGTCCATAAGTAACTTACATTTATCGATCACGGATTTATCGGAAATATCACAACCTAAATTAGAGAAGCACAGAATTAACGATTCTTCTGACACCATTTTACTACACAAACTAATATTCTTTAGGCTTTTCCCGCCAATTTAATAAATCAATGTACATGCGTAGTACTCTGCAGTACCCAGTAGAGTTAGAATCTATAGTTAAGAATGATGAATGGTATATAGTGTAAAGAAAACATACTGTATATTCAAGTATACTAAATGGTATGCAGAATCATAACGCGGTCCGTACAAATTTTTCTCAAGAAAAGTAATGTATGAATATGTGATTCGCACGAAATATACAATAAATAATAAAAACAACTTTATGTAGTTTGTATAATTTTACAAATATATTTCATGTTATTAGGATAGTTATATGCATAAATATTGATATTTTCACATGCAAATCTTATTTTATATAAAATTCTTGTTCATTAGAGTACTTAAAAAACCAATAAACCATTTTTTTCATAATTATATATATGGTTCTTATCCATATATACATATATAAACATTACAGTATACATAATAAAAAAAATATCTTTTCTGGCCAATGTTAGTATTAAGTAGTTGATTAATTTTCTAGTGTAAAATGTTGTTTGTCTTTTTCTGCAAGTTCGATTAGTGTTTGTGAAACATCTGCAGAAGGGAATCTTTCTATCCAAGACTGAATCATTCCAGCAAAATTGGGTTCATAGTTTTTCAATTGTACTTCATTTTCACCTGTACCATGATACATAAATTAATAATATTATAAGAATTTATAGTAAATGTACATAATTGTATGAATACAAACCATTTACAAATGTGTTAGATTGTACAAATATTTTTCGTGGTTCTTTGTGAGCTAAAACTATATCTCTCCAACGTGCCCATGGATGTGGACCTGTTTCGGGTACCTCACTATATTTGTCATACATTTTTTTGGCTTCTTCAATGTCACCTGTACTTTTATAAATTTGCAATTTAGTTAAGAACTCTCCAATCGCTTTTTTACCAACTGTCAAAATTTTCGTTCTGTCAACAGTTAATAGTAAATTCTTCCCTGGCTCAGATTCTATAACATTAACAAAATCATTGCCAGCTTCTAAACAAACTCTAAGTAAGACATATCTTGCTTGAGAATGAGCTTGTAGCCACTTCTTAGTAGATGGTTGATACATTTCTAAAGCTTTTGCACAACCAGTCCATAATAAAGATAACCAATTAACATATATTATATCATCAGCCTCAGAATTCTCATGTCCAAATATACTTAGTATATCTTTCTCTAAAGATAAATATAATCCAACTGCTTCTGCCCTGCATTCTTCATAAGAAGATCCCATTGACCCAAACTTTGAATCATATGTTTCACCAGGTAAAAAGAATTTATTTATTGGTTCTCCAGTAAAAGGATTTTTTGTTTTTCCCATATCAAAATTATATAAACCAGATTCTAATTTCCTCAATAATTTACCTGTTCCATGACCAAGAAGTTCATGCAAACCAACTTGTACTTCAAAGCTAGCTACTCTATAATTATTCATTAGAGTTTGATCATGTTCAGATAAAAATGGCAGTACATCTAATTTCATATTTGCAGGAATTACATTACCCAAAGAAACATTTTTAAATCCTTCTGATTGCCTAATTTCATCATAATTTGGAATATTTATACCTGCAGGGATACCAGATCCTGAGAATGTTAGAACATCCAATGAAGTAAAATCAGGCCTTAGAAATTCATCTTTTTCAAAGTCTCTGGCCCAAGGAAGCTTTGGTATAAATTTTTCTGCATTACTTACTAATGTAGCAAATTTTTTGGACATTTCTTTATTTACCATTGCTACAAATCCTTCAAACTCCCCTCTCTGACCTGCTGGATCTCTATAGGTTTCAATAAAACCAATATAAGTTTCTATAACTGGTCCTTTGTCCTTAATCCACAAACGAGACCCATCTTTATGATCTTGTAAAGATCCTGTCTTGAAATGCTGTATATATTTATTTAACATACTCTTTTCAGTTTCATTTGCAGCATATTCTTTTGCTTTCTGAATATTATCAACAACTGGAATCAAAAGTTTGCTATAGTCTCCTCTTGTAATTTTAAATCTTGCATTTTTAAATATTTCTTCTGACAATGTAATATTAGGATTATCATTGATCTCCACAGAAGCTAATCTGATTTCATATATATCTATGTTTTTGGAACCTTCAGAATCGTTTTGTTTATTTGCTATTTTAAAACATCTGGCATTATAAGATTCTAGTCCTTTACTTTGCATAAAATCATTAACTAATTCTGCATCTTTGTCTGTACAATTAGCAGAAAAATAAGTTGTAACCCCTTTTTCACCTAATCCCAAAGATTTTAATTTTCCTTCTGTAGAATATATTATATTTTGAATTTTATTCCAAATTTTTTCAATGTCTTTGGGATTATTTTCATATGCCTTTGAAATTTTTATTATGGCTTCAAATTTATCCTTAGGCAAGTTAGGTATTATTTTGCTGTCACCAAAAGATTTATAATTACCAGCATTTGCAAAGATTCCACAAGAATATACTAAAAATGCCTAAAAGTATAGTATAGTTGTACAATTAATGTTAAGAACTATTTTTAAAAATTAAAATTACTATTCCACATATTATATATAAACTTACTGTGAACTCATCTTCACTAACACCAGCATTAAATGCAGAATTTTTCAATTCATTTATTGTTTCAGATAAGAAAATTTTATGTAAAAGGGCAAATAATAATGGTGATTCTGGGGAAGTTTGTACATATACAATAAGACCACCATTCCATGCAGCTTGACTTAAATAATGTGCATATAATTTTTCCTTTTTTGTTAATGCATTAAATGCAGTATCACATTCTAAAGCAATTATTGGTTGGTTATTCGGTAAAGTAAACAAGGAAATATCTTCACTCATTTTTGTAGATAATAATTTCACACTGGAATACAAAGAAAACAATAGATTTATTGATTACACTATAGAATTTATATATAAATTTATGTATATATGAAAATAAAACACAATCATTAAGTCAATAAATTCAGAAAACTTTTTTATAATTATAACGTTCTACAGAAATATTAAGAAGGAAATTAAAGAGAAAATTTTGTCCTTTTATACATATATACGCTATATGTATACGTATGCATATCTTGTGAAAAAAAGTGACGCTACATATAACCAACCTTGAAACAAAATTATTTCTTAAAAGCTTAACGTTTTTATCCGTATTTAGAATTATAAATCCTACTCTTCTTTCCTTAATACTAATGTTAAATGAAAAAAACCGTAGAAAATATTTATGCACGGTTTGTGAAACAATCTTCTGTCGATAAAATGACCACATCTGCAATATATTTCTTTCGCGGTGCAATTTAAACATTGCAATTTATGCAAAAGCAACTAACTATTTTTTTATATCTATATACACAATTGAACTATTTATTATTAAAGAGTTGTCTGTTAAGTATTAATTTATTATATATATTTCCTGATATAAAAACGATTACCAAAATTTCCTAGATAATCTAGTTCTTATATTCACTAAAAGTTTGCCGCTTATTGAGGTAGGTCGCAATCAACTTCTTGAAATTTTCAAATATATAATTTATTCTTTTTACAATGTACATATTTACTTAAAAAAATATAAACAAATTAAATTACTACTATATACTTGATGTTACTTTATACATTTAGTACTTTCTGTCTTATTTTATGCATTTGATATTTTTTATTACATTTATTAGATCATATGTTGCTCAATAATCATATAACAATATTTTCTACTTATTCAATATTTTTGTATAATAAAACAAATTATATATCCTTAAAGAGCGTCATTAATTAAATAAAAATACTATCTTATATTTTCTGGAAAACACATCTTGGAGTAATTTCTTTTATAAACATAAGTATTTAAAGGAGAAAAATATAGTATTATTCTTTGACATCGCCAATACCATCTGCATTTATTGCAAACATTGCTTCACTCTCAGGCAAACAGGGTGAATCATAGATTTTACATATTCTAGTTTCACCTCTACCCTTACGTAAATATAATCTTGTAGTACTTGCATGAGCTAAAATATGACCACCAATTGGCTTTTTTTGGTCGCCACCAAACATACTAGCTGCACCATCAACTTGTGCCACAACTTGATTGGTTATAACAACAGCAACACCATGTTCATCCGCTAATCTGAGCAACATTCTGAGAAATCTACCTAAATGCATTTGTCTAGCGGCTAATTCTCCTCTTCCAGAGTATTCAGTTCTATATAAACCAGTTGCACTATCTACTATCAATAATGCATATCTAGATTCTGTCATCATAGCACTAGCTTGAATTAGTAATTGAGTTTGATGATCTGTATTATACGCTCTAGCACATGCCACATTATCTAATACAGAATCCCCTGCTATCTTATATCTTTCAGCAACAGCAATTAATCTTTCGGGTCTAAAAGTTCCTTCTGTATCTATGTAAAGACATTTTCCTTCTGCACCACCCATATCTATCGGTAATTGACAATTCACAGCAAGCGTATGACATAATTGAGTCTTTCCTGATCTAAATTCTCCAAATATTTCTGTAATAGAACCCGTTTCGATACCACCGCCTAATAGTCTGTCCAATTCACTAGAACCAGTTGTTACAAAAACAATATTGGAACGAGTTTGATGAATTTCAGTAGCACTCTTAAATCCCATTACAACAAGTTTGGAAGCTTCTTGCAAAATTTTATCTGCTTTAGCTTCACTGATACCTTTGATAGCAATTAAGCACTTTTTTGGAGCGTAGGCTACAGCTTCCACAGTATAGTAGCCAGCTTCTTCCAGCTTTTTTACATCTCCTGCTGTTATACCATTTCCCTGAACAAATAATATAGTTATTAAATATTAAATTTAATTTTATGAATGATATAAATTATTTCATACAAACATTAAAAAAACGAGGAAAAAGAATATGATACAGGTTAAAGAATCAACGTACTTCCAGGGTTTTTATTAATTTTGCTTGTGGATTATATTCTTCAAATTCTTCATCTCCTTGAAGAGTAGCTGTGGCTGCCATAGCTGTCATTTTTTAATAAGATATAATATACCTGAAAAATCGAAAAATAAGTGTTAACTTTGGCGCCATCAATATTACAGTGTCTTTAAATTACACGATTTGCATTATTTATCATTGCTTTTTATTTATATAAATAACGTAATATTTAGCACTAAAATTATAATATGTTGTTATATAAAATATATAATTTATAATAACTTATTCGTAATTTTGTTTATACTAAATTCAATTTATTCAATATCTTCAATATCGTATTTAACAATTGTGTTAGTATCGATACCTGTTATTTAAAATAAATATATTAATAATTATGTAAAAAGAAATAAATGAATGAAAACAAGAAAACTTTTATTTATCATTAACTCTAAATCTGTAGAATTATGTACACAAATATAAATACACATAAAAGCTAGATCACGCATTTATCGACGATCAATATTAATTTCTATTAAAGATGTCTCTTCATTCGAGAAGAAATCAAGGAAGAGGAAAAGGTCAGGACAGGACAGGAAAGAAAGGCATTAGGTCGAGACAAGACATATATATTCTGTTCTGACATCTGACCATTAAAATAATTGTATATTTATCCTTAGAGTGTTTTCAGAAGGAGACCGTTATATGAACATTATATGTTTTTATGCGCGACTCTTCATTGAAACATCGTTGAATTAACAACAGATTTACTTTTCCAATGACAATGGCGACTTTGCATGAGAAGCATTTTTGTTCATCCAATGTATCTATAAGCGCTGTGTTCTTTGATCTGGACAATACTCTCATCGAGACTAGAAAGGGCGACAATCAAACATGTCGAAAGGTACGCTAAAATATTTGAAATTATATTGATATTAAAAGCCGTATGCGTGTATATAAACGGTCAGTATTGGTTAAAATACTGGAAATACATATGTGTGTGTATGTCTTTCTTAGAGAGTGCGCGAAAACTGTAGTTAATCTTTCTCTCGAAATTAAATGAAAAGTCGCTCATATTGCTAATTTACTTATAATTTTATACATTTTTTTTTTTGCTTTTCTGTGGTACTTCTTTTACTGTTTCAAAAAAAAAGTATCTCGTAGTAATTACATTTACATTTACGTTTAATCTTTCAATTCCGTTTGGATACGAAGATGGTCCGAAAATAGAAGCTTCTGTGTAATACGAGCTGACTCCCTGATATAGTGCTTTCTCTCGGACGGTTATTTTCGACCGATCCTACTGCACTGTCCAGACACTCAACAGAACGTAGAAAAAGCGTGTAAGCACGTTACTGAAGATATTCACGATTCACGATCTTAAGATACCAGTTAATTGTACTATTACATTCACATGCTATATCATGTGGAGAAGGTTATGGTAGAATGGTAGAATTATGTGTACATTCAAAATTCTTTTCCAATGAAATTCTGTAAAATGTGGTTATTCTAAACAGCTTTTTATGTTATTTTCTTTAATACAAAACTTAACATAAGCAGTTAATATATCATATTTCTACAGTAAAATAAAACAATTCTTTGAAGGACGCTGCTAACCTTATATTGAAAATAATTCATATTTTATTGTTAATGTACACATGTTTGTGGAATTAATGTTTGTGATAGTACAACTTTATTTCTGTCTGACTAAGTGAGTGTGTCAAAGGGCAAGGCTAGTTTTAAGGGGCTTGATCTGGGAGTACTGCCAGTTGGCTTTTAGCTGTGACATGTGAAAGATGCAAATCTCAGTGAATCTTTGTTAAATACTACTGAGTAAATATCAAAATTCTGGAATTGTTTGTGAATTGCATCTAGAAGTTTGTCATCGTACGAGAAAAAATAAAAGTAGAAAAATACTTGTAGATTATAAAAATAAATATTTGTTTTCTTTAAATTATAACAACATAAACTACAGCCATGAGTATTTCAAAGAACGTGAAAAAATATGAAACTATTTTGAAGTCTGTTGAAACTGATTCAGAAAAATTTGCTGCATTATTTATGATAACAAAATTGGTGGATAGCAAAGATTGTACAGTAGCAGAAAAAAAAGTGTTATTTGAAGCTATTGGAAAAAAATTTTTAGCAAAATTATTATCTACAGAAGTAGTTCCTGTGGATTGTCCTCCACAAGTATATAAGTCTGTAGCATTGTCTATACTTTCTGCATTCTGTGGAGAATCAGAATTAGCTTCTCATCCTGACATGATAACTCATATACCTGCATTACTTGAAATTATATCGCAAGCTGATGAAGATGCAGATGATAATATGTTAATTATTGTTAGTGAAGCATATACCTGTTTGCAAAATATTGCACAATATTCTCCTGGACAACAAGTTTTACTTGAACAGAAAGCAATTACAAAAATGTGTGATATTTATTCAGAAAAAAGCTTTCAGACAGACCAAGCTTTGAACATTTTAGTTACTTTAGTTCAGAGATTTGGTCCAGAAGCATGGGATGCAACAGATACTGCACCTTTCCATGTTATTATAAATAAGATTGCATTAGATTTTGAAACAGATCATACAGAAAGGAAATTTCAGTTATGTACAATTTTGCAAGCTTTACTAATGTCCTGCAGAAAAAACATAATTAGTGAAACTGCTAAAGAAGAATCTTGGCCTTCTAGCATTCACAAGGCTTTATCTGATATTCTTGGATCAAAGATAGGCAAAAACCAACGCGATCCGGCACTAAAACTTGCTTCTGTCATGCTAGATTTATTGGGAGCAGAATGGACTTTACTAGATAAAGAAAAACCAAAAGTATTTTTATTATTATTGATTCAATTGGCATCTATAGAAGTTAGAATGCAAGTGGAAGGAAAACAATTAAAAACTATAATGGCAAATGCAGACTTAGTTACATCTTGCTTTATTATTATTGAAATTTCTCTTGGATATATTACTAATGATCAGTTGGACCTAGACCAAAAAGAAAAACAGTCATTATATACTGTTTTAAAGGGAGCCTTTGCTGCAATTATAGGTTTACTTACAGCAGTATCTAAGATGAAAGAAATAACAGATGTCAAAGAAAAAATATTTATTTGTGCTGTGGTAAGAGTATTAGCAGCATGGCTTGCTCAGGAAACAACAGCTATGCGTTCTCAAGTTTATGCAGTTTTACCATATGTATTAACAGTAGCCAATGACACATTTTATGCACACAGAAATAGAAAATTGTCAGAGAAGGCTAAAGCAAATGCTAAAATTAAAAGTGATGAAGCAACATCATCTGGAGAACTAGTTACTTATGATCCTCTAAGTGAAATTGATTTATTGAGGCTTTTATTACCAGCATTGTGTTATTTAGCTGTAGAAGAAGACGCTAGAAAAATTTTAATTAAACACAAACAAGAGGAAGTCCTGTTTGAATGTTTATCTTACCATTGGACAATTGTTCATCATAAAAAGCCACCAATACCAAAATCAGAAAGATTAAAAGCATTGAAAGAACCAGAAAAAGAAGAAGATTTAGACCTTCATGTATCAGAAGCAATCAAAGATTCAAGGGTGGCCATGGTCTCTGTGTGCAATGTTTTAATGAACATTACTGTATTAGAGGCAAAATTAGTGGAAGAATCACCAACATTTATTTCTTTATTAAAATTTATTTTCAATAATCTCCCAGAACTTAAACAAATTCCTGAAAATCTAGTATTGCACGGTCATCTTGCAGTTTTGGGATTGCTGTTATTGAAGCAACAGGCAACACGTGTCAAGAAAAATGATTTTTCTATATGTCGATATATTCAGGCTACTATAAGATTCTTGTGGGATGCATATATAATTGATGAAAGCAATGATCCCACTGAACTTGTTGTTGCTATGTCATATAAAGAGCGATGGATGGAACTTATGGAACTATGGTTTCTTGGAATGCAAACAATGGCTGGGGTGTTACAAGTTATACCTTGGCTTTCACAATTTACTCTTGAGTCAGGTTGGGCAGAAGAAATTATTGAGATTCTCAAGAAAATAAAAATAGGAAGTCTTCAGCCAAATGTAAAGTTTGCTTTTGAAGATCTTTTGTGCCATTTAGTTAAAGCAGATGAAAATGTTGCTTCTGTTTTGAAGAAATGTGGGGCTTTAACAGTATGCAGAAATCATCGTATGATGGAGCTGGGAAAACATCTTTTTGGAGATTAAAAACAATCCAAAAATTTATATCGATATTTTATTATCATGTTTTAAATGAAAGTACTATATATCTGTACATTGATAGAATAGCCGAGATACTTAATCCATTCTTATGTTGTTAAGTAATATGTTTGTTTGTGTATACGTATTACACATGTTTCCTTTTTTATATTACGCTATATTGCATATGAAAGAAACTATTAATAATTCTTATTTCATCAAAATAACACTCATATTTTGAGTTAGTGATTCAGTTTAGCTAAAATTTTGTAAACCTGTATACAATCACAGATCAGATATAAATGTAATCATGTCTGAAAATAGCTTTCTGGCAAGCAAAAGAGCTACTAAATGTTTGTATGAGTTAAATAGATTTAGAAATTTAAATATTGAAATATATATTAGGAAAAACTATTTTTACATTTTATATTAATTTATAAAATATTAGAAAATTTGTATAAGTTAAATTTGGAATTAATACAGTTTGTGAATGTACATATGAAAAATTGCTTATGTATAACAAATGGCTTTGTAAAATAATAAATGGTCTTTCTACTAAAGAAATTGTTTTTAAAAGTATTTTATCTTTTAAATTATTCCCTACTTTAATATTAGAAAATTACATTAGATAAACTTTTCAATCATGTGAGAATTATCCCTTATATTGCATTTAATACATGGCATAAAATCTGCAAAAATAAGTATAAATGTTAACATCCAACAACCATTTGAGTAAAGTTTTTAGGGTTGGAGTAATATAAATTTGTTGTTGGCACAACTGATTTTGTTGTGATTACAGCAACGACCGCGGGTGCCACTTCGAGTGTCCACTAATCGGCTCGAGTATTTCAATGAATCAATGCATTTTCTAGGTAATCATCAAAAACTGAATTAAGTGACCTAAGTTCCTAACTGATCGTTTGTATCCTTTCTCCCAAGAGCTTGGTTCAGCCATCAAAATCCACATTCAATGAATGGTTATTTTTCACTTTCAATATGTCAATTATTCCTTATAAAATCTATTTTTCACATTTATCATTTTTCCCAGTTATCAAAACATACTATAGATCATGTTGAATGTGGAAATCATTCATTTTCCTTTAGTGCGTACTTTATATTTTGTTCATTATTTTATAATATTGCTTGATTTATGTATTATAAAGTGAAAAAAATGTCTAATAGGTGGTATTCTAACTTTATCTGCAGTTGGCTGAGGAACTAACACAAGAATATGGTATTCCTGAAGATATATCTGTGAAGATTACAACAACATATTTGAAGCTCTTTAGAAAATGTCCTGATAATGTAATTCACACCTTGGATGTTTGGCGTATAACTTTATGGAGTAGAGCACTTGGAGAAAAGTACTCATATCTAGCAAAAAAAATTTACGAGCGATGGTTATATCTACGATATTATTATTTGACTCTGCCGTCAGATATAGTTTCTATGCTCCATCAATTGAGGTTAAAATACCTCTTAGGTTTGATTACAAATGGTCCATCTAATGCACAATGGGAAAAAATACGAAAACTTTCACTAGAACAATATTTCGATATAATTCTTGTATCAGGAGATTTACCATGGGAAAAACCCAAAAGGGAAATATTTCGAAAAGCATACCGATTTTTAAATGTTAAACCAGATAGTTGTGTAATGGTTGGTGACAAACTGGAAACTGATATCCTGGGTACTACATTATTGTCATATTTTATTTATCACGCGCATTAATTATTTACGAATTATTAGAAAATATTACATTCAAATATTGTAGAATAATCTTATTTGAAAATGTTATTTCAATCAATTAACATTATAAAGAAAATGATGCAGTTTAAAAGATTATTATTTTCCATATATAGGTGGAATAGAAGCAGGTCTAGGGTGTACAATTTGGATTCCAACATTGGATAAACCACCCTTATTAAGGGGAGATCCACAACCAGATTTTACTATAAGGCATGTCACAGATCTCTTAAGTATTTTAAACAGAGGTCCTGATGCACCAGAACTTGAAGATTCTTCTTCAAATGCGTCAGATGGTAGTTGATAAAAGGAGAGATTATTACTTCGAACTTTTCCAAATATTATAGCTGATCAGAGGTCACACTTTTATATAGAGAACTTGCTAATTATTTTCTCATAGTTAAGTAAATATTATTATTGTAACTATTATTATAGCATGCTTTAAAAGTATCTTAAATGGCTCCTATATTATTTTTATCTTCATATTGAATAGAAAAAAATGAAATTGTTATTGAACTACAACATGATGATAGTGTTACTGCATTGAATTTCAAAAAGATATCATTTAAGTATATTTATTATAGATCTCTCTTTTACTAAGTTTTTAAACTGAGAATGAATTTTATATCATTTATATGAGATAAAAATTATATTTTTTAACTGAAAGAGTATTCTTAATTGAGAATTGTGTAATTGTTTTTAAATTTACTTGCTAGGTATATTACCTAACTTTATAATAAATTTTGGTTTTTACAGACAAGCTTTAGATAACGTTATAAATTGTTTATATATATGTAAATTTATTATAAGTAAGCACAAAGTAATTTGTATACAAAGTACAAATGAACATTTATATCCATATATTAATAAAAAAAATTTAATAGGAGTAATGATAAATAATTTTTATAATTTTATAGCCAATGTACAATGTACAATGTATGCATTAAATATAATGATTGTAAAAATGTATAAACATATGTTTATAATTATGAGATATATACATGGAATATGTGAAGAGTAAATACTATGAACAAATTTGATACACACACACATATATTGTAACTATATAATATGTACATCTGTAACATATATTTTTCCATTATATATTTTATTTTGTGTTAAAATAATACGAACAGAAATGTTGAAAAAAGTTTAAAAAAACTGATAAAATGATAAATTGAAATGTAATACTTATTTTTAGTAATAAAAGAAAAAATAACAATATTAATTTTTTTTCCTGATTGTAAAACGAATATTGTTATATTTACATATTGAATATATTTTATGAACTTTTACTTATTTTCATAGTTCAGTATTATATAACTATTATTTTTTACGTTTGTATATCTTTATGTTCTTCTGTTACAAAATCATCAGTCACAAAACTTTTATCCTGTTCATCTACTTTGTTTAAATTATAAGATTCTGTTAAATTGGTATCAAATTGATCGCTTTCTTCCATTCCATATTCATTGTTTGGTTTTATCATTTGGTTCTAAAAAAATATTATATTAATAAGGCAATATATGTAAATTACATATTACATTTAATCTGTTGAACAAACCAATGATTTGCTTTTACAAAAAAGTTTTCTACAAATTTTTCGAGCTTTCTCGGGATTGATATCAGCTTCTATTAGTGACGTTAGAACATCTCTCTCAGTTATATGTAATTCGGGATTAGCATCAATCAATATGACCGATTTACTTTTAGCGCTTAGTGCATCACGCCTAATTTCGTCTAGTTTCTGATACCACATTAATTTTTTAAGTACTCTATCTTCATTTAAACCTCTTGGAGGCATCAGTGGTCGAATTTCAGAAATATTTAATAATTGCTGAGCATATACAAGATCTTCTAATTCTTCTCCCTCTGAATTATCCGATATATTTAAAGCAAGTTTTAATTGATAAATCTCGTACAACATTCGCTTCTATTTAGAAACACAAAGTTTATTATTTTATGCATTTAACATTATTTTATAAACTTAAGTGATAGTAAGTGATATTATTCTGACCGTGTCTAGAATTGTTTTGTTTTCTTCAGTGTGTTTCTTAAATACTTCTTGTAGTTCTTCATCAGTATACAAACCATTTAGTATTATTTCATGTGTAATATCGTACATAAATTTTGCGTATTTCGCTTCTTCATCCTTTATATGTGCTTTTTGATCAATGAAGTCAGTACATAGTTGACCGGTTTCATAATTTCTATGATTTCTTGATGTGCTATCTTCTGATGGAAGATGATTGTTGTTTTGTGATAAATAATCACAAGTAGATTTATAATACATCGAATTTTTTTCTATTCTATATATATTTTTATGGTAACAAATAATTTATCAATAACAAATACCTGATATAATTTTAGTTAATTTAAATAACGAAGCAAATGTTTCTATTGCAAAATTTTATCTCACCTATCTTGAAATTTTAATGCAGTTTCCACACTTGTAGAATTAAAAATCTTTCTACAACTATTACTTGATTGTGAATAAGACTGTTCTCTTATATTTTTAATATTTGATGTAACTGGCTCCGAACTACCTGTTTTAAATATTGATGAACTTGGACAAACTACATGACTGTGAGATTTTGGTCGTGAACAGATCTCATTATAATCGGATAAAGAATTAGTAAAGTACTTCTGAGCTTCACACTGGCAGAAATATTTTGAGTCATAGTTCATTCTTAAAAAATCCTGTTAATTAATCATTAAAGGATAATTTGAATCTATAATTTATAATTTTTGAATCGAATAATTTATAATTTCATTCCTATGTTATATTTCGTGCAAACTTCTCAGTAATCAGAAATGAGTTATATGAATAATTTACCATTGGATGATATGAGACATCATACGTCAATTTATCAATTACGTTATTTGTAATTTCAGTTTTTACAAATTGTGGTTTCCAATCTGTTTGTTTGCACATTTGTTTTTTTTTACGAATGTAGCTTCTGTTTCTAGCATCAACGACACATTTTGTCAGTAAAATGCGTCGTAAGTGCGCGCTCATAGAGTTATATGCTGTTAATTGTTCATAATAATTTTGTCCATTTTGATTGTATGCTACATGTAATATAAATTTACGGGTTAAAAAAGAATTTTGTAAAATATATATCCTTCCAAATAATTTAAAACATCGATATTTCGATCAAATTGGAAAATATGGAACAATGAAAGAAATACATTTTTCATACCAGTGCTTTTAAGATTAACTTCACTCTTATTACATCTTGTCATTTCTTCAAAACTATAATATTATTACTTGTCTATTTTGAATCTTATTTCTAACTTGGTGTACTAATTTAAAAAATAGTTAAAAGATGCTAAACAATTAATAAAACAACACTAACAAAAATTTATACCTTACTAATTACACATAAAATACTGTAAGGTACGTAACATATACATACAAGTTTAAAGTTGTTACTGTATGGTTACCAAGCAACAATATAATTCTTTACTTCGTACTAGATATGACTACAAAGTTTATTTCATATAAATTATGTAACAATTTATGCCTGAAACAATTTAATTATTTGTTTAATATTCCGACATAACATTATAAGTTACATTTGTTGTAAATATATACATATATGTATTCATTAATCTATAGTACGTATTCATATTTTATACAATATATATACATATAAAATTAATGATAATTAAGTTCTGAACTTAAACATTGAAAAAAGGAAATTAATCATAAACAAGATACAATCTTCTTAAAATGCAGAGTTTTAATTATTATAAATAATAAACAGAATTTACAATTATTTCAGTAGTAAATGAATTACACTTAGTTTACAGTCTTTTTAATGTTATTGCTTGGAATTCTACAACGATAAGAGTCACATACGATCCTGAATTCCGCGGAATCAATCGATGTTGCTGCATATGTTAATTTATGATCGCACTATATTTCTACAAAGATACCTAACATATTTTGTCTGTGACTATATTTTGTTTATGATTGAATAATTTGAATTTATGTCTGTATCACAATTCTGTTATCTACAGCAGATAACTAAACTTTATATCAATTTTTTAATTTATTAATGTTTATAAACATAATAATACATTTTATATATGTATATAGGTATGTACATGGATTTATCAATATCTTTAATTTTAGTGAAAGTAAATGCTGTGTAGAAGTCATAACGGTAAGTATGTAAGTACTTACATATTTCATTTTTTAAGTAGTATGTGTCTATGTATGTGACTTATCATTTCTTTTGCTATTGCAGGTTTATTTGATTTTAATGATTCGTAGCAGATATGATATGATGTCCAAAAAGATTGGAGTCATAACCTAAAATTAGGCGTGTGCTAAGAATTGTAGATAGTAAAATATGCAAATAAAAAAAAATTATTACAATGTATAATGTCTATGAGCAATTATCCATTAAAGATATAGCAAACTGGGTCGCCTCTGGAGCAATAATATTTGGTGGTATTATTCCCTATGTGCCACAATATAGAGAAATTAAAAGAAGGGATAGTGCGGAAGGGTTTTCCCTTTATGTATGCTTTACACTTTTAATAGCTAATACATTACGTATTTTCTTTTGGTTTGTACATTTACTTAATATAAAAATTTGTGGTTGTGTTGTATCAATTCATACTAATACAGGTCTGTATTTTTTACAGGTTTGGGAAACATTATGAAATACCTCTCTTATTACAAAGTATATGCATGATTGTTACTATGTTTATAATGATTAAACTGTGTATAAATGTACAAAGCAGAAATCAAGTAATAAAAGTCAGAGAACGTGTATTTTCAGGTATGTTTAAGTACAGAGAAAAGAAAATAAATTTTTAACATACGCAATAATGTATTTTCAAATTATAACTCATGTTAAATCTTAATTTAAACAGATTTTGATGCAAATTTTTTTTGGAAGTGGACAGATTTTCAATCTTACTTAGACTTTATGCTATTATTTGCTGTATTAATAGGAATTCTAACATATTTATTAGTGGATATACCAATATTTGTTGAAACCATAGGATTACTTGCAGTATTAACAGAGGCTATGCTTGGAATACCACAATTTTTGCGTAATTTTTTTAATAAATCAACTAATGGAATGAGGTATAAAATTATAATTTAATGACAAGATGCGATACATGAATAACATTCATAAAATAAATAATTTTTCTGTTAATTTCAGTATTGTTATGGTTGCAATGTGGACATTAGGTGATGCATTTAAAACATGTTATTTTGTTATAAGAGAAGCTCCAATACAATTTGAAGTTTGTGGTACTCTTCAAGTTATAATTGATATTGCAATTTTAACACAGGTATATATTTATCAAAATAAAACAACGATACATACAAGAGTACCAGTTCGAGTTGACTAAGTCTGATACTTTACATTTATGAATGCTGTAACATACTTTTTCTACAACTTCCATTAGCTAAAAAAATTTATCTGTGTTATAGATAAATATTTATGATTTGTTAATATACGCGCACTTGATTGTACAAAAAAAAACAAGAAAAACAAGGTGAAATATATAATCTATTGTAAATAAGCATTTATCAAATAATATTTCTTATTTTCACTTAAAGGATGTACTAATATTTTTTTAATTATATTAAACTTTTGATATATTTTAATTGTATTACATATGTACAAATTTTATGAAATAAAATTTTGTTAATATAACGGGATCTCAATTTCAATTAAAAAATGGCATTTATTCCATTATGTATTTAATTTGTATTAAAAAACATATATCTTTCTTATTACTTTTATAACAGAACTATGTAATTTATATGTATCTTACATGTTTAAATATAATTGAAGATAAAGTTCAGTCGTCAATGTCACAGTCATATAAATAGGTCTGAATTCTGGACACTTCCATGCCGAAAGCATAGAAGAAACTATCCAAAAATTGAGTCGTGAAAAATCAACATGGTAGACAAGAAGGGTCTCGTTCTGTGCATGTGCAACACACGTGTGTATATATATATAGATACCATAGCAGATACATTCTACTCATCTCTACTGCTTGCAAGAATGAGAATGTGTTGTCTTCCATGTTGATTTTTCACGATCCAATTTTCGAACGGTTTGTATTTATGTTTCGGTATATGAGCATTGAAACTTATTTATGCGATCGTCGGCTGTAACTATTGGCTGCCGACTAGTGACACTCGAATGGGCAGACTATATATACTACATTCACATTGATTGGTTGTAGCTTCCAGTTCTAATTTACAGATTTTTTGAACACCTTTAAAAAATGATGCAAGTCAATATATCTGTCGGCTAAGCGGACTTCCAATTAAAATAAAAATACTGATATAACAAATTAAGTGTTATTATTGATTATTATTTTTACGTAAACTTCATGATATAGATACTTACTGATTATACTGTTTGTGATTACAATAGTGACATTTTTAGAAGATTGATGTTAAATAAAAAATCTTATATTAGTTTCATAAAGAAATATATGTACGAGTGTTTTTTGTATTGTTTATTCGTATTTCTGTAAATGCAGTGTTAAAAAGTCGCTTGAAATAATTTTAAAGTCAGTTAATCTTACTGGAATGCATTTATTTCATTAGCTTTTTAGTCATTTTATACACGGTGTTGTTAATATTTTTAATATTAATATTCATATAAAATATAAATATTTATATAAAAATATTTATATTAATATTTCAAATCATATTATAAAATTTACAAATCGAATTTATTGTGTTAGAAGTAATTTATATCTATTAACCATAAGCTAAACGTTGTAATGGGAGAGAGTCAGTGGAATGATTGGAAACCTTTTATCTATGGGGGTTTAGCTTCGATTGTTGCAGAATTAGGTATGTAGTGTTATATTACAATAATTTTATTCTAAAAGTTTAATTATCTATCAATAACTTATTTATTCATCGTTTTTATAAATATATTTCTGGTTAGGTACTTTTCCTTTAGACACAACAAAAACACGTCTTCAAATCCAAGGACAAAAATTTGATCAAAAATATGCGCATCTAAAATATTCTGGTATGACAGATGCTTTATTTCAAATATCACAACAAGAAGGTTTTAAAGCTCTATATTCTGGGTAAAAAGAAGTTTGATTTATATACATATATATATATATATATATATATATATATATATATTATTTCAATATTTCATTTGACTACTAGATAGGATTATTTTATTAGTACTAATTTTTTTATTATATAGGATTAGTTCAGCTATTTTAAGGCAAGCTACTTATGGAACTATAAAATTCGGTACCTATTATTCTTTAAAAAAAGCAGCTATGGATAAGTGGAAAACAGATGATTTAGTTGTTATAAATGTTATATGTGCTGCATTAGCTGGTGCTATCTCAAGTGCTATAGCTAATCCAACTGATGTAGTTAAAGTTCGTATGCAAGTAACTGGAATTAACTCAAATTTAACATTGTTTAGTTGTTTTCAAGATGTATATCAACATGAAGGTATTTGCGGTTTATGGAGGGTACGTAAATTAATAAATATAAATTTTAACAATATTTACATAATTTTATACACAAAAATTTGTATGCAGGGTGTAGGACCTACTGCTCAAAGAGCAGCAATTATTGCAGCTGTAGAATTGCCTATATATGATTACAGTAAAAAAAAGTTTATGGTTCTATTGGGAGATAGTATTAGTAATCATTTTGTGTAAGTAAACCGTATTTATATATTTTATTTAATTTTATATTGTTCTTTGATGTCATTGTATAAATAGATGTATATTATTGTATTAAAAATAGTTTATTTGAAAACAAGTATAAATTGTGTATTAGTCTTTCTTTTAATATTAATACATAAATAATAAATAAACCCTTATCCGGGCTATTTCTGTTTATCACAAAATATTTATCACACCATTATCATACTAACAAATGTTCAATAATGTTTTTAAAGCAAACATATTTCATGTGCTCTTTTACAGTATGTGATGTCATGTGAGTATATCTAAACATATCTTGTTTATTTTATGTTACAATTTTTTTAATAATGTTTATAATTTCTAATATTAGTATTATTTATTATATCTCCTAAATTTTTCTATCCTATGACTTTGGTGATATACACATGATAAATATGTATAACTAACAAACAAAATTTTCTGTATTTTAATTTTGAATTAAATAACTCAAATAATTTTGACTTAGCAATATTAATAATATAGTAGTTTTATACTTAATTAAAAAGGAAGTAACATTTTTCTAAAAGTGAAAAATTTTATTTCCAGGTTCTTTCACACTGTGGTGCACATGGGCACATTCAGTACGTGGATATTGAGATGACCACAGAGAATCAAAGTGGAAGTTATGTTTAATATTTCTTGTTTGTATATAAATTGTTAAAACTGTTATCCAGATGTCTAATTATCTTGAATTACATAATCAATCGTTTCACTTACCATTTCATGCAAATTTATTTACAGAATTATATACAAAATTGAACACATAGTTTGCTTTTGTTTTCTTTATTTTCTTTATGTATATTTTTTCTATGTATTGAACATTTTATAGTAAGTTCTAAAATATACCGTACAGATCTTTTTTACAAGTTATAATATTGTAGATACCACATTGTATATTTGAATTTCAAGAGCCTGAATAAGGGTTGCTTTAATTTGGTAGAATGAAACAGGGCTTCGAAATTGCTATTGAATATACACATATGTATACTTACATATACATGTAATTATATATTTCAGGTCCAGTTTTATAGCTAGTATGGGAAGTGCAATAGCTTCTACTCCTATAGATGTTGTGCGTGTAAGTATAGTTAGTAAATATTTTATCATCTGTATTTTTTACTTAAATGAAATTGTTACAGACACGTTTAATGAATCAAAGAAGAATACCTACCGCAAGTGGCATGTTACCACCTCATATTTATAATGGTAGCATAGATTGCTTTGTACAGGTATATATGGTTTAAAATATTATGTACATATGTTTTTGTTCTTTTTAATAATATACGGATTTTATTTTTTTTGTAGACTTTTAAAAATGAAGGATTTTTAGCCTTATACAAAGGTTTTGTACCTACTTGGTTTAGAATGGGACCATGGAATATCATATTTTTTATAACATATGAACAGTTGAAACAATTGGATGATTCAAATTTATCATTAAATAATGAATTGGATCACTCAAATAAATAGTAGTAAATAGAAGAAAATAAATAAAACAAACAAGTATGTGCATATGAATATATGAAAAATTAGTGGTAGTAATAATAGGTTACACAATTAACATTTGTATTACATAATTTATTTTTATGAAATGTTTATTTAAACATATGTGAAAAAACTATACAGAAAGTATACCAAAATAAATATAATTTATTTTCTTTAGCAATATTGAAATTACAGTCATTAGTGAAAGTATTCGAAGTAATATGACATCATATGCTATATGAAGAATATAAAGTCATGAATATTGAACATTCAATTTACATATAATTCAAAACGCACATTATGTTCACATTTTGTAGATTAAGTTGCAAGTTTTTACTTTTTATTTACTTTTTTAGATTTATAAATACAATTGCAAATTATTTTTATTATTTAATTAATTTTATGTTCTTTGTATTTAGATTTATGTTTTCATAAAAGAATAAGACTGAATGTTAGGAAATAAATTTATGAAATACATCCAAAGAACTTATAAAAACTATATACTACATATCAGTATATATAAATTTATATATAAAAATTTGTTGTAGACTCAAGTTTACAAAAAGAATATGTTAAAGAATCAGTATTTTAAATGTATGTATAATGTTTGTATTTGAGACTTTTTATAAACTGTTAGGAATGTGTAACAATATGACATAAAATATGCTAAAATATTATAATATGCAACAAGTGTTAGATTTTCAACGAATATTACAACAATTTCAAATGAATACGTCATGTATGTATTAGATACAGCTTTCCTGCTATATTATATTTACTAAGATGAAAAGTTTTACTATAAACTGATAGTGAAATTTATAACTAAGGAATATTTCAGTCACATTGCAGATATTACAATATAAATTATACATTTTTACAATCCCATACGATTATCTTCCTGTCTTTTCCACCAGTTAAGACTATATTATTTTCTGTTGATACCGATAATGTATTAATTGGACCTAAAAAATGACTGCATTCTTAATTATCAGTAAAGTCATATGTAAATTAAGTTTTAAGTATCGAATATTCCAATGTAAATACAAGGAATTAATGTATTAATATATAGAATACTGTACCATTATGGCAATGTATTTGTGTAATAAAAACTGCTCCTTGGCAGTTCCAAACATTAATATTACCATTACTATCTCCTATTAATAAAAAACTTTTGAACCATGTTAGTGTTAGAGGTTCGTATTCTATAGTTGTACGATAAATCTGAGTACTTGTATGAATATCAATTATATTTAGTATTTTATCCTCTGCACATGAAATTATGCTTTTTCCTTCTTGATCAAACACCATTGCATTTATTTTACAATTATGTGCTGTAGAAAAGGAAATAAAGTGAATATGCCTTTTAAAATCGAGAAGATAGTTGTCATGAAATGTACCTTTTGCAGTAAATTGCAGATGATATGTATCCATATTCCATAAAAAAATTTCTCCATCTTCTGTACCAGATACCAATAATGTCTCATCTCTATAAATATTCCACCAATAAAGATTTTTTAAACATACTATTTAATATTACTTACAAACCATAAGAAACATAATTTTACCCTGATATATTGATGCAAGTTACTTTAGAATCATGATCTAGTTGTGCAATAAGGCACTCAGCTGGTTTAATTTTTGTCCCAGAAGAATAGCTTTTCCATACTTTTGCTGTACAATCCCATGAACCAGAGATAATAATCTTACGACTATCACTTAATGCTAAACAAGAAACAGCATCTTCATGTCCTTGTAGTATATCTATTACTCTACCAAATTCAATATCGTAAAATATCCTATGAAAAAAATTAATTAATAAAAGAGTGAAATGCATATATGAAATATTTATTTAACATGCTTACAGTGAATTGTCCCAGGATCCAGCAACTAATATATTGCGATGAGAAGATGTATAATATGATACACAAGAGGAAAGTGGTAATGATGATAAAGATACATTACGTGTTAGTTTTTTATTTTTTATACTATATAATTTAAGCATTCCATCTTGTCCAACTGATATTACTTCATTAATTTCTTCCTTATTCTGTATAATAATGCTACTTACACTTTCTTTATGAGATTGAAACATTATTAATTCATGTAATTCAAAAGTCTTTTCTATAGGATTTTCTTTATTTTCTGAAAGAAATTATTTTTTATTACACATATTTATAATACATTTATATTTCATCAACTTTTAATTTATTTAAATTGAGATTATATATCATATACCTGCTTCACATGCAACTGATGCTGAAGTAGTTTTAATATGCAATTTATCCAGAGTAAGTATAGAACGTTTGGGGTGTGGTAAAGTAAAAATTTGTTTTGGTATTTGACCAAACTCCATAATTTGTATCTCCAAACCATGCCTATCATTAATATCTTTAATAGTGTCTAAGTTAACTGCTCCTTCATAGCATAAATAGAAAAATACTGAAATGCAGTATATTATAAAATAAATGTTATTTGTATGTCAACTTTTATAATTAAATGGTTTACCATTATTAGCTTTCTCTGCTTCAATTCCTCTTTGTTTATATCCAAAAATTAAATCAATCCAGTGATGAAGATTTTGAGAAACATAATCACTCTCTAACGCATTTCTTAATACTTGTACAAAATGAGCTGGTCCTAGAATTTGATAACTAATTCGTATTAAATTACAAATAATTATTTCTTATGAATTAAAAAACACATACCATTTGCCCATGGTGGTAACTGTACATCTCCTATTTTTGTTCCATCATGTCGATATCCAAAATCAATGCCGTAACTATTTATTAAAAAATCACCACCATTGTTTGTGTCATAAAATTCTGGGATCAGTTCTTTAAAGTCAGACATGTTCACCAAAACATTTTTCCAAACGTCAGCTACACTGTTAGGTGTTTTTGTTGGTAAGAGTGAAACAAAAAATCGATTCTGCAGAGTCGACAAAGTAATTATTTTTACAGTACAATAAGCAATTACCATAAAATTTTACCTTGTCTGTGCAACCAAAAATTTTATACACATACATTTATTATCACTACTAGAGTCAACAACATATATATTTCCTTAACGTTCATAAATTTAATACTCTCAAAGAATCGTAGCAACACATATTTAAAAAAAAACACATACCTATTGAACATTCTATCTGGATGATCAAATCTTCCATTTTGTAAACAAAGCATGTACTGAGGATATTTTCGTACTAAATAAAATAATACAAATCCTGGGGCACTGTAATGAGAACCATATAAAAATTTTGGTTCTGACATTTCCAAATATCGTTCCTAAAACATAATAACACCATTATCTCACTCCTGACATATATATTTTGTATATCAAAAAAGAAATACACCTTTAATCTTTCTAACCGATTTGGCTCAAGAGCTCCAATAGGCTTTGAAAGATCTCTATAAATACTAGGATCATTTAAATCCAATGTAGCAGATGTATAATCTTGTAATACCCAAGGCATAACTGGATACTGAGTTAAATCATGAAAAGTTCTATCTGCCAAACTGAAAAATAATATTTAAGTTAAACTGTACAATTAAATATTTCAATTATTTATTAATATAAAAGTTACCTATTAATGTACAAGAGATAATCATAATTTGACAAAGAACCATTTTGCCACCTCATAGTCATTTGATCCTGAGGTACTCTTTCTAAAGAAACTGTAGGTTGATTTAATAAATTTGTATATAATTCATCCCTGTCATTTTGAGTTTTTAATGATATAAATAGATGTTCAACTTTATTTTCAGGCTGTCGTAACCACTTTATTTCAAGCCCCTATGTTTAAAACAATTTTAAAATATCTATATCAAACTACAATGATTAGACATTGATGTACAAAGCTGTACTTACAATTTGGCTTAGAAGGAATCGTCGTTTATTAATATTAATAATATCATTCAGTTGTATTTTTAAAACTGGATGCTAAAATCATAAAATTATTCTTTTAATAACTTGCCTAAATTATTTATCATTGACACTATAAAATACATACTTGGTCTAAATTATTATAAGGTTGAAAATAAATTCTTGAAGTTGTTAAAAGTATTCTTCCTGGATTTATAACAAGAGGCAACACTTTATTTGCTTGAGTTTCTAACACTACCTGCTCATATAAGTCTCCTAACCATGATGTATCAAATGATACTCTAGATTGTCGAGAGTGTACAATCGCCATAATCTACATAAGAATAATAATTTAGTAACATTATTTTAAAGATTTTAGTATAATAATATACATAATAATTTTAAAATATACCATTGCATTTTGTTCAGCTGTTGGCAAAGTAGCTGCTCTAAATAATTGTAGGATTTGTGGAAGACAATCATCTATTTTTGCATAATTAAAGTAAAAATGAAAAGTAGTATTTTGGTGTATGAATTTATATGGTGCAAGTATATTTTTCTCTAACATTTTCACATACTGTTTGCATTGAACCAATAATATATTGCTACATTTTGCAAATAAAATAAAGATTGTTAATGCAAGTAAACTATTATAGTGGTATATTAAAAGTTAAAAATACAAACTTTGCTAGATCACTGTTGGATTGACATTGATCAATAGCTATAGTTTCTTTGAGTTGAATTTTAATTAAAGGCTGATTAATATCTTTATTTACAAATACTAAGGATTTTGAACAGAATTTTAATCTTCCATCTCTCCATGTTTGTTCTTCTGAAGTAGAATTATCAACAAGTTTCATTTGAACACTATAATCTTCAAAAAATATTTCTCCTGAATCCAAAAGGAGCATTGTAAACCTGATAGATTCATTTACAGTACACAACACATTATTAAATAACTTAAAAAGATATTTGTTAAATAATAATTACACTATTGCGTATAATTTTAAATTGATAAACGTAGAAATTAGTTATATTTTCATAAATAAGCACATACAGTTAGAAAGAAAGATTAAATTACCTTTCTTTTTCCATTGTTGCAAAAGTAAATGCAAATTATAATAAGGATATATAATAAATGATACGCATAATTTGATTCAATTCTTTTTATGCACAAAATTTACGTGATCATTTCCCAGTAAATAAAATATGAACTTTATTTTAGGTTAATGACAGTATGAATCATCACATGCATATATAACATCTATGTACCGTCTGCTCAACAACTATTCACCGAAACAGCAAGGCTTGTTCTGTTTCGTGCATTCTTGCAATATAAGTTTAAATCTATAAAAATTAAAAATTAAAAGAGACAAATAGTTTCAGTTATTTAATCAAAAACTATACACTACAATAATATATATATTTTTCATGGTGTTCTTTTAAGTGTCATGAGTTACTTAAAGATATTGTACTAAATTGAAATATGAAAATCGTGTGATTACCATTGAGCACCACTGGTTTTTAAAGAGAAACTAGAAGAGTCGAATATATTCCGGTTTCTTCTTCTCATTCCTCAAATCACGCATATCATCAATCCGACGAGCCGGTGATCTTTAACTCAGTTATTTTTCAATTTGTTCGGACATTTTCTTTTTTTATGGTGATTACATTTTCTTTGTAATGGAGGAATTGATGAAACATTTATCCAATATTAGGGTACCACAGAAAAATGATAAAATATATAAGGATGAGTGTGTTTATTCTTTTGATACTCCAGTAAGATGTCATGACGATCTTATAATTAGAGAAAATAATACAATGATAATATAATTATTTTCGTTGTTTTTTCTTTTAAGGATACTTATACTGGTTTGTATGTTAATCTTACCACGTTCTTGGGATTAGGCCGGGATTATGTACAACATTATTATCAATTAACAGAAAATCCTGTGTTTTTACATATTAAAAGAAAAAGAAAAGAGGTGAGTACTTTACTATATCTAAAAAATAAAGTCTTAAAAAATATGTTAGTACAAAATACAAATTGCTTATATATAACACAAAATATATGTTAATATTTATAGATTCCTTCTAAACATCAAGGAGATGGCCCTGAAAAGAAAATTACTAGATTAGCAATAGGAACAACAGATGGATTTACACCAGATCAACAAAAATATACATACCACGAATCTTATGAAATTGTTATTCTACCAAATTTTATTACAGTACCATATCCAACAGACAATTTACCACAAGAAGTAAGTTTTACATAAAAAAAAGAATAAAAAGTAGGAACAATAAAAAATTACATGAAAAATTTGATGTATATAGGTAGAAGTTGCAATTAAATCTATATTAGAAGCAGAATCTGCAACAAAAATAGCAGAAGTAGAGGCATTGGCTGGAACTTGGGATGGAGAAATAAAGGCGGTTTCAAAGTAAGAACAAAAGTTCAAGTATGTACTAATTTAAAAGATATTCTTTTTATCATTATTTTAAATAATTATCAAATTCTTAGACATGCAGCAAATCTTAAACAATTAGATAATGGAAAAAAGATACCACCTAGTGGATGGAAGTGTGAAAAATGTGATTTAACTCAAAATCTCTGGCTTAATTTAACTGATGGTAGTATTCTCTGTGGACGTAAATTTTATGATGGAACAGGAGGAAATGATCATGCAGTAGAACATTATAGAGTAACGGGTTATTCATTAGCAGTGAAATTAGGAACTATAACCAAAGAAGGAAAAGCAGATGTGTTTTCATATGATGAAGATGATATGGTGGAAGATCCAAATTTAGTAGCACATTTAGCTCATTGGGGTATTAATATTGCTCAAATGGAAAAAACTGATAAATCTATGATAGAGCTTGAATTAGATCTCAATCAAAGATTTGGTGAATGGGTTGCACTTCAAGAAGCAGCAAGTAAATTAACTCCTTTGTATGGACCTGGGTATACAGGACTTGCTAACTTAGGAAACTCTTGTTACTTAAACAGTGTGATGCAGATGTTATTCGCGATTCCAGATTTTTTCAAAAGGTTTGCAACTTGATTTTAAATAAAGAAATAGTACCATGTAAAGCTTTTTATGTTGTATAGGAGAAAAGATTAATCAGTACTATAACAATTATTTAATTAATGTTTTTATGTATTTATTTAATCTTTTAATGAATTTTAGATTTGTAAAAAGTGCAGCACAGATACTTCAGCAGAATTACACTGATCCAGCAAATGATTTTAATGTTCAAATGTAAGTTAAGAAAAAATGAAAGTATGGCATACAAATTTACTTACCAATTTTAAGATACAAGAAATTAATATTATAGGAGTAAGCTTGGAACTGGTTTACTTTCTGGTAAATACTCAGTTCCTCCAGATACGAACAATGAACACGAATCACGTCAAGGTATTCCACCACGGATGTTTAAAACTTTAGTCGGCCGTGGACACCCCGGATTTTCTTCAAATCGACAGCAAGATGCGCAAGAATTCTTTCTTCACATCATAAATATCATAGATGTAATATTGTCACATTTTATATTTTTAATAGACATATAAAAATAATCTACTTCAGTTTTCATATGAAGTTACAATACTAATATCAGGAAATTGATCGCACAGCGTCACAGTCGTCATCAAACGAATCCTACTGATTGTTTTAAATTCCAAGTTGAAGAAAGGTATCAGTGTAGTCAGTCTAACAAAGTAAAGTACACTTATCGTACTGAATACTTACTACCACTTCCAATACCTGTAGAAACTGCCGTAAATAAAGTAAATGATTTATATAACTTATATATCTAAATTAAAAAATATACATTTACTTAACATATATTGCATATAGGATGAAGTTGCAGCTTATGAAACATTGAAGAGCGAAACTGAAGCAAAAGGACAAAAATTGGATACAAATGCGCTTGTCAGACCACGCATAAAACTATCATCTTGTTTGCAAACATTTATTCGGTCAGAAACAGTGGAGCAATTTTATAGTTCAGCTTTAAATGAAAAGACAACAGCGCAGAAGTAAGTTATGATGCATATAATGTTTTACTGCACATAATTAATAAGCGTACTCTTTTATAGAACGACTAGACTCTCTACTTTTCCGGATTATCTATTAATTCATTTAAAAAAGTTCACGATGAAAGAAGATTGGACACCAGCGAAGTTAGATGTAGCAGTGGAAATGCCAGACATACTAAACTTAAGTTCTCTTCGAGGTTTTGGTTTGCAACCCACAGAAGAATTATTACCGGAAACAGTTGGTACCGAACCTCCGCCACTTGTTTATGATTCCGTGATATTAAATCAGTTGACAGATATGGGATTTCCACCAGAAGCCTGTGAAAGAGCTCTCTATTTTACGGAAAATCGTGGTTTAGAAGCAGCCACAAACTGGTTAATGGAACATATCGCGGATTCGGATTTTGCGGATCCGTTTGTACCACCCGGAATTGATGTTAAACCAGGTAACTAATCCTTTTTTTCAAATTTCTCTATAAATGAATTTAATAACATTCATATTTGTTTTTGTTTATTCAATCTTAGAAAAAGATAAATTTATGGCAAATGAAGATGCTGTGACTATGCTAATGGGAATGAGTTTCACAAGAGAACAAGCAACAAAAGCGCTTAAAGCGACTGATAACAATTTAGAACGCGCAGCAGATTGGATCTTTAGTCATCAAAATGAATTGGATGCTTTAGAAGTTGAAGACAAACCAAAACATTCCAAAGAAGTATTTAAAGACGGAATCGACCGTATGTTCGCTTTTCAGTATTTAATAATGCAAAGAATTACTCATATCGAGATAATTATTGTATTTTCATATTTTAGAATATAAATTAGTAGGATTTATATCACATATGGGAACATCGACAATGGTAGGACATTATGTGTGTCATCTTCTGAAAGATAATCGATGGGTAATATACAATGATGACAAAGTATGTGTTGCAAGTATAAAATAAATTGTAATATAGTAAATGCACTCATTTAAATCGTTTATTGCAGGTTGCATTATCTGAAAATCCACCAAAAGAATTAGGATATATATATCTATATCAACGCATTGATTAGATTACATTATTATTTTGTATAAAAAATGTATTCTATTACACTTCAACAATAAAAAAAATGTAATAAATAAAGAAATTCGTATCTTTTAACTTATGGAAAAACATTTTCAATTTAGAAACATTTTTTGTTGTACGTAAATGATTTATTGTTTTTGCTTATGGTTACTCATATAATTTTATACATATATAAAAATATGTAAAAATGTAAATTTATCTTTTAACAATGGCACCATTTTATGATGTGCTATATCATATTACATTTTTTATCTCAACTCGTACAGCATTATTAAAATATAACATTAATATAACTAGAAAATTTTCAATACAATAATTATGTGACAAATTTTTCATTAATATTTATCTTTTTATTATGCTATCTATTATTTATGCTTAATAGTTTTAAAATTTTGATTAATCTATATATCAGTTTTAACATACATATAAATTGTATTTTTTATAAATCTTATTAAATTTTCACATAATATATAAATATTCAACGATGGTGTAAAAATATATTTTCAAAAATATTTTAAGTAAAATGCCACATTGGTAAATATGTATTAAGACTACTGTACCAAAGAATGATACTTTTTAAACAATACTGTGTTAATCTCTTAAGACCTATGTATCATTCCAATTTAGAAATTTACAACTTATTCACATAAGTAATGCATTTAATTCTTACAATTTGAAATGCACTACTTTTAATGGATTTAATTTTGTACGTATTTACATAAAGAAGTTTTGTTCCCATTACTTATTTGATACAGTAAAATACTCGTAAAATACTCGCGTATTTGCACTAAAAATGCTTTATGTTACTAAATTACTGTATTGTCACTTGTTTTTAACTTACGACCCTATTAATATTCCTAATATTATTTGTACATTAATAGATGTATGAATATATAAAAAGATATTTTCAAAAAATATTTTTGCAGTAACATTATTAGTATATATAATAATTTAACCTTAATATTTATGATAAAATATTAGAAAGGCAGTTGAAAGGATTATTTTAGTTAGCGGTTCTGAACCTTGTATTAGCACTTCCATCAATTATACCGACTGACGGCGGAATGACATATATGATATTTTCACCATCTTTTTTGAACGTTGGTTCATGAACTTCAGGATGTACTTCTACTCGTAATACTTTACTCTTATTTCCTAGCATACATTTAAATTTTACATCCACTGTAATTTGTAGATCAGCAGAACGTAATCTAGCATAAAATATAATATTTTAATATATATTCAAGCAGCGAAGCTTTGCATATAAAATTTTAAACAATAAATATGTACTCACTGATTATATTTATTACTTAAAATACCAACAAGTTCTCCAACTCTATCATCTTTAGCAATGATTGACATAATAAAATCATTTCCTCGATTTGAATGAATTGTTATAAGCTGATCTTTCCCAGGTGATACACTTAAACCTGTTATTTCCGTTATTGGCATGCCTTTCTTCATACTTTTAAATTTAGAACTTTCAAGCTTGTATATTGCATGTTCAGTAACTACTAGTACACGATCCTTTGGTTTATTAAATCTATAATTATAATTTACTTATAATAGAATTGATAAAATTCAGCATGTAATGTAACAACACTCAATACAAACCTGTTGGTTTTTCTAATAAATGCACTAAATAAAACTGCTTTAAAATGATCAGTATTGCGAAGATTATTTATTGAAGAATTAAAAATATCACTTTGAGGATTTTCATCTGGTTTGGAAAGATAATTCCCCTCCCAACGTCTATCTTGTCCCCAATGAAGTCGCTTTGAACGCAAAACTACGCCCGCAGCCATCTAAGATTGTGTTAATGTCAAAAATTGGAATTAAGAATTAGCTATCTTGATTGATGATATATATACCTTCAATCGTAGTTGAGGCCAGTCCTCTCTAGGGATAAGTCTGAGAATCATCCATGCCCACCATCTTTCATACATCATTTTTAAAGCAAATATTATGTGTCTCACAGCAAAATTTTCGCAGGGCCAAGTTAAATGTTTGCCATAATCCCGCATTGTTTTTGCATTTTGAAACATTTTTTCTAATTCCTTGATATAGGTGTACATTTTATATTTTTGATAATGTTTCATTATAATAAGGGCAGCTTTCATCTTTTTATACTTTTGACGGCATAAATATCCTCTCCATTGCTTTTGTAATAATATTACAATACCCGGGATCAAATCACTACGTGCCTAAAAATAAATATGTTTTGAAGGATTTCTTTCAATATTTGTGTAATTTTAAATAGACAAAATTAAATAACGCTGACCTTTTCTAATGCAAAAAGTGTTTGTGGTGAACGAATAAATATTTTAGTATGTCCATATTTTACATCATTACTAAAACCTTTTTCATCCATTAAAGTACGTACACCATCTTTGTCACTACCACCTCTAAAATTTGGCCAAGTGTATTGAGATATCATCTTATACCTGATAAAGACAATTTCATTGGTAATATAATTTAAAAAATTTCGTTATGTAATAATCACATTACTCTTCTGCATATACATTTATAGACAAATACCGTTTTAAAAATGTGTCATATCGTTGACGATACACAAAACCTGCTCTTCTAACTAATACATTTTCGAGAAGACCTAAATATCGTGCTTGATGATTTACTCTTTCTTCATCAAATACAACTGGTGATTTAACTTCATTAGGTTTTATACACCTCACATAAAATGGTTCTTTGCTTGTTAGGTTCTTAACCAGAGCTATCATGGAATTACGGAAAAGAGTTCCAGCTGTTAAAGGCCTTTTTGTTGTCTAAAATAAAATAGTATAACAATAAAAATAATGTAATACGCAGTTACGTAGTAAATGTATTTACATACTTTTAGAATGTTTTGTGCACCTTCAGGCCACATTTTGCTAACTATTGGATTACTGCTTTTATAAAGTAAACGTTTAAAATCCTGAAATAACGTGTCTTTATTTTTATCTAAAAAGCCATTAATATTATATATTACATCTCCAGCATAGTGCTTAATCTTAAATTGAATTTTATGTTGAAGTTCTTTATCCATTGGCTTCAATTGTCGAGAGGCATAATGTTTATGATCAAGTAATTTTTGATCCATAGCTTCTAGAAGCATCTAGAAATAATTTGTTATACAGAATAATCATAATCTTTGTAAGTATAGTATATAATAAATAATGAATATTAATATAATAAATTAAGAAAACTGACTTCATCTGTAACTTTGCCGACATTAAGGCAAGCTTCATCCATAATTGCTATCATTCCTTTATGAGGTTGTTCTACTAAGTCACAAATTATTTGATTATTGAAATAATCAATATTTTGCCATGCAATACCTTCCCTTTTATATTCTTCTTGTTCTTGTTTTAATACCAATTCTAAAATATTAAATGTAATTAATAATAATGTATCTAATAATATTAAATGTCTATTTAATTTTTTCAATATAATAAGTTTATGTAAAATTTTCTTACCAATGAACAATTGTTGTAACTTTTCATTACAGTAATTAATACAGAATTGTTCAAAACTATTTATATCAAAAATTTCAAAACCATATATGTCAAGTACTCCAATTACTGTTCTATATCTTTTATAAGCTTCTGTATCATTTACATTAATTGCACTATTAACACGAGATACAATTTCAGTAAACAACCTTTCATATACAGCCTAAAACATAATTTAGTTGTTATTATTTAATAAAAATTTAAGTAATATTTACTTATCTTTTAAACATGGGAAACAAATAACTATAAAAGCAAATATTACCTTAGCAAAGGCATCTCTACCATATTCTGCCTCTGTTGAAGTATGAGTTTTTTGCATAACTTCTCCACCTGCTGCAATAACCCTTTGTGTAAGAGCTGTACTTAATTCCTGTACACTAATAGAAAATAAATTTGCTGTATCGTTTAAAGCAGTTTTATTTTCAATGAAAAGTTTATCGTCAATAAGTTTAAAAGTAATGTTGCCCTGCAAACCAAATTTCATATTAGAAATGAAATAGTAACTTTCTAATTTTCTTCATTATTTTAGTTACAACAAACCAAATGTAATATGCCAGCAATGATATTCCAGATCGTCTGCACTTCATTTTGAGTGAATCCAAGAGTAGACATAGCTGAAGTAACTGTTTTATAGTCACTTTTATCAGTTGCATTGGTTTTATTACAATTTCCAGCACAAACATAGAAATAAGCAGCTGGATCTCGTACTAGGCGTAATTTATTTAACTCTGTTTCACTAGAACCATTTAATAACTGCAAATTTTAAGTAAACTGTTTTGCAAATACAATACTTTATGTGCAGTGAAGAAAAATAATATACAATGAAATTATTGTTAATACCTGGTAGAAACAATGAAAATTCCGTTCACCATTTTGCTGATATACAACTCTTGACTTTTCCAATAAATAGTTAGTAACATGACCACCAATTGGATCACCTTTGAAATTAAAATCTATATCCATGTATTTTCCAAACCGAGATGAATTATCATTTCTATTTGTTTTTGCATTTCCAAAAGCTTCCAGTATTGAATTAGATTGTATAAGAATATTTTTTACTCTGACAGATGAGAAAATATAATATTAGATGCTATAGATACAAAATTCTAAAGACAAATGAAATGACTTCAGAAAATTTAACAATAAGATACTATTCTTGAATGATCTATACACCTTTCTATTTCTTGTTGGCCACTTAAATTGGTAACTGCAGCAATATATTTCATAATAATTTTACTTGCTTCTGTTTTACCAGAACCAGATTCCCCACTAATTACAATACAAGTATCACGACGTTGTTGCTTCATTTCTCTGTGCACTGCATCAGCAATTGCAAAAATATGTGGTGGATTTTCAAATAATTCTCTATCTAAAATATAATTTTTAAAATTGTTCTTATATATTATCTGACAATTTTTAATTATTTTGTTTAGTCAACATGTGATTATGACATTACTATGTGAATATGATCTTTTACCTTTATATTTATTAATATAATCATTGTCATATATATTTACACTTCTGTATGGATTTATGCTGATACATACTTCTCCAATGTACGTATAAATTTTTCCACCATTGTATCTAAAATAAAATTAAATATAAGTATAATAAATAAATATAATTCAACAGAACTTTGATATGTATATGTGCTAATATATAAACTTGTTTTTATTTTTGAAAGATAAATTTTATCGTTTTATCAATTATTTTTTATCATTAAATGCAACTAATGTTTTAGTTTATTTATAAAGTGTTATAATCATTTATTAAGGTTAAAAATTAAATACGTTTACTACGTATTCTACGTAGGA
Source organism: Bombus flavifrons (assembly GCF_040668555.2). NCBI lineage: Eukaryota > Metazoa > Arthropoda > Insecta > Hymenoptera > Apidae > Bombus > Bombus flavifrons. The sequence goes on from NC_138454.1 coordinate 8,538,982, forward strand.
AATGTATATTACGTATAAAACAATTTACAATACAAACGTATACAATTCATTATACTAAGTTGCGTTATCTATCTTCGTTATCAATCGCGCGCTTAAAACTATATATTTTTTCGAATGATCTTTACTTTAAAGAATATATGTATTTATTTATAAACAGAATAAGTATCTCATTTTTAAATAAAATGTAACTAAATATGTGTTTCATACATAGAATAAAAGAAATTATAAACATTTTTATTATCAAGAACAGTTAGTTAAGTATCATGTAAAGTTTAAGATACCAAAGAACCGAAGACGATGACTCATAGAATACGGAACAAGATAAGACTTAAATATTACTTATTATAAAACTAAATATCTTAAACATATACTAATAGCTTTCTATATAAAAATGTAAACACATTAAAATATGTATTATAATTAACGATTTTATATAAATATAAGAACGGAAAGAAATGCATAAATTCATAGTTATGGAAATAAAATCCATGTTCGGGAGCATATTATCATTTGAGGGTGATTTCAGTACAAAATTTTTATGTATTCTATTATATCATGGGTATTATATATAGGTCAAGTTCAAATCCAAATAACGAAACCGAATTGCAACCACCTGCTATACGGTTAGCCACGCCCTCTTGGTGGATTATCTACGAAATACTAACACTATCGAAACATAAACAGGACACCTGTCACGTTTTTTAAAGGAAAAGTAACTTGTATTCCTCAATTTCCCGCCAATTTCCTGATTTACCGCCTTATTCATCACTAGTCAAAACATGATCTTACCTAACTCGTAAATTTTCCACAATTTTTTCCAATGTGATTTCATCCAAAAGGACCAAATCTCCAATACCAATTTCCTCTTGCGTTGCCATTTTTTTAATAATAAATATATATGCGTGATTTATGTTTCCATATACGTCTAAATACAAGTAACTTGTTCCTTGTGGAGTCCAGCTCCTTCAAACACACCGTCTTCGCCGCTAAGCGAATGACGACTGCGGTTAACTGAAACCTCTAACCTACCTTTCACCCCTCCATAATCATATAACTGCAGGAGCGTTGCTGCGATGTGCATTATCATTTACTTGGATTTTTAATACAACATATCAAACATATTATTTTACAACTATATATTTAAGATATTATTATTGCAAATAATAAATAAATTATAAAGAAACAAATTATAGTATTATAATAGACATATAAACTACAAAATTGAAATTTATTGGTCATTCATTTTAGTTATTCTCTATAATATCCACATATTTTTAAATTCTGTGTAGAATTCACAAAAAATTAATATAGTATTCAAAATGTGGTAGTTTGAATTTGAATACAAATCGTATAATACAGTCCTGAATAATCGTTTCTAACACGCATGCGCAGGAGTTTTACGTGCGTAGGTATATGTATGAGTCGAGTGCTATTTATGTGTGTTATTATTATTCACTGTTATTTTTGGTGATACGTATCACTTCACTTGTCATTTACAATCTTTTGAATGTTCGATATAAATGTATATGTGTTTTATAATTGGAAATCGAAATGGGTGAAAAAAATCTAAATTCACGTTTAAATAGAACTAACGATTTAGTGACAAACAAAAATTGCGCTGCTCCAGTGAGGTTATGGAAAAGATTACAAATAAATGAACAGAATTTCAGTTTAGTGTTGTTTATAGTATCATTGTCTATTGTCTTGGGAAAGATATATATAAATTATGGTAAGTAATGTTCAGTCGTATTTTTTTTTATTAAGAAGTTTGTCTTGTAAAATTACTGTGTGTGTTAATTCATGTTGCATGTATTTATACTTTGTATATATTTATCTTGATATAAAATTTATTAAACATAAGGAATGCATCGTTTATGATAACTTTTTTCAATATCTTCGTATTGACAAGCTTCAAATAATAATAAATAATAATAATAATAAAATTTATGCTTTAATATACTTGTGCAATGTTGCGTCATTTGCAATCTAATTTGCGAATTTAATTTGTTTTCAATGTGTCTTAATACATCCTAAATAGAATATGCTCTGTAAACTGATCTGATATGCTATCTATTATTTACATTATTATAATTAAAACTACAAATGAAATTTTTTTTGTTCTATTAATAAATTTAGACATATAGAAATAAATTTTGATGCAGCATTGCATGTTAAATAATTTATATATTATTGTAACTGTTGATATTTTCATATCATCTCTTTAGGTAGTATTTTACAGCTGCAAAATAACGTTAAATATGTAGCATCATCAACGTCTATATTTTCAAACATATTCAATGTATTTGATTTATCACGTATATCTGATATATCAGAGTTCAAAGTAAAACAGTTAACAACTATAAGTGACAAATTTGTCAGTGGTAGTCAATACGATGATGTTGTGAATGTAATGACATCATTTTTTAAAACATATGGATGGCTAATAAAAGCAGCAGTATGTGGTCTTATTATGATGGGTTTTACTTGGTTTATAATTTACAAAGATAGCAGTATTCCTGGAGTCAATCCACCTTCCCCTTTTAGTCCCTCTAAACAAAGGTAAGTTAAAGTTTGGAAAATTTACTGTATATAATTACTGCACGTAATTAAATTAAGTGATATTTAATCATATTATTTATATATTATGTAACGAGTATTTTTTTATATAACTTTTTAATTGCTTCTTCTGTTACATATATCTTATTTTTTTTTCAGATTTTCAAAGGTATCAGGAGTACAAATAAATTATTTGATTGGGATATTAAATGGAATACTAATTTTTGTCTACATGTGTCTTTAATACGTTAGAAGTATCATAATAATATGGTAGTGTTTACTTACTTTAAACAGGATTGTATAACATTCTACAGTGATCATATTTATTATTATTTATATTGACTAATATTATTAATTTAATTAGTAGTAGTAAGTAATTTATGTTGTGTGATGATATCAAAAATAATATTTTCAACTAATGATATCAAAATACAAAAATGTGAATCTTATAGTTATGTAGTTTAAAACAATGATATAACTGGCTTGTTTAAAGATATGTATATTTAACAAAGCATAAATTCTTATTTTCTAATTTTCTAAACAGAAAAGATGTTATATAAAAGTACAACATATATAAATATAATTTATGGAATGATATGCAATATTTTATATATAAAGTTATGGAAAGTACAAAATGCATGTATTATCTCAGATCAATCATTATTTATGTTATTTTCTCTATTTAAGACTGATTAAATATTTATCCTTATTTATTGATAAATTAAAGCTAAGTTAGGAAAATCAACATAAAGTATTAGATGTAGTACCTTTTAGTCTTATGTGCTATATATACCTATATATGTACAATACATCATTATGTCACTATACAATTGAATATTGTTGAAATTGTTTGAAAGATGTTAATAAAGATAGTAACATTAAAACAACTATTAATTTTAAATTAAATTTCAAATGTTTCTGTTAATTGTATATATGCCTAATTTCATTGACAGATATTGAAAAAAATTAAAAAATAAATTATACTTAATATGCACGTTTTGGTTATACGTTAAACTATTAACATCTTTGCAACAACAAATTTTAATAAATCAATAAAAACTATTTACGTATTATCTGGGTATTACGAATCATCTATTCCACTTAATACTATATGCCTAGATGGAATAATGATTACAAGTAGAATCTATTATATTTGTCTATTATAATTTGTTAAACATAATGGAAATTATTTTGAAGAATAAAATTATTTAATTAAAAACAAGCATTATTTCACTATACACTGCCAAAAAGATAAAAAATTTCTCATTCGATCTGATACTTCATAATTTCGAAAATCAGTGGCAGTTTTGCTAATAGTCTAATAAATTTTTGAATTACATAAAACTATAATTATGATAACAGCCAATTAACTCATATCATTTGATATTACCCCATCAAATATTACGATTCAATTAGTAATAACTGTTAGTAACTTTATCAACCTCCGCGGTTGATTTGAATATACATATATATAAATTACACTCAGCGCTCTAGATTCTAGATCGTAGGGGGCATGGCAAAACCTCTGTTTCTCTGAACTTTGACCTGAACAACCGGTATTTTAGAACATATAACACGAGGTTCCGTAAGATGTCAGGGCAAGTCTATACCTTGTAATAATAAAATATGAATACATACATACGCATATGTGAGTAGTTAATAAGGTAATACTGTAATTGTTTAGAGTATAGACGAGATATAAGAATCAGCTCTAAATTGCGAAAATTAACATGCGCAATTTGTCTGTCTAAAACAAAAAAACAATCACATTTTTCGATATATTAAAAAGATTTATTCCGTGATACTAGGTTGCTATTGTTATGTTTGAACTAATGTAAAAAGATTATCATATGTGACACAAGAAATACATTATGTTTTAAATTTTATATTTTGTCGATTTAGTTACTTCTATTTCCATAAGTTGACAAATAAATATGTAACTGTCTGTTATTGTTCCTTAAGTTATTTTAACGGTAATATGTAATGTCTATAAAATTACTACTCTTTCTTTATTTTATTCATAAAAATAGATGTAACAAATCAAAAGAAATTAAATCTAATTGCTGTCTTAACTTTTCTTCTTGTTGCATGTTATCAAACCATCTTGAGACATGTACATATTGAGCTTTCTCTTGATGAGTTAATTCCCGCTGCAACACAAAAATAGGTCAAAGAGATTAGATTGATCCATACAATCTACTAAGGATTCCCATGCTCTACTTATTGCACTTTATTTTCATTACCATTATTGAATGTAGAGCATAATACAATGTAACATCAGCAATGGTTTTCTCTGTACCGGTTAAATATGTCTTGTCTCTTAATGTAACATTTAATTCCTATAAAAATGAAATTTTGTATATATTTTGTACATTTTCTAACTCAATTAGTGCAATTTTGTATTTTTTTAATTTTATTAGATATATAATTGGATAAATTGGATTTTAATTACCTGCAAGACTCTTTTTGCATTAGCAGGAGTATCAGCGTAATTAACACAGACAACTGCATATTCCAGCCACTGACGTGATAATGCTTTCATTTCATTGTCAATACCAAGTATGTCAGGATACTTCGAATTTTCAATCAACAGTTGAATTATAGTACTAAACCCTTCTATCTTTTCATTTGATTCCCTTTCCGTAGTAACGATTACCTATAAAATAATATAAAAATCACGATCTCGAAAGTAATTTATTTTCATACAAAATTTATTATTTTACATTTTCTTGCATTTCTAGTGGTAGCGGTGAAACATCTAAGTAATTTGAAATTCTTTCTAAACATTCTACGTTACATAAAACCATTGTTTAAAAATCTCACACTTCTTCGACCTCTTGTTTTTGTACTGGTTGCGAGATAACTTTTAGGTTATGTTCAAAAAGAGCGCGGTATATAATCATGGTTTAAATAAACGTTCGATATATTTTAATGATTTATTTTATTCAATGCAAACACTTGTATGGAATATATAGTAATAAAGTATACGAGATATATTTAACATTAGTTAGGGGTTTATTTCAAATATACAATTTTGTTATAACATCTGTATAAAATTTGCAGTTGAATATAATAAAATGGTGTATTGTATTTTTTTAATTTATATATTTAGGATTATATAATTAATTGACTTAGTTTAAGTACTTGGGCTTAAATCTTTCATCTCAAAAGATAGCTTATATTAAATCAGAATCATAAAAATATATTTTGATAAATTATATTAAAATAGCTGATAAAATATAACACTGGAATCTAGTGAGATATTTTTTTTATCACGTTACAGTAGGAATGAATATACAACTAATAAACAACTAAGTTGATTAAATTTCTTTCCAATAGTGTTCCCATAGTTTGGCATGTAAATTCTGGATTTGTTTTCTTTATCCTTTTCTTGCTGCATTGTAGATTTTTAAGGATATTACATACCATTTATTTTCTTATTCATTAATTTTATCGAAATGTTAATGTGATTTTATGGGAATTTCAAACAATATAGATTTTGGCATATAAATCAGATACAAAGAATGCAACAAGAAAAGAATATTACAGTAATATACAGCTATAACTCGTTTGACAATTCAGTCATAAATGTAACATCAATCAAACAGATTAATCTACTTAAAGGATGACATACATGTACATACATGTAAATAAATTGAATTATTAAAGAAATGTGAAAAAATTTTTCATGTAAATTTATAGGATTTTTTATAAATTAATTGCCAGTGAAATTCTTCTCTTGTATCGATCAATTTTTCTTACATATATATGTGTAAAGAATACACATTGTATCTTGTAAATACATTATAATGTAAGTACATTATATGTAAAATAATCGTGAAGTAAATTTCACTTGTCCATTATCAAGAAACAAATTGTTCATAAAATATTTTTGCGTGGTTATATGTTTAGGTATAAGCAAATATGTGAGTTCACATAATTCGGGGAATAATTTGTTAAAATTGACAAATTATATGCAATTAAATGCAGGTACTTCTCCTTTTGTAAGGTGCTCATTTAATATTTACCTATTTAAAAAAGTCTTTTTTCATATGAGAAAAGGCTATGAACATTTCCTTCTTGCTGAGCAGAATGTGTCCTTCTTTCAAATTTTAATTCTCCACTATACATCATAGATCTCAAGGTAGAGATAGATTTTGCTCCAATATCTTGACATCCATGCTTAATGCCACATAACAGATAGGGTAAGAATTTTAAAACAGTTCCTTTGTCAACTATTGAGCCACTAACACCTTGAGCTACTTTCAATTTGTCCATTTCATTATGAAAGTACCTATCCATTGCTGAGCCATGTGCATCTTTTCTATTCATAGCTTCTAAGGAGCCCATACCTCTATATTTCTTTAGACGTACACCATCACTAAAAAAATATTCACCTGGTGCCTCTGAGGTACCAGCCAATAAAGATCCCATCATAACTGTGCTAGCACCTAAACTTAAGCTTTTAATAATGTGCCCAATAGATTGAATACCACCATCAGCTATAACAGGTACACCAAATTTCCTTGCATATTCTGCAACTTTATATACAGCAGTTGCTTGAGGTCTTCCCACAGCCATAACTTCTTGAGTAATACAAATAGATCCACAACCCATCCCAACTCTTAAAGCATCTGCTCCAGCTTCTATAAGATTTTTAGCTTGCATAGTTGTTACAACATTTCCTGCAATTACCTGCAATTCTGGATATTCTGATTTAATGTACTTAATCATATCAATTTGATATTTGGAATTGCCTTGAGAAGAATCCAAAACAATAACATCAACACCAGCTGTAGTAAGATGTTGCAGTCTTTGTTTATCAGCATTGCGTGTGCCAATAGCAGCACCAACTAATAATTGTTTGTTCTCATCTTTACTGGCATTTGGATAACTACGATTTTTTTTCAAATCAGTTCTTGCCATTAAAGATACTAATTCCCCTTTTTCATTGACAATTGGAAGCTTCCCTTTTTTAGATTTCTCAAGAATTACATTTGCTTCTTGTAATGTAACACCAGCAGTTGCAGTAATTAAATTGTCTAATTTTGTCATTATTGATTCTAATTTTATGTATTGTTGATTTGTTGTACTTTCCAAAAAGTCAATATCTCTAGATGTTATAATACCCAATAGTTTTCCCCCAACTTTTCCTGTATTTGTAATAGGGACACCAGAAAAGCCATGTTCAGCTTTCACATTTAGGACGTCTTTGACTGTGTGATTGGGTGATAAGACTACTGGATCTCTAATGAAACCATGTTTATATTTTTTGACCTAGAATCACAAAAATTAGATAAAAAAGTTTAAACACATTAATGTACAATTTGAAAATTTAAAAACCTCCAGTTACTTCCTTACTTTTAATATAAGAATTATGAGAAAATATAAGCATAAATGAGATCAGTATGACTAATTCAATAAAGTAGAAGAAATCCCCTATAAAGCTTCCTTAATAATTTTTCCTGACAGGATATTATTTACTGTTAATCTATATGTTATCATTGAACATTAATGTTATTGTTCGAATAAAAAAATCATAGATATATAAGATGAGATGAAACCTGCAAGCCATCTATATGAATAGCAAATTCGAGCGAAATCGTGAGTTGCAATAAAAATTTAGCGATTATACTAGACAAACGAAAATATTTAAATTAAAATATATATATATACCTTATGTACTTCATTGGCTTGATACTCGGGCGTACAATTATGATGTATTATTCCAATTCCTCCACATAGAGCCATGGCAATAGCCATGTCGGATTCTGTAACTGTGTCCATGGGAGATGATACCAGCGGTGCTTTAATCATAATCTTCTTCGTTAACGGCGATAATAAATCAACCTCGTCGGCGGTAAAATCAATATAACCGGGTAAAATAATAAAATCATTATACGTAAGACCGTCGCCGGTAGCGAATAATTGTGCTGCTGAAAGGCCATCATCCGGTAGAGGTATATCTGCCGGTTTTGTGTCACCAATCACATAGTCTGCCATCGTACTTTTCTTAATCGACGATTATTTGTATCCTTTTTCACCGCAGAAAACTATTTAAACAGTAATTAATATTACAATTTCTATATGGCGAGATGATATATACACACTTTCGCAGTACCGATGTTAAAAATCGCGGGTTTCTCCCATGTATGTCAAACCGGAGATCTCCAGGCAAAATGACCGAAATCAACGTGCGCACAGTGCATTTGTAGTTTACGAACTTACGAAGGGTTAAATATGTTTCCTATTTTCGCCTACTGATGACAGTACCATCGTCAACGATGTTTTACGAATGCAGTCGAAAATGAGCGATATCGTAGTACTCACATATACCGCGTTAATTGGGCGTCGCTATTGTCACTATACACACTATACGCAATTCTTGGAACAGATTTTAATTTCGTGGAGGTATTTACATCTCAGTTGCATTCAATGGAAAGCAGAGATACTTAAAATTTATTAAAAATACACTTACCTCCCCGATAACTGATTAGATAAAGTTTAGATCCATAGTCGGTTACCGGAGCACTTCTAATAGGTTGTGTGAAAATTCCGTTTACATTTTCTTGGATGAATTTTCTCGGATAATTCGTGGTGGATTTAATTTCATTTTAGGGAATACAAAATAGTCTTTTAATAGTAATAGTAGTTTTAATAGTTCAAAAATAAAAGTCTTTAGGGATCCAGCGGTCCATGCGTATGTAAAACGTGGCATCAAAATAACCGTGTAAAATATGTTAAAATATGCTCAAATTTGTATTCGCATAACTTTTGAACCGCTAGATTTCTAAAATTAAGACTTGCATTTTTGGATTCTATGCGTCGAAAACTATCATAATATATAAAAAAAGGCCAATAATTTTATGTTCAATTGGTATGTGTAACAAGTTGGTAATTTCCTTTATCATATATCTTGAATTTTGATAGATTAAATTCGCAGTTCCGTCCGCATTAGTCGTTGATGGCCCGACACTTTGTTTTCGATTACTTAAGTCAAATTGGAATTTCCATGTTTAAACCTTTTGATCCGCTTTTGAATGGTCAATTTATTGATTGGTGTATCACTATATACACTACAAAACTTTTTTATTTCTTCTGTACTTTTTTCTTCTGAAAATAAAAAGGAATTGAGCGGCGAAAATGAATATATTGTTCGCTCATCTCACAGACGCAACGCACTTTACTTGATCAAGACAAAGAAACCTGGCCGATGTTGATACTACAGATAAAGCACATCCAGACCATATCTAATTTGATAGGTATAAACATTGCAGTCAGAAGTCAAAATAAGTAGCAATTAGGGATAAAGATATCATTTCTCCAGATGCGTACCATCGTCAATTAATATAATTTGCTATTCTACTAGCAAACTACAATTTCATTATAAATATTGATAGATACTTTGATAATTGGAAAAAATATATAATCTCGATAACGTAAATAGTCGATGTTACTGATATAATTAAAAGTTTATGGAGACAAATAGTCTTCAGATGACATTTTAATTGTAAATATGCATATACAAATTGCGAAACATTTACACAGAGAATTAGTTATAAAAATACCTGTCTAATACAAAAATAAATACTAATCAATATGCAAAGAACAAACAGTAGTAAAATATGTACTTTTAAACTTGCACGTAATGCGGGAACCATCATTAATTTTATGTGATATTGGAGCATTTCTTACATGCATGCTAGAAATCGTATAAAATTATATAAAATTTAATGTCACTCTTTCATTCATTTAACGTTAATGAATTTTATAATTTCGTTCATAATCTTACTGGATAAAAAAAAATTTCTTTTAAACCATTGAATACACCTCCAAATGCTTCTTTAAATGAAGAGAAAATATATTCCACTACCAGTTCCAAATAACTTAAATTTTCGTAGTAGTCATCGTATTCTTCGTAATAAAAATAGTCATACAACATTGGTAAAAATATTATTAGAATATACATCATACCACCAAAAAAAACTAAAAATTAAAAAAAGTAATATATAATGGACTATTTAATAAAGATTAATAACTCTAAATTTGTATATAAAATGGATATTTACTAATGGATTTAAGTTCCAAAAATTTTTTATCATTCGTTTTATACCCATTACATCCTACTTTATTAGTAACAGATTCATCTGTAGTTAAATGTGAAATCTTCTTTGTATTAGAATTTTGCGCACTGACTATATGATTTAATGATGTTTTCATATTATCATTTATGTATAATTGTTCTGTTTGCACAATATTTGATTCAAGATTCGAGTCTCTGTATAGTTATGAAAAATAAGTTATTACTCTTTTAAAATATATACATAAATCAATTGTTTATATAACTTACAATGCTTTATTAATCATAGTAGAAAGAGCTGTGCATTGTTTTAACGTTTGAAGTTCAGGATTTACTTCTAATTGACTTCTTAATTCCTGATCATATACTTCATTTACTTTCCCCTTATTTCTTTCTTCAGGTGTATCCATTGTTAAATTATATGAATATTGCTGTTCTATACTGCTTGTATTCTTTATTTTGTGCCTCAATCTGTTATAATACTCCCAGTAACTTTTATTTAGCAATTCTTGGGTTTTTGGTGAAATACCTTTTGATCTTTCAAATTTATCACCTGTATTTGATCTTGGAGAAATTTCATACTTGTAATGTTCTCTTTGCAAACATGCCCGTGATAAACTTTTAGTAACTTCTTGCCTTGAATCTATATGTTTATTGCTTTGCAAATAATTTTGTTCAATAAGATTCGAGACATTACTAATTTGTGTATTCGTATTTCGTTTGTGTGTAGGAACAGAATAAAAATGTTGACTCATATTTCTTGCCTTATACTTACTGAATTTATGAATATTTGTATGATTGCGTTTGTATTTGTTATATTGACAATTAGGCCATACTAAAGTATAATCAGAATCTACTAATGCTGAATGAGAATTCTTTTGAAAATAAGATCTAGCTTTCCTAGAAAATTTTGCTGATGTCTTTTTTTGTTTAAATGTGATATATGGTTCTGAATTGCGACAAAGTTTCCTGGTACATCCATTTTTTTTAGAAGATAAATATTGCTCGGATTTATTTCTACCTTTTGTCTCACAGATACCGATTTTGTAATTTTGATATAAAGATTGATTTTGATCAGTATTTTTTGATATATAATTTACTTTATCATGATTGTGAGCTAAAGCTTTGATATTATCAGGTACAGCGTCAGTATTAATATTATTACCTTTCTTTGTGGATTCATTTGTATCAATAAATTCTTTTTTAAATATAGTTCTTTTTCTAATAATTTCAGAATCTGTTGTTTCTTCATCACTTGCATCACATGTCATTTTTCTCATTTTTAAACATTGGAAAACATTATTATGTATGTTTCTTTTATTTATATCGGGAATATAATATTCGGAATCGCTAGATTCTTGTTGTTCTTTCTGAATATTTAAATTTGGTAATTTTTCAGAAACAGTTGAATTTTCTGGAAAGTCTGGTGTGAAACAACTTTTTCTATTTTCTTCAAGTGCATTACTTTGTACCACTAATGTGTTTTTTCTTTCATAGATATCCTTTTCTTCAATATCTGAAAAATTATGATTTTAATAAATAGAAAATAAAGTAATTTAAATAGTGTTTATAACATTATTACTGTTAATGAGGGATTTGCTTTTATTCTGTGCCTGGTTTGAATGAATATGGTGTTCAGATTCTTCCTTCATTACAGGTGGAGTTTTGGTTTGGTTCTGGTATTCCGAATGATTTATACATCGTTGTATTACATTACTTGTTCCTGTAGTAGATACTTGCATTGCAAGAATTGGAAGTTGTACATTATAGCACTGATTTACATATTCTTGAGGAACAGTAATTGCACTTAGAGGATGTGATTGCAGTTTTTTGTCTAACACAAAAAACAACTGCCCATTACTTTCCTAAATACATTAAAACGATAAAGAAACTTGGCCTGTTATTTATATTTCTAATAAAAATATAATTACATATATGAAATATTAGAACATATACTTGTACTGGCATAGAAGTGATGTCCACTTGAGTATTTGCATCATTAACTATTGATTTTGATATATGTTCAAAAGAGTTCACATTCTTCACACATTTATCTTTTCCTGTAATTTCATTTTTATTGCCACCTTCTGAAATATAATCTTGTCTTTTTAATTCTGAGTTTTTTGTGCAATGAGTTTTTTCTAATTGTAATTCTTTATTAATATCAAGGATATGATTTGTCTTATAATTTTGTGTTGATTTAATTTCCTTTTCTTCATGAAGCTTTTGTCCTTTCTCTATTTTAGTTTGTTCCCTAAAATAATAGCAGTTGTAAAAATCATAATTGTAATTATGCAATATACTTTAAATTAAAATTGACATATACCTCTCAGGCATTAATTTTTCTGTTTCTTCTGTATGTAGATGTTCTCTAAAAGTAGTAATATTAGATTGATCCACTTCTTTCTGTAATGATTCAGTTGATGTAACTTGATTCTTCTTAATATTTGTCACTCTGCTTAAAAATATTTAAGCATATTTTTATATTAATGTTAATTTTTATCTATTTCATATTTTGAGTTTTCATAAATGAAATACTTTTTAAAACGAGGATCGACGTAACCAGGAAATTTCTTCAAAGTGTACATACTTGAAGTAGTTTTCTGATGATGAAAAGAAGAGTATGCACTATCTTTAGTTACTGTAGATTTAGGAGATCTGTGTTTCCAAATATGTAGATTTACATTTTTACCAATACCAATTACATAAAGCTTTGGAACATTTAAAATTAATACTTACTGATTTAACGACGTTTGAACTATAGTACGACTCCTAGGAGTTCCATTTAATTTGACTATACATGGAGGTTCAATAGTATCACCATCATTAGTTAATTTACGTTGCGGTATTTTAGGCCAAGAAGGATCAGCTGGTATACTAAAATAGTTTAAAATAAAAAGTATTTTCTAAATAAAAAATAAACACTTAATTTAATCTCTTACCGTAATGATCCAGCATTGTACTTTTGTGAAACTGGTAATAAATTTTCACTGTTTACTGAAGTAAGAGTATATCAATTAAATGCTGTATTGGACTTTTTTTGGACAAAAGGTATTTTGAAGGTTCCTTACTTTTTATGTGTAATTGCAGAGCATTTGCATTATCCTGATATGCCATATTGAAGCAGTCATGCATTTCAATACTTTCCACTTTTTTCAAAGCATTTGTAAAAGTAATTCCTGGACTAATTATATAAATTATTAATATTAGAAGAAATACAAAAACTGTATAGGTTTAACGTTAATTTCATGTTTCACAAAGTAATAGTTCTATACTTCAAGTAAAATTATTTTTGTTTTCCTGAATTCAAATGTTTTTTCTACGTACAATTATAAAAAGGTTTTCATACTGAAACAATTATTTTTATTCTTAATAAGAGCCAATAACTTTTTGTACAGAAAGATCAAAGGTGTTATGATAATCAGTCATTTTGTTTTATTAATGACAGATGTATTTATATAACATGTATATCACTCTAATCTTAATATTAAAATATTGTATGTACAATAAATATACAATTGTAGTAGATGTAGGAACAATTAACTACGATCTGCATCTTATAGCTTGATTTATATTACACTAAATTAAAGTATATTTGCGCACCATAATAGTTATATCACAATATCAAGCTAATTGTACACTTATATATGGATTTCTTAATTCTGCTTATAAAATATTACAATCTATGACATAACGAGTATAACTCTTTGTTATGTATGTGTATGTATACCACATATGTGCAAATTTAAAATCTGTGTAAACATTAATTATAACTTATTTTTACATATTTCCATTTTGGAACATACTAAAGAAAATTGTACATATTGTTTTAATAAAACATAGAAGTTATTAACACCGTTTTATGAGTAAAGTCCGTTTTTATAAATAAGGAAATGGATTATAGATGTTATGTTATGTGTAAAATATACACTTCGATAAAGCAAATCTATCAGTACAATTATTTTGACTAGATTTATAAAAGATGATAGAATTATCATTTTTATCAAATATAAAAGATGTATGCCATAAAATGCATTGATGAATATTCAATTTTCCCTAGCCACCATATTTCTTAGTATTATCGAATTTGAAATTGGTCCAAAATCTAAATATAATTCCACTATAAAGGTCTTACATCATTAAAATTGCATAAATATCTCACTGGCGTTGTCTTAAAATTTAGGGCATACTGCGTTTTAAATAAGTACATAATATTTAACAAATATTTTTATATAATAATATATGCTAAATTATTTTGAAAATATACAGCAAATATAAATTAAGTTTTTCTACATTTTTGATATTTTTTCTATAAGTAATTTTTAAACAATACTAAAAAAAAGAAATATTTAAAGAAATTATTCAAGTAATACTTTAGATAATGCAATATTGATAACAAATATAACATAAAATTATTATCGATACCTTGATTATATAAGAAAATATTATTATTGAAATAAGTACTCTTGTTTCCCAAACTTTTTTTAGACTCAAGTGTATGTAAGTGAAGAAGTGAAATGTTAGGAAGAATCAGAAACTAAAGAGTGCACACAGCATTGATATCTTCATACATCACTATTGCAGATATACTTAAATAATAGCACAATGTTAGTGATGAAAACAATGTCTTTAACATACTTATCACAATTTACATTATCAACATTATTTTACATAAAACATCACAATTCATTTTCAATTAATGTACTATAATTTTTTTAAAAATCGCAGGAAATACAAAAGCTAAATATAATTTCTAACACCCTTAATTCTGTATGCATTGTAAATAATATAAAAATTTCTTTGAAAGAAGAAAACAAGTAAATAAGAAATCAGCATAACAAATTTTTTTAAGAAATACGGACAAATGTTCTGCTATTTGACTTTTATAAAATAGTGAAAAATAACATTCTTGTGAGTTTTACTTTTAAATAATATATATATATTGAACAATGTGCAATTATTGTCTGGCAGTATCATAATATTCTGCACATGAATGAAACTTAATTTTTATGGCAAATTAATATAATTACATATATATTGTAGAAAAGAAATTATGATCATTAATTTAGAATGCTTAACATTGCTTATATAATGCTTCGTGAAAATGCTTTGTAATTAAATACACGTACATCATTCAGTTATTTATATACAAAATCCTTTTATTAAAGAAGGTATTCATATTGAGAAGACATATACACAATATACTGATAATGTCTTATGCATATTGACGAAGCATTTGTTAGGTGTAGAAATATACATACACAAAACACATTTATTACATATCTTTTTCATTATTGTCGAGTTAAGCTTCGTGTTCGCCGCTATTTATTCCTATGAGTGATTCTGTTTGCTCTGCTTCAAGATCTGGTATTCTAAAATTAAAGATATGTTTTTTTAATTTCATTAAAATTGAATTTTATATAAGAGTATTCCTTTTTAAAGTAGATTACCTTATTGATCTATTTTTTCTACAAATCCAAATGTATATTCTTTTTATTAAATCCATGACTGGATCCCAATTATCATAATAGGATAGAAAAGACACAGTCAGAAATGCTAATAGCATTGGTATGGTTCCTAGATAGAAAATACAAGGGTACTCGACCTTTTTTAATAACACATCAGCTATCATTGACATTGGCATGAGTAAACTGACTGCCAAAGTCGCAATGAGGGATGATGTTAAAAAGCAGCCCCTACGAGTAGATATAAGACGAATATTAAACATATTAAGTCAGAAAAATTAAGTTTAATATTTCTTATGAACATACCACAACCAAAGCACCTCACTTAAAACTGTACCAATCAAACCATTAATAATTAAAAATGTCCATTGATGAGTATCTGGCCATTCAAATTCTTCCCAATGGCCATAATGAAGAATAAAAAACACAGGCCATAGAAGTGTCAAATTAAAAAGTCCAACAAACCCAAAGAACATTGGAATATCCATCTTATCTTCATGATCCACCTTTCTCTTAAGAAATACAATATAAGCTGCATAAAAAAATGCACTGACTAGAGCCAATATTATGGCTGTAGGTATTCTACTAGTTTCTACAGTTAAATCTGAAAGACCAACTAGAACCTATGAAAATAAAGAAGTGTAGAAATAATGTTTTTCTATATTAAAGGCTTTGCTGAAATTATACATACTAGTCCAAGAATACTGATAGAGACAGCAACTAATTTAGACAATGTAAACTTATCCCCACCATTACTAGGAAAGAAGGCAGCTAGGAATAAAGTAAATAAACTAGAAATTGATGTCAATACAGTTACAACTCCTGATTCAGTTTTTACTAATGATATTTGATAAGTATAGTTTGCCATAAACCACTGCAATAAAAAATATTTATGTTAATTTTAAACCACATATAGATCTAACTTATTAAATTAATACCTACAAGTAAACAAAACATAAGTGCAATTTTAGCAACTTTTTGAACAGAAAACTTATTAGCTTGTCGTCTTGCATGTTCTCCAGCTCTCAAGCTTGCTTGATAACTAAGTCTTGCCAATAATGCTTCTGTGGCATCACTTTCTGACATATGACGAACTTCTGCTAATTTACTAAATCTTACTGAGCGTATTGATGAATCATCGCTTTCTGTGCCTGAAGAACGATCACAATGATCTGGCGTTTTTATTGGAACAAATGTTGGATCACTCTACAATTAAATAAATTTGTATTATTATCAATATTAAAATTACTAATATATTAATTTGTAAACGAAAAAAAATAAAAATAATAAAAGCAGAATTTCTATTTACCAAACTTGTGTTAGCTTCTGAATAGAAATTATCATCTTCCACATTAGGATCTATAAACTGGAATAAGAAAATGAAAAAGTAACAGAAAATTTGATTTTGTTAAAAGAATTATTTGTATTTAAATGTACCATATACGTTGCTGGTTTATTGCATTGATCCCTCCATGGAGGCCAAAAACATAAACCAAGCAGATAGAATGTGAACATTGATGTTTTTATATATGTAGTAAAAAATGGCTTTTCAAATGCTGCTTCTCTATAAATATACTGAAATATAAAACCATATTATTGGATAAAAGATATATTTTATACTTCACTGAAATATAGTATTTAAATAACCCTTACTTTAGTAAGTTCAGTACTAGAAACCCAAATGATATCAACTAATAATAAAACTAATAGTCCCAACACAAGTCTTTGAGATTTATTCATCATTGCTGCAAGTTTATGAGGATCCTCCGCCATCCCCTGCTGTCTACGCTGTCGTAATTCTACAGAACAGCTCATGATACAATCAATGAGTTTAACTTTTTTAATTATGACATCATGATGATATTGATTGCTGTAAAATTATAAAGTGATTAATGAAAACTATAAATTACAAGTAACATAAAATGTTTAAATTGTTGCTAATTTTTAAAATATTTGAATGTTAAATATAACAGAAATATAAACACACAAAGTAATTTAATACAAAGTACTATGTAATGAAATAGATACACAAAACATAATTTGCATAATAATCATTACGTAAATTAAACAAGCGTGTTTGGAAAATAATAGAAAGAATGGAAAGAGGGAACAAAGGATTAAAAGGGGGGACAAAAAAACAATGTTCAAGGTTTCACTAATTTAATTGTCTTATTTTAACTACAAATTCATGTCTAATGATGTTGAGTAAATGTAGTATTAAAGATATAGAAAGTGTATATTTAAAAAAATATTTGTTAATTATGTTTGATAACAGGTGGACATGAGGCAAATATATATAAAACGGTGACTATACATAAGATAACCTATAAAAGTTGTAATAAGAGCAGATAACGATTTTCTATTACTCTAAGACAAAGATTCTAAATAGAATTGACTCACAATTAAAGACAAGCCTTAATTTTGTGATATTGGTAATTAATTAATATTTTAGCAATTCTTCTACATCTTGGAATTATGAAATCATGAGCACTTTATGCTCCCTAACTTAACACTTCAGTAACACTTTTCACACGTTTATATATAATTTAGATTTTTCTCGCTTAACTTTTCGGTAATTTTCTTTTATTTATATTGGTTATAATTTAAATGTTAGATAGTTTTAACATTTCCGTTTTGTTATCGCGTCGGAACTAGTAGCCATAACCATGTTGATGTACTGATGACGTTCTGTAGTTCTGTTATTACTCTGATGGCGCTATATTGGCGATAGCGATAGGGCATCTTTAATTTATTACTCATTTATGTTTAATTTCAACATTGTTTTTTATTATTCTTAAATTATCTTCCGTAGTTTCTTTTCGGGAAATTTCTATTTGCAAATTATTTTCTTTCCTATACAAGTGTAATATAGAAATATTTTTTGGTTACTATTACATATTCTTGTTTAGATTCTTGTTATATAGATGACAGGGATGTACGATAAAGATAGTAGAGATTGCTTAGTCCTAACTTCTGGTTTCTATTATCTATGTATGTGAGCTTGTAGGTATGGCACAAAGAAAAGTGCGCGGGAATGCGATTAATTCAATATCGACGTATTATTTTTTAGTTTCATATTTTGTTGGAAAGATAGATCTATTTCTTTTTGAATGTTAAAATTAAGAAAATTTCTATACATATATAGAATGTTACTCTTCTCTTAAATTGATTCTTTACGAAGAGAGCTTAAAACAAGGGTTGTCATGACAAACAATAGCAACAACATATAGATGAATGTAAAGTGTTGTTTGGACGTAAAAGTAAAACATATCTGTGAATTATGTACTAACGTACTCTTGTACATTAACAATGGCTAATAATATTCTTAGTAATGGTCGCATTCAACAACAAGCGACTGTCTCGCAACGATTAAGAAACGATAAGGGGAAAAAAGGTATTTCTTTATATAGTACTACTTAAAGACTATACATATTGTGTAAAATTTTGGTTATGTAGTATTAGCAAATACGTTTATATATATACATATATATATATACAATTTGAGTGATAATATTTGATAAAAGTTAAATTAGAATTGTAGTTTTTAAAAAGATAAGAACATTTGCAACACGTCAATGAAATTGGAATTTTGAGTTCCACGACAATGAGATAACATAAAATAAATTTTCTGTGAACGGTTATCGTGGTCTTTAATATTTTGAATTTTAAAAAGATAGATATTTTACAAGGGAGCTTAAAAGACATTTTTTGAACTGGGATACATATGTATATATGTTTAATGCTTTTTTAATTTCGCGATATAATTTTATATTCTTCTTGTAATTGAATTAGCGTTAGAAATATCAGCGATAGAGAGTAACAATTGGTTGTTGCATCGACATTATACGCGACACGAGTATAAAACTTGTAAAATATTGATCGATCAGGAACTGACAAGATCAAATGGGTATAATGAGTACGCGAATTATTTGAAAGTAAGCAAAATTTTTACATCTACATGTTTCAATCGATCTGTTCAACATTGAAATTTTGATACCGAAATTTTTATTTCTTCAATTTTTATAGGGCTTAATACTGAGGCGAGAAGGAAAAATTCAAGACTCGTTAAGTTGCTTTCAAGCCGCCTATAACGTCAATTCAACGAACGTTAATAACGTGAAGCAGATAGCCAAGTCGTTGTAAGTAAAGGAAATTTGATTCCAGCTACGCTGTTCGAGAACGAGATCAGATTTAGATAGTAGTGAGGCATTACTCAATTTAATTAAGTTGTAATGTAAGAAACGTCTGTTGTTCTATTTGAAATAAAATGATTTCAAATAACAATTTTTCTGATATTTTTATTAACATAGTTTACGAATAAATTTTCATTCCAAGAGTAGCTTTATCAAAGAAAAAGAATCAAAATGAATAAAATCGCGATTATTATTTATGATTGATGTTATTATTTATGATAGAATATTATTATCCGTACGTTATCGAGTTCTCCGAAGACGTAGAAAATAAAAACTAACTTTTTTTAATGTGTTATTCTTATTAATATTGTTGAACAGTTTAATAATGGGCAGTCACAAACGTGCAGTCGACGCATACTTGGAAGCTGAGAAAATATTAAATATACCAGACTGGGAAATTTATTTTAACCTAGGTATGTATTAACTGCATTATACTAAACCTTCTAAATATAAATATATAATTATTTTACTTATTGATGATACAATAGGAAGGCTATTAAGTTTTTAAAAGTTTTTAATTATTGTTCATGAATATTGTCAATAATAAGTCATTTTGCACAGAAAAATTTATAGAATCATGTCTTATTTTTTCTAGGCGAATGTTATACGAAGA
Source organism: Bombus flavifrons (assembly GCF_040668555.2). Lineage (NCBI taxonomy): Eukaryota > Metazoa > Arthropoda > Insecta > Hymenoptera > Apidae > Bombus > Bombus flavifrons. The sequence goes on from NC_138454.1 coordinate 8,559,889, forward strand.
TGAATCAACTGTATGAAGCGAAAAAGCATTTAAAAAGATCGATCGAGTTGACGAAAAACGAATTGCCATATATTGCACTCGCAAAAATGTGTCTCCTCGAAAATCATGTTACAGAGGCACAGAATGCTTATACGGCTGCTCTTAGGTATGTATATGTATGTACAATTGTCTTTTCACTGTTATTTTTTATTTTAATGTATTTTATAATAAACTTTCTCCTGACTTCATAAACGAGTTGCGCGTGCAGATTTAATTCCAGCGTTGCAAGACTGTGGGTTCGAATGTTCTTGTTTACGATATACTCCAAAGTATTATATTCTACCTCTCGTTGCAAATTCTAACTATAGAGATCTCAAATTAAAAAAGATGCAAAGTAAACAGTAACAACGAAAGCAGATAATTTATCACGACGTTGATTATTATTATATTTTCTTGACTTTTCTGACGTTGATATGTTAGTATAAATTATCGATCAAACATTTAAGACTATATCCCATTAAATCGAATAAATTATTCTATGAAAATTGTTGAAACAAAAAAATACAGCTTGATTTTTTACTTAAAATAATTGATTCAGTATTATACAATTTTTATTGTTGTAGACATTAGATTTCTTTCTTTAAAAATAAAGAGATACAAGATATTAAAACGGATTGTTTCAAACACACGGACGCACACGGTTTTGCTTTTATTTGCTTCATCTCAAGAATTTAAAAATGCGTCATTTCGGACTCTACTAGAAAAGATTCTAAAATATTCGGGTGACCTAATTCTAATAATCGAATTATCGCGTTATAGAGAGATAAAATTTCCTTAGTTGAGAAAAATCATATCTACGAATAATCAGAGAGTTTCTGGAAATACTGTTTTTTACGTTGTCATTCATCTGTTTACTTTATTTCTTTTCAGTGGAAATCCCGAAAGCATAGAAGCCGCAACTGAATTAGGACTCCTTTACCTTAAAATTGGCGATGTTCAACGAGCATTCCAACAATTTGGCACTGCAGTCGCTCATTCTCCAAATTGTACGAGAGCAATTCTACCGATAGCCTTTATAATCCAAGTGAGTACATTACTTTCGAACCATACGTGTATAGGTAATGGCAGCTATTGGATTTCAAATAGAGGAGAAATTGTTTCAACATTGATGAACAAACTTACCCGGACTTTCTATTTCATTTTTCTTCAAGTATTTGAGGATGAAGACTCTGTTTTTCTAGGAAACTTAATGAGAGAACTTAGTCAAGAATTTCTTTTTTATATTCTTGAAAGTATAAATAACAACCTTAATTAGAGATTCTATAGTAAGCTTTTTGTACCAAGTAAGCTTTATTTTCATTTATTTCCAATTTATTCGTTCTTGTATCAACGCACGGGTAAATTCGTCAGAACAAAATAAACTATCGTAGAGCAAGACCGTTGCTTAGGGGCGAAGCAGTCGTTCTGGTGTAAAGCACGCGTAATATTTCAATAATGTACTTAAAGAATTTAATTAGAGATACGCGGTGCTTTGGAATTTCCATTGTTTGACAGACTAAAACATTCACTCTTTAGAATCACCAAGAGTATGATGTTGCGCTATCGAAGTACAAGTTGGCAGCGCAATCGATTCCAGAATCGTATGCTTTATGGAATAATGTCGGAATGTGTTTTTACGGCAAGCAGAAATTCGTTGCCGTAAGTATATTCGGATAAATTTATTCGTCTGCATAATTTTTGTCTTGATGTTTGTTACCACTATTGTTGTACACGCTTGTAACACAATGTAAGTTATTAAAGTTTAAAGAGAAGTTAAGGAAAGTTGACCATAGTCACGTTCAACGATATTATATTGCACAAAGTTGAAAAAGTAAACAACGAAAAGAACAAAGACACTTTGAAAAAGAAGAAATAGCATCGTGACACGTGATACTATCTGCACTCTACTGGAACACAATTCATTACGTTCATAGAAAAAAAGAGAAATACAACAATTTTTCCCTGAGAACACAGTAAATTGCAAACTGGCATGGACTTTATTCACGACAAGGCGAATCCGTGCACGCTGCCAGATTTAATGATGATAATCAATTTAAGGCTCATTAAAGGGGATGGTGCTCACGCGAGGCGGCGTCTCAGAATGACGGCCGGGACGCACTTGCGACTCATAATCAGAGGAACTCAATTAAGAGACAAGACTTGTAATGCACCGCTGTAGCCGAAGCGGGAGCAAATTGGTAAATGCGAATTCTATGCTAGGCTATCTTCTAATGCAAAACCTAGGCCACCGTCGAGAAAGCAAATTAAAATCTATTATACCTAATTGAAATGAGAAAAACTACACTTCTAATTCCCTCTGAGAATGTTATATGAAGTATTAGGTACCCACTTTCTCCTTTAATTTATCGGACAAAAGTTTGGAAAGCAATGCTTGCTGCAGTCGACTTCTTTTTCTTTTAATTCTTTGTCACGGAGAAGTATTCTGTTCATCAAAGCCTTCAATTAAAGTAGTTTAATAAATAGAATCAACCTGTGGATGTTATTAAATGTCTTTACGACAGTAACGAAGACTTTTGGATCCGATGATTAAAATTCAGGAAGTAGTGTGCACGGAACACAAGTTTCTTAATCTGCTTCACTGTTATTCTACTGGACGTAGTTAGTAAGCCAAGATTTCAAAATTAAGTGGATTAAGTTTAAAGCTTAGCTTCAATTACCTTGTCGTCGATAAAAAGTTCGAGAATGAGAAACGATCTCCTATAGAATGAGAAAAAGAAAGTATGCCGGGTCACGCGTTTCCCTCATTGGAGGGATCAATTTTTATTGTCTTCTTATGGCATCGAATCTTCTATCATGTTTCAAATAATCAAGAAAATTCGGAGGACGTTCCTCGGAATTCGATTTTCAATCTCGACAATTTCCATTATCATTTCGTTAGCTATGTGTCAGCTATGTGTCAATCGCTTTATAATACCTTTGCACAATATTTGCTTCGTCTGATTTACTCTCGCACTTGCAATTTATTGATTGTGCCGTCGTAATTGTCAGTCAATCGGCTTAACGCTCTAATTACTTCCAGGCAATTAGCTGCTTGAAGAGAGCTCACTACCTCAATTCTATGGCCTTTCTGCCCGCCTATAATTTGGGTATGGTTTTTCTGACCACTGGCCAACCAGCCTCAGCCGCAATTTATTTGTGTGCTGCAATTAGCGCGGATCCTAAAAATCCAATGCCGTATCTCTTGCTTGGACGTAAGATTTCCTATATAGATATTTTGAAAAAGTATTTTAATTACGGACATAATTTCGGTAATGTTACGATCAATTGAATAGCATCTCTTTAAAGAGAACCATAGATTATTTGGACTCTACATTTTCGTAAAACATTTTATCGCATATAAATTAATACGAATTCACGTGACAAGCACAACGAGTACACATCACAAACGCAAGAGTACACTCAAAGTTGCCCTTTGATTTCAAATTCATCTTATTTAAATTTTTCCACGTCCACTGCTGTTCTTTTTAATTTCATAAATACAATTTAATTTAATTTAATTTAGTATGCGGGAAATATGGGATTTTGTAAATTTTTTACGATGAGAAGAGCATAGATTTCGACGATAATATATATTTAACGATATAATATGTTTCTACGATGCGTCACTATTTACAAAAAATGCTGGAGAAATGACAGTGTTCTTTCAATGATAAAATACAACCTACTGTCATTGTCACTGTGTCATTGTCGCATAAGAAATTCTAACGGCATTCGTTCCGTTTCTTCTTCCATCGTTGTCAGCCAACACGGCAATGAACGATGGTAATAAAAAAGCGGAATTCTTTATTACTTTAGTCGCTCTAAAACGTCTGGAGGATCTGGAGGGTGCGGAGAAAGTGTTGCAGAAAGCTCATGCTCTTTCACCGCAAGATCCCTTGGTATTAATCAATTATGCGATAATATTGGAGGCACAGGGTAAGGGGAATATCGCGGCTGAATTTTTAACAGCGCTAAATGATATTACGGCTGTGATTGACGTGGACGTGCAGGCAAGTGTCTTCAACAGAATTAGAGAGAACGGGAGAACTGTTCCGCGTTAATTTCGCCCTCTCCTTTTCATCTGTTATGGCAGATAACGCAGACTGCGAAAAAATTGTCAACGAAAATACAACAGGGAACAGCAAGCAGCAAACAAGAGGAGGAGCCAAGGATGCTAAATTCAGATGAAGTTTAAACCGTTGCATTTGCTTATTTGAATATAAAGAATCTACCTCCAAAGTTAGTTTGACACTTGTTAATAGACTTCACAGTGCATGTACCGATAATGTAGCCTGAATTTTCTATTCGGACTTCATATTTCATTTTACATAGAAATAATATTACGAATTTCGATTGTACAGTAAATATAAATTATTAAACAAAAATGTAACTAAATCAGCTGAGAATTAAACATACATAAATAGAAACGTACAGACTGAAAATGTATATGTATAAATTAAATGTAAACTATTTATTCAGCTGAGAGAGGAAGCTTTAAGTTTTAAGATACAATTTTTCCATTTTTATTCTCGATATACCTTTAAATTCAACTAAGTTTGTTTTCTTTTTTTATTCATTATGGATCCTTGTATTGTTGGCTCTGAATATCCTGACGTTTATTCGTGCTCGTTTAACACTCCACTTGCCAAGGAGAGCTAGTTTTTTCATTTAAGTTTCTCCGAGTGACTATGCTACATTAACTCGTAACACTCGTTACGTCCCCAATGGGTACCGTTTCAAAAGTACCAAGGATTAACGGGAGGATAATATACGAAGGCTAGTAGAAAGGAAAACATATTGATAAAACATTTACTGTTTCTTTCGCTACCTACCGTACAGATTATCGGCTCACACCTTTTTGATACCATATTCTCCGTTAAGTTCCACTCTCATTCTCTATGTTCATAACGTTATTTCGTCGAATTGGAATTCTGAAATAAGCACATTAGGGAACTAATTAAACTGTGCTTTGGTTAATCGCCTGTATACTATGTAAAACAAGTTGTTTCAATTTTGTTTAAACGACTTATCACACATTATACCAAGTTTGCATAGTTAGAGGGACACGGTTGTATATCTCGATTAGAAGTTTTCTTTCGAGTTCATGTACATAATTGCTTTATGTACATAATTTAATGCTCGATGTCCTCACTCGTTAAAGTTACATTTTTTAATATGTCGTATAACGTTACGCGTTGATTTACGCTTATCCGTACAGCAGTTAAGTGGATAAAATGCTAAAAATTTGAAGATCCTAAGAATTTGTTGTTGTCTTTTAAATATCGTAATGTAGAACAAATAGAGTAACGTTAGAGATATTTCATCCGTTCAAATATTATCTTTCGGAAAAGCAGGAAACGAAAGAAGTCGCGTCTTACAGGTAGTTTTACGAGCGTCCAAGCGTATTGCATAATAAACTTCTATCGTATATTTTACATGCCTGTTTACTCGGGTGGAAATCGAAGGAGAGTCGTATATTTGAAAACTTTATGTCTCTTGGAATCGAGATTTGCATCGAGGAAAGTACTTTTAAATTCAGAGAGACAAGAATATCTTTTGATAACCAAACATCCCTAATTCTAGACATAATTATAATAAATGATAGTTCAATTTTATCTTCATAATATTCTATGGCGACCTACATTCGCTATCGGAGAAATTTACGTCAATACATCTCCTCTAACTTAGCCTTCTCTCAATCCTCAGACAAAGCGCACTTTTTTTTATGGTCTATTTCTCATTGTAAAACCATTGGCTTATGGTGAATATTTTCGCACATCGCTTTACAAACGAGGTACAAGTGATCGTTTAATAATAATTAAAAAATAACGAGAGCTTCGAACAAACAAAGTACGTTCTTCATAATTTTGTAATACACTGAAGAATTTTTGAGTAGTCTTAAACGAAAACGAACAATGGGATGAAAAATTCACCTCATAAATTGTGCTACGCGTTACATTTACCATTTTAACTTCAAACGACTAGAACTAATTAATGTCTTCGACAGAACAAGTCAGAATAGTTTAAACATTATCTAGGAGGGGGAAAGGCTGGCGCATACGGTTCCAATGTGAATAATTGATTTAAATCCTTTCGAAAGGAAACGTGTACGAAAGACGAGTGATGAAACGTGAATGAAAGACGAGTATTCCGCTCGCGAATTGTATTTCTCGTTATCGACGCGATGAGAGAGAACTCAATTAGTAACGACGATGCAGGACGATACATCGCAGATAAAACCAATGAATTTTCCTTCATTGCGATAAACGGTGCGCCATGTATTCGTAATTCTGATACGTGCACGAAGAACACAGATCTAGATACGATTGTAGGTATAATTATTTCCTGAAAACAGAAGTTCCGAAGGACGAGAAAGTTTTTGATTCCTTTCGTGCGTCTCCTACTTCCATTGTTGATCGTCGTCGCTTTAATCGAGTTTTAAACGAAAAACTTTGTCTGAAAATGATCGCTCGAGTTGCACAATGAACGATGATTAACGTGTTTATGCTATATAAAATATCTTTTATTTTGTGGAAAATATAGAAAATGTGTTATACGTATAGTTGGATGGATTGTGCGGTATATAATATATCGAACATATTTAATTATTTATTTAATTACATGGAATATATTTAATTATTATGGAACATACGTGGAATATATTTGACGTATTAATGGCTTGCACATGCTGAGTTTGAATATCATCCCAGGATTATCAAGCGGCATAGAGCGAACGAACAAGGTGGATACAATGATAGAAAGACAAAAAGCTCTTGGGAACGGCGAATAAAAGGGGAAGACGTATCGTAGCTGTCCTCTGCAGACACCAAAATCGCTACTTTATCTCACAACAACCATACAACCAAGTTTAACGGTTATTTTATCACTTTTGTTTTAACAGAACAAACTATGTACCCTAAAACTAGAGTCCGCCAAGAGGATAACGAACGTGCTTTACTTCAATCGTATGACGTTTCTCTCTAATCGTAATTGACTACGTTATGTAAGGAACATCATGTTCTTGGCAACTTTGAAGAATCTAAATTAAACGCATTACGATAAGATGAAGTTTTAAAACTAATTATACGGAAATTAAATGAAGTTAATCATGAATTGGGAGCATATTAAAGTTGGGAATGTGCATAAATTCCGTGCACAAAATTTTTGATTACGAAATAAAGATATTTTTTATAAGGAAAAAGAATATTGCCGAGAAAAACATGCGAATGTTGCAAATTAGTGTAAAAATAAAAATAGTAAAAATTCTTTCGTGATTTTCCTCGTTGCTTTCGAAATGTATAAAATGAAAAAGAAATGCTATAAAATTGTAATCAGCCGACACTAGTTCGACAAGTTTTATATTCTTCGAAGCATCCTTCTCGTCGATACATCGACAATAATAGATACACATCGAGCAATTCAGTTATTCATTTTTGAAAAGATGCAATTTTTTAGAATATTAGTCATTCGATGGTCCCCTTTTATACACACAAATTTATTCACATTCCGAATATTCATAGCGCAATAGAGAAAGCTTGAGAAGGGAGCGATGATTTACATAATTGACTATCTGCGTGTATGAATGTAATGCGGTTTGCTCTACGGTTTTGATTATGTCAGCCGCCGCGCCACATCATTCGTACATGGCATACATATGTATTTACTTGCATGCCACTTGAGATATAAAATCGATTTAATCTTCTAATTATTTTCCAGTAATTAACTATTTGTCTCCGACTTTACAGTCGTTCCAACAAATTCGTCCCTCTTTAATTACCAATTGGCATTCATTAACCAGAGATGATCGTATGTAGAACGATAATAGTTCAACAGTCGAATATCATCCACAAAGGAGTGAGAAATGTTAAAAGATTGGAAATAACGATTGAAAGATCTTTTTATGCTTTTTCTCTGCTGAAATGTCAGGATACCCTTTAACATCGTATATTTTAATCGCGTTCTTCTATCATCCTCGAAAATAAAGATTTAAAAAAGTTAATTTACCGTAGAGTCGATAAAAATGAAAATGTGACAACTTTCGGCGAAAGTATTTAAAGGGCAAATCAGGGTAGATATTAAATCGATGGGAAATTTTATGAAGAAGAATATATTCTATTGATTCATGATTTATATTAAGCTATTTTGGAATTCGTAATCGTGAAAAGGAAAATAGAGAGGCACTATGATCAATACAGAAACGTTTATTCGTAATCTATATATAATTTATAAACAATATGTCGTTGGCGTTTACAATGGAAAGGGGATAGACTTTTAGCTGGGCTTAATAGCCAAAAATCTATCGATCCCTTTTCGTTTCATATAAAATCATACAAGAACAAATATTATCGCCGTGGCTTTTCTTGATTACATATTTACAAATTTTATTTATGTGTAACTGTATTACACACACACACACACACATATATATATTAATATTAGCATGTTATACGTATATATTACCATATCGTACATTAATTATGTTAATTACTACAACTTTTAATAACAATCTTAGTAAATTATCGCGCATACATATATTTAAACGCCAGTGTATTTGTAATTCACAGTGGTCGTTCGTTGTCAAGTGTCCAGCATTAATACACCATCGTTTCCTTTCTGATCTGGTGTGGTATATTATTTATTGAACGAAGTTGTTTGACGATATTTGTTTGGCAAATGAACTCATGTAATTCCAATGAAAACTTAATTTTAACAAAAATGTACATTGCAGCAGTGCCCATAATGCGTGTATTAACAAATTATTTAGAATTATTGGTACGAATAATAAATAAATGCAAACAAGTGACAAATAAATATTGATAAATCATGTCACGCATTTATTTTCGAACGTCCTGCCATTAAATCGTTTTGTTTTTAACTTGCTATAATTATTATCCAAATACAGTACCTTCTCTCGCATGTGTCCATTTTCGCAATATTAACATCGTCGAATAAAATTATTGTGTATTCGATGAGATGTGATAAATGGTAAAAAACGTGGCGTAGGGAATAAAATACACGAACGTAATTATTATTTCTTATCGAGTTTCTCTGTGCTTCATTTGGAGGAAGTTTAACACAAGATTAAGCTTACTTTGGTCTTAACAAATCTGCCATTCGCAGCAATGCTCGAAAGTTAAACGGGAGTTCAATTGATTTGAAGTCCCTCGAGCCCCCAGCTAGGTCTTGAACTTTCGGTATTTGTCCTCAATGGAACAACAAATCCTATTATGTTCTACTATTCAAGGTTCTTCTCTTATTTACGCATTGTATCTGTACAAAACATTTCTATACTCTCTATCCTCTCTTCGATTTTCAGAACAAGGTTGTTGTATATTGTACAATAACATCGATATTACGAACACAGTGCCTTACGATTTCGGAAAATCATGTACGTATCTAGATACAAGAGTATTCATTTAGACAATCAGTTTATTATCGAAAAGCGCGGTTCCGTTGAAGACGTAAGATGATTAATATTAACAATTTAATGTGATACTTTACAATTTCTCTTCGCTTAATTGTTATTAATCTCTCTATTCGCAAAACTTAAGTAATAGCTTCAATAATTATTAGTTGCCGGTATCATGTCAATCGTCATATCAATCTTCGATCTAGAAGTTTCAAATAACGAACCGTTTTATATCTTGCGTAGAGATCGGATGATAAAAATTTAAGCGAAATACGTCACGAGCACTACTCGGAGTGTCATTATGTGCATGACATTTAAGGAAAATACTTTACCTACCCTTTTATTTTAAGGAGCGGTTCACTTTACCAGCTCCGTAATTTACCATTTTCCCAGTAAATGTGCTTAAGCCGAGCTTCTCGTAGAGGTATTAAAATAAAAAAATATGACGTTTCTAGTTAACTTCAGAAAGATATGCAGCCTCTAGAGACGCGTGGTCTGTAGACCCTTTAGCCTACATCATACGTAAGTGCTCTGTACATCTGTTTGCTGCGTGGCGGGCTGCCATTTCTTCATGATCCTAGGCTTAAACAGGTGACCAAAAGTGGTACGGAATTGTCTAGACATAGAGCAATAGAGGATGAAATTAATAGCGCCATTTAGCAGGGCAAGGATGTCCATCACTTCGCCGAAATTATGATAGCAGTTGCGAAAGAAACAGTCGCCCAGGACGCCAGACAAAAGACCCAGAATGCCCTGAGGGATCTCCGTGACTAAGAACAGGAGTAACACGGCAACGAGCATCTTGGTTGTTCTGTCTGCTCTTTTCTCAGATTTGCTTGGCCTCCTTGGTACTGACCCATTGCCCATAGTGCCGGCGTTCTTGTATTGATTGTAACTCTTCAAGGCCTGCTTCCTCCCTTTTGCTCTGGAACATGATTCGAATCGATAAACAGCTTTCTTTAATCGTCATTTGTTTCTTCAAAATTCTTTCCTTTAATCGGAATATTTTACGTGGGTAGGATTAACAAGTTAAATAAAGTGAAACTGATCGATCGAGCAACAAATTGGATCAGTTCCGCTGTATATACTTTAATGTAGCAAATTTCTTTTTGTGCGAGGAATGAATAAAGAAAGTAGGACGAGCACCGTAAAATTTCTATTTCGTATTATTGGACAATAAATTATAATTTACGTTTGATACGAAGTTACTGCTGGTTAGATTACCTGTAAAGAGCTTTTATCAACCAGCAGCTAATGACGGTAAGTATGACGCAAGGTAAAAGTTTCACGACCACTCCTAGCACCCAGAAATTTAGCTGATAGAAGAAGTCCTTGTGCTGCGAGTAGTCCGCGTCGACTGTATATGCAATTTCCAGGGTGCCATTTTCGTTCACGGCTTGTCTTCTTATCTGTCAATTGAGGGTTCAAAAAATATTTGAATAAGTGCTTGAATTTCACTCAAAATTTACGGTTAAGCCTTTTAATCAAAGAGCTAACTTTTTAACTTAATTTATGTACTTACTCCAAATACGAGATAGCTCGGAGCACAGGCAACGAATGGCGCCAGAAAACTGCTCCATAGAGCCGTTTTGCAACGAGCCGCTGTACACCAGGAATTGTACTGTGGAAACCTGTGATAACAAAAGAACAATGCGTTTCATACCGAAGCTAGCAAAATTACTCTTTTATTCTGCCAACGGTATTCCTGTTTTTCTCATTTCTCATCGCCCATTTTTATGAATATTTCAAACGTTTCGTAACTGGGAAAATTATATCAACTTATTTAAATCATATTAATTATTTATGCAAATGAAGTACTCGACGATGTTCGTAGTTGTACCGTTAAAGGAACAATGTTCTTTCATTTGTTTCCTTAACTCGTGCTTATCTTATAAGACAAAGGAATGTATATTCCGTAGTCGGAACGCAACAACTGACCTGCAAAGGCAAATTGTTCCAGCGGAGATCAGTTAGACTGAAATTTAAGTTTTAAGTTTTGTCGATATTATACGTAAAACAAAAACGAATAACTTATGAACTGATTTTTATTCAAATACTTTCGTCGAGTCCTTAGCTCCTGTTAAGCGTTCCTATCGATTCTTCGCCTTGTCTTAAACGCAGATATCTTTGTTTCATTACCCGTTGTTAAATTCATTTATAACGGTGAAGTAATTCGAAAGTTCTTTTGGTGTTTTAAACAAGAGATCCAACCATTTAACGTACGTAATTGAAAGAATTAATCAAAGGGTTCGTGAAATCAGATATCGATCCACTTTATTTCATAGTATAGCAGTTGTGATTGTTCTTCGAGCCTTCGAGTTTCAAAATACTTATCGTTAGTCGAGAGTTTGTTCAATTGATCAAAAGTAGTGGAACTCAAATGGATTTTAATTCGATCTTTAATCGAACAGCATCATTAAGATGTTGATGTCAACTTAAATTGCTACAAGTAACGTGTCAAAGGTTCGTTTTATTCGCTTGGTTTCCCATGGAAGCCAAATTCAGAGTTAACAGAGGAAACGGCTTCTGTAGAAGAAGAAAAGAATTTGAAAGCGATCTGACGGAACAGGTCGGTTTCGTAACTTTAATTTCATCTGATCGGAACTGACATCCGCCAGAAGAATGAAACTACCGTGAAATATGGTCCTTGAGGTACATATAGCTGAGGTAACTTAATCAAACGAATGGAATCGATATTTTCTTGATCTGTACCACGTATTATCGTTGTAACCCTCTTATCACCTTTCACTTCCTTTTTCACAGTTCTTCACAAAGCAACGATTTGTTTCTGCATCACTTTGAACGATCCGAATACTTGACAAGAACGTGCTGCTTTGATTGTAGAATATTAAAAGTGAAAAAAGTGATCAACGATTTGGAATTAAAACTCGACGCGCTTTTTTCCTATGCACTCTTTGAATTCGACAATTTAAAAAATCCAATTTGTTTAAATTGATTTCGCGTTTCAACCTGTTACCAGCTGTCGATTACAGTACGCACATAGTCGTGTGAATTTCAAATACTATAACATCGAAGTTTCGAAAGCCTGTACTGTTAAATTTCGCAAGTGACGGAATGAATGTATCTGATACATATCCAATTTTCAGCTATCAAATTGAGGCTATATCTTTCCTATTTCATTAACATTTATCTCGTTTTTATCCATTGGAACTGTTTCAAGAGCATTGATCATTTAGTAATGAAAGTTTATTGCTCGTTTCTAAATTATCAAGAATCTTAATGATATATGTTCCAACGTAACTGTATAATAATTTCTTACAGAAGAAGTTTCAGATAACGTTATTTAGTATTTCAGATATTTTCTCGTTCACCCGAACAGGAGAGTGGTAAAAGGGAGAAATGATTGGAGGTAATTTTCCATTATTTGTTATCGAAGAGTTTTGTCATGCTCAATTATTTTGTCATTTAATCACCATTCTGTGTTCAAGCATACGCGCGTAATTGTATTATTTAAAAGTTACTCGTCACGTATAGTCGTTTCATCGGGATACGATTAATACCGCTTTGAAATGCAAAATACCACATAAAATATCAGGTACTCAAATATCAAAAGCAGCAAAGAGAATGAATGGTCGCTATGGACATTGTACATTGTATGTCGTATCACATTTTTAAATCAATAACTTTATAGTTCTATCTCAGCCCATAAAGTTTCTAGTTCTTATCTATTATTCGCATATATTTATAACAATTTTTAGATATTCAAGAAACTTGGAGATTGTTTTTGTTCGAGAGTATCTTGGAATTTATCTGTTTTTTGTTTGGAAATTTTACTTTATCACTTCGTCCTTTGGAATTCCTTTTTTTATGGTAATGATCACTGTTTCTATTACATCGATGTTTTAATTTAAGTCTTCGCTACATAGGATACAATACAGGCCTCTCAAAGCGAAAATGAGACAATTACCATGATATTGGTAGAATCTGTATATGCATTTCTATGCAACAAATTTCGTTAGGCAAAGAAGGAATATTCTTTTTTTTCATTAATTTAGAATTGTCCCAAAGGAACGACTTATTAGAGAAATTTCCAAGAGTTCCTTTGAAACTCGGATGTTTTGCCTCTATTCTATATCATTCTTCGTTAGTTATGAAATAACTACATGTGGCATTAATTAACTAGCGAAAGAGGAGGGGATTTCTTTGAGAGGGACGTACTAAAAATTTTGGGAAACTAATGACGTTGTGAAAGGAAAATATAATTATCATTGTAACGTTATGACACTGAACTCTCTTAGCATCTATCTGACTCTAAACATTTTCTTCACTTGCGCTCGAAATGAATGAACCTTTAAACAAAATTTAAGGAAAAATGTTTGAAGACTATTCTAAAATTTCTAGAGTTTCAGGATGGAATGATAAAGGCGATTTCGCGAATTAAATTTTGTTTTTCCTTTGCTGGTCATGTAGCTTCAAAAATACGTTTTTGCTTGTACGCTACTTACCATCGACCGCGCTACTTTTTTCGCAAAAAGGCAACTGTGCGCATGACAGATCCGCGAACTTATCCGTTCCAATTCGGCCAGAACATTAGAAGTACTTTAGAATCGTGCAATATTAATGGATCTTACCAAGCAAATCATAATTAGGAATATATTCGATTGTACGTCAGAGAATAAATTGCAGCAGCTAAAACAACTAATGTGTTATGCATATTCTCCCACGCTACTGTTCCGTGTCGTGAGCATTAATAGGTATATTATGCGGAACATAAATAGAGATTAGTTACGTTATAAACATTTTGTGAGTAAAGGCGAGGGAACGATATAGATACATTTTAAAATAAAAATGCAATTAAATTAAATACTTAAATAATGAGGAAGCTAATTTCAATTCAAATAGAAATTCGATATTATCCATGAAACATATTCGATCATAAATTTCCAATATTCCGAGAAAACAATAACGAAAAGCGAAACAATGTAATTAAATACAAATAGAGAAAACTGATTAACGATCGCGCGGATATATTATCGAGATATTGAGGAACAGATTATTTTCTTGAAATTTCCTATAAATTCTATTTTCTATTTTCTCATAGTAAATGACGTATAGGTGCGCATGGATCGATTTGACACTCTTTTTGTTCTCACTTTTTATCACGTTATTTAAAGCAGCCTTGCCGCGTTTCATCTCGGTCAAATATTTCTCCATCGTCTATCGTTACGACGTCTTCTTTGTCAATAATACATCGATCGAATGGAGTGACTCTGGAGTGCAGGAAAGCACAGAAACGTGCTTTTTATTTCCTCTTTTTCCATTGCACGTCGTTCCTGTGGACATGGAACGTTAAGGAGAAGGAGAGAAGTCAACGCGCGAAAAAGCACAGCTTCTGACAAAATCCTTAATGGGATTAAATATCAAAATACTGCATCAGTGATCGGTAGACACCACTGTTTGTTTCCTCCTTGTTTTCCCGTCAGGTATTTCTATTAATACATTCTATCTTTGTTCCAAACGCGAACGGTTTAAAGATTCTTTCGTGTTGATTTCACCGACTCGTTGCACAATTCTGTCACACTCTCTGATTCAATATTTGTACAGGTGTAGGAAGATGGAAACTCTGACGTATTTGGCATCGTGCTTAATGTAACGAGTTTCCAAGCGTGGCTACTGTTGTAAAAAGAAACTATTCAGCGTTTAGTTAGATGATACAATACTGTTCAATGCATCACAATCCAGGTATTCATCTATTCGTAAAATTGGAATTTCGTCTGCTTGTGTGGAAAGAAATTCTAATTACTTAATTATATAATAGTTTCTCAGTGTGATTTAAAAATTAGAGACCAATAATTGCTACAAGTAAACTACAGGGGGTTAATTTATTGAAAGATTTCTGACAGATCTAAAATTTTATCTCGCAACAAAAAAGGTAGGAGAAAATTATCCGATTCTGTGCAAAGTCATTTTAATATTCAGATAGTATATTTACTTTACCGATGTATTTTGATTATTTCATAAAAAATGAAAGCATCGCGTCAGCTGCTCCCCACGGCTGCTTTAATTCAGAAATCAGTAATACGAGCCATTCGAGAAATTGTCTTCGTGCAAGAACTCAAGAAAACGAGAAAAATGAAGCGTAATGTTCCTCTGTGAAACGTCATGCAGATGCCTTATTTGCGCGAGCAAATGGTCCAGTTGCCAGTGAAACTGCAGCAAGTGTACTTCGTTAAAGAAAAAATATCTCTGTAGCGAGGAGAACGATCTACTTTACCAGAATTATGCATCTGGTATCCTTTAGTTATCACTCGATCCTTTGCTCGATATCTCTTGTCACACTGTTACTCAGATACACGAAAGATTGTTGAATGCAAGTTTTGCTATACATAGCAAAATATATCAATTACAATACCAAAAAACGCAACAACTTTTATTCATTCGATAGGTACTTTTTATTAGAGGTATTGTATAATTTAGTATCTTGTAAATCGATTTATCAATTGGCACCGTTCTCACATAATAATCCCTTTCCGTGTTATCATGATCGTGTGCTACAATTTTATTCGGGATATCAGTTCATCATACAGGATGTTTTAGAACGAGCGATAGGTTATTCTACATGCGAAAATAAAATCGAAAAATAGAATATTTAAAGCTTCTTTCAATACACGTGCATCAAGAGCATGTGTTTTCCAAAGATTTTACTTGATATGTTTAATTTTGCATATACTGGTAGAATAACCTGATGGTCAGAACTGGTGTTATTTCGAAAGTGATAATTGCGGTATCACGCTAAAGTATATCGAAGTATACTCTAGTTCCGAATATATTCTTTGTGGTTCTACGATGAATTCCAAGCGTGTTATGGAATTAGTTTTTAATTTACGTTCACTTTTCTACTGTCGCAAAAATAGTGCTAGAACGCTAGTATCGAACGATCGATACTGTTTAAATGCTCCAACCATACATGAACGTATTTAATCTCTTTCCAGCAACTCTATAAATAAAGTTTTAATGCTCAATTATTTTAATGGTGCCCAAATATTTTATTTAATTGCTTGTATCAAAATTGTTTTTTTCTTTCAGTGGAATTAAATAAAAAGCTGTTTTTGTAGCAGAGAAAAAGTGGAACATGGGTGAATGATTTATTGAATTACTCTACCATATAAATATTGTAAAGAGTACTTTATTTTCAATATTTTATATATTTTTAAACTTTTTACACATACATAAACATCTGCAGTGTAATTATTATTCCTAAAAGCGAAGTAAATTCAACAATGGCCATTGCATCAATTCGTTTTGACATCACAAACATGTAATTGGAATACAGTTACTAAGTTAAAAATTGTGGGGTGTGATTGTTATCGAAAGACCTCAGGCAATCTATTCACTCATTCACGTTCTTCCACGAATGGAAAAATCCTATATTTTTCGTTTAAAGTCACAAATATTAAATAATTCCTGACCCAATTCGTATGGTTTCGTATTAATCGAGGAAATTACTTACTAAGTAAAAATTGAATTCAAGTGAAAAATATTAATTCAGAACGAAATATTTTACTCACGAAATCCATAGGAACGTGATTAGATTTGATTCCAGATTAAACCTCTAGCTGTAACATTTTCCAAAGATAATCGCGGAAAATTGGGAGTCTCAACGGCGCACTGAAACGAGACAGTAATACAGAATCATCTAGCAAATATTCAACTGACCTGACATTTTCTTCGTGTGTTTGTTGGACATAACATTTGTGTAACTTCTGGAAACTAAGCATGCTTTTCTTTCAACCAGAATTGCCCTTTCTCCTAGTTTGTGTCTCTTTCGACGTATTCCCATTTATTCACGTTGTACTTTATTACTTAGGTCATTTCGTTTATTTGTGAAACTCTATTCTATTTAATATTTCATTCAGTTTTTAATGAGCATACGTTAAAGCTCCTATGATCGAACCAAAAGATCATCAACATTAAAACTACCAGAGTTTAATGTATACCTCGATATATTATACACAAATGATTATAATTAAAGCGATATAATCCCTCACTCTCGAATAACGTAGAACCATAGCGGATCTGATCTTCGTCTTTAAAATCCTCAATCAGTTAATTCATGCCCATTAGAAGAAGGAGGCAACTTCTCCATATCGTTTCATATCCGACTAGCTTAGGTATTCATAACTTCGATTGCATCAATAGACTTTGTTCAACTGCGAACGGTATTCAACATTGTTCAACTGTCAATTTTTTTCACAGATCCGTTATCTCTTTTAAAGCAATCATGGTATCTCAAATGAAACTGTAAAAATCGTTAGCGCTCGTTCTTCTTTTTATCCCAGTTCATGTACTCGTGTGTTCGATACCAAAGTAATGTCCGTTAAATAAATAACGACACGGATGCCTATATTTGTTTAATAATTGAAAAAACAAAAAGTTTAACGTTAAAAGTTGTTACTTGCGTCTATTGCTATCTAAGTCAATACCATCCAACTTTTACTCGTGGCATAAAATGGATTTTTTCCATTCTAGAGAATTTTCACACGATGATTTTCTGTTTTGGGACCAACATGACTGAAGGACGATTACATCCCAGTGCTGTAACTTTGTTACATTACTTTCTTCTTCTTCTGATGACCACATATGGCGGATAGAATCATGTAAAGAGTCTTAACCGTAGAATGAATCGGTCTCATCGAGCGACGATTAATTGATAAAGATTTCATTATCGATCATATTGTATCGTATTGTATCATTTCTGGGAATATCGGAACGGGAATATGATAATATGCTTTGTCTTTGACAAATGAACATGTCTTGAATACAGATGCGTCAAACGGGTTGTTCACCGTTTCGCGAAATTATCTTGTTAGTTAGCACTGATAAATCGGTCGATCTGCTAATTTTCAATCGGACTTATGATCGGCACGAGTAATGACGGTTTAACATGAATATGTACGCTGACGTATACTAAACGTTGATTGAATTTTGATAGAATGATATACGTGATAGATTTTCAGGGAAGTATACGATAAAAATGGATAATCCGCTTCGTAGATTGTTATTCGCCTGCTCCATACATATCTCGTGGATTTTCGTGTTCGAGAATTTAGAGAAAGGCTATGAGAACAGCTGCACATGGATTAAATGTTTCTCAAAATTGAATATGACGTATTTTATGTGTGAGGATTCTAGTTTCGTGTCATGTACCTCAAGGATATGAAGTTGATTGGTGTAAGATATTTCTTGAACTTAATGATCATTTGAGGCTTGGAAGAAAATCTAATCAGTAACGGGAAGTTTGATACTTAAGACGAGAAACTTCAAGATGGTAATCTATAGTAACTGATAGTTGGTAAATTACTTTGTTCTCTCCAACGAAGATTAATTATTACAAAATTGGTCCATTTACGATATTTCCTGGGTAATTTTCTTTGAGAAACAAAGACATCCGACCAACTGAAAGCTTGTCGCGACCTAACTAACCAACATCTATTCAAACTTTGGTTCGAAAGTAGGTGATATCAAATGCAAAAGTTAACAAGTCAAAAATTAATCCAATGAGGAAGCACTCGCGTTATGGACTACCGGTCGTGAAATCAGATTTTTTAAAAGTTACAACTTTATTCTCTACGACTTTGTATAGCCGTTTGCCCTGCTTCATTTCCTCGAATTTATTTAGGGCTAGGAAATTTCGCTCGTATACACATGGAAGTCGATTTTTTAAGAAAATCGAGAAACAGTTATTTATCGTAAACAATTTTCTTAGTTTTTTGAATTCTGTAAAAGAGATATTAGGAGTTTCTTGGATTTCGATTAACGAAAGTTTCTTGTCTCAATGGAAGTAGTTTCGTCGATAAAAAAAAGGGTTTTATGAACCGATGAAGGAGATTTGAACCTCCAGGGGGTCTATAAGGTTAGCTTCTAACTTACGGGTCCTGATAACATCAATCTTGATTCGTGAGATTTAATGCAGAAGATTTATAAATGGTAGAATTCAACGAAGTCCTAAACTTGGTAGCCATTGAATCAATTGTAGAAGTTGAGAGAATTTCTATGCTTAAAGGACTAACTTACTTTCTTCATCGTACTGTATCGTACGAAGGATGCAAACATCTAGCGTATCGAAAACCGATATGCCGTTTACAATATTTATTCCGATCGATGTGTAGGTATGTGTATTCGGACGTTCTGTTTCCGATCCTACAGGAGCTTTTGCTCCATTCCTTAAGCTTTACTTTTATCAGATTCAAAATCCGTTAGTCGTAAATTTTTGTTTTGTTGTGTCAGCTCGGTGCATGTTTGCAAGGTAGTTACTAAATGCAAAAGGACCTGTAATTGCATGCGGCAATATACATTTCTCGTCTTGAACACGGTGCCGAATTCTATAGCACGGTAACGGAGACGAAGTAAAGCATCCGCAGAACCAGACCTTAATCAGGACAGCAGTAACCTAAGCGGAAACCGCTGGGCATGTAATTTGAAATTCGTGCCCGCTCCGTTCAATAAAGCGGTTGCTGGATCGGAATCCTACTCACCTAATAGCGATGTACCTCCAAACGGCTAGCGTGAGCGTGATGGCGATGCTGATGGTGTGCAGCAACTGCGTGAAGTGCATGTGGAACAGTACGAACACCGCCCAACCATAAGGAAATATCTGCCTCTTTGGTAGCACAATGTACATATAAACAGCGAACGGAATGTACTCGAGCATTACGAGCATATCGGCCGTTGCTAGACCAGTAAGGATTCGATTTATGGGAGCCGTTACCATGTCTTTCCTTGTTAGGACGACGATATTTAACATGTTGGCCAGGGTACCGAACAGACACACTATCAACGCCGCGTAGCCATGATAATTCTTGTATTCGAGCGCCAGATCTCGAACTGTGCCGTTACAGTAGCAACCAATCTGGTCGTTACTCGTTTTATAGTTGGTTAGATTGCCAAGAAAGTTTTTCGCGTAATCGATATCTTCGTCCGTGATATTCATACTAAGCAAGATGTTTGTATAGTTATTCGGCCGACTCATGGTGTTTATATGGTGCAACAGGAACCTCAGACGTTGTAACGTTGCGTTCAGATTCATACGGTACCAGGTGTTTTCGTAGTGTATGGGATAGGGCATCGCATTTCAAGGGATAGCTGCATCGTTGCTTCTCTTAGCTACTCTTAGCTGCTCTTGCTGTTTGGTCACGTACAGCGTTTATCTATTATGGACCTTCGATATCTAATCATTTCTACAGAACAGAGATGAGTCTGATATATCGCTCCAAAGGATATCCTCTTCTTCCGGGAATAAGTCACACTACACTGGTGGAATTTTTTAATAAGCGGCAGCTGGTCTACCAGCATTTTTCGAGCTATTCATGACAAATAGAACGTAATAACGCGGTATCGATATGGTGGACATATAGATGAGGAATTTTTTATTACTTTTGCATTCGAATGGTCTCTTATTGTTTTCGTGGAGGATGTTATCCTCGCACGGGTTACAAACTTTCTTTTCTATCGTGGTAAGTTACTTCACTGGGTATCAACTCGTATTTATCATAGTCGCACGCGAGAACTTTACAATTCAAAGAAACGTGTGTTCAATTTATGGTGCTCTGGAAATGCATTCAGGGATGCGACTCACGTGGCCGAGAATTTGTCTCTCACCCTACTGAACGTCGTTCTCGAAGAGCACCGTATCCTTTTAACTTTTCTTTTCGCCAAGGGGGAACCAGTTCCCTCCTTTCCACGGCATATTGCTATCGATTTCACATAAAATTCAGAAAAATGTCTTTGAGAACTGAAACTCGTAGATATTCGTAGGAATACCTCAGAGATATTCGGTGCAACGCTGTTAGATGTTTGAAAGCCGTTTGCTGTTGTTGTTCCACGTTTCGAAATTTTAATTTTGTAATTTGCGTTCTTCGCATATACTTAGATTTTCCTTTAGATCTCGCAACATTTTTCCTCTTTCGTGACTTGGACTACCAACGATCCGCACTCAGCTGAAGGAATTTTCTTTGGGATTTGGCTTCTTTGTAATCTTCTACCTGGTGACGTTCCACTCGCGTTCCACAAATCAGTTCAAGGTTCTTCATTCACCGTGGCTCATTCCTTCGATAGGATTCACTTTTACGAGTTCCACCAGGCTTTGTAACCAATTCATCCATTTCATCGATCGTTTTTTCCCGTTCAACATATTTTTCAAACATTCTTCTGGGAAACCGGTCACCTTCAACCCTCTTAGAACAGATGTCCTGTGTTCGAAGCTTTACCCGGTTCTTCCGTTCCTTTCACTCTCTTTATTCCTTTCTTTTACGACTCACCGGCTCCCTTTCTATTTGCTTACTCAATTTTCTCCCAAAACACTTTACAGTCACGAAATCTTCAGATCAAAGCTAGTCACGCGTGGTGGTGTTTCCCTAACCCATGATATTATTTACGATTTCAGCGCCAGTTCCTCCCAAGGGATAATCCTGCGAGACACGATCAAGGCATTAGCAGTGAATCTTGACGGATTGAAGCTTCTATAGCGACCGACGTTTCGTCAGTCGAAAATCGATTCCATAGATGGAATCGATGTCTTTTCCGCCTGTGATTTCGCTCATACGGCAATATTCCTCTCGAAACGTCAATAAGACACCCGATCCGAGTGGAAGATTATGGAATTCCGATCGAATAAGTCTTACGCGATCTTCCACGATATCCTCTTCGATTTCTTCAGAACTCTTCAACGTAGATATTCCCAACAACCTGGACCTGAAACAGATCGTTCGATTTCGATCAAACGTTCGTATACAGGGGGGAAAATGCTGACATTGTCTTTTTTTCTCCTTGCGATAACCAAGAAGTAGATATTCTAGCGATTGTCGATAGGAAATGGAAATAGATAAGTTAGTAAGATATCAGAATTCGTGGAATGTTCTGACGAATATCTAAATGCTAATTATGAGGAAGGTGTCTTGACCTTGTGGTGGTAACTAGACTGTGAATATTTATACGCCCTTATAGAAAATTTAAATATAATATGATAGTTAAACTAGATGTTCCTTAAATTATTTCAAACTATTATCTTTACAATCTGGCTAATGACTAATCTCTATCGTGAAACTTTACTCTTTCGAATATTCTATATGCTTGTGCTATATACTTTCCACAGAATTGAGTAGTTTGCTTCGTGCAAAGTGTATAAACTGAGTAAATGTTCGTAGATAGCCGTTGTTGCAAGAACCTGGTAATGAGAATTTGAGGCATGTTTTTGCGACGAAATAATTTCGTAAAACGAAAGGAGAGCACGGAGCGATGAACAAAAGCTAACGACACGTTAACACATTGATTATTAATGTCCTTTATGCTTGTGTTATTTTGTGAGTCTTTACTAAATATTGTTTCAAATTCACAAATTCAAGGATGTTGAAAGCTGAACTAGTTAACTGTAGAATTTGGTTTTACAAATCTCTCATGGGATTAGGTCATGAAATGCGTAAATAGATACAAGCGACGACGTGTATACTCGTCAAACGCAGTTAATTGGTGAAACGCTCAAATATTTACGACAAGATAGAATTTATATGAAAACACGCTATTTAATTCTGCTAAGGGGATTGTTATTACAACGTGTATAAAAGCTGAAGATAATACGAATACATAATATGTGGGACACATTAACGGACGCTATATTTATTTCGTTAACGCAACGGAAAATTTCAAGATCGCAGTTTGTTATTCAAAAAAAGAAGAAGTTTGCAAAGCAAAGAAGTAGATTGATGGAAAAAACTTCAGATAGGACGAAACTTTCCAAACTGAAGAGCTTTGGAAATTGAGAAAGTAATCTTCTGGTCTGTTTGCATTTTTATAATAGCGAAGAATCCGTGTCTCCTTGGAAAATGTACACGTGCCAATTGCGACAGATTTTAACCTGCTTGTTCTTGTACTGAATTCTAAAAGAGAAAGTCTTATGAACAATAATTTAGATGTTAGGAAAAAGAAAGGAAAATAGAGATGGACTTTTGCGGCCGTTGATTATATTATACATATATATTATATACATATATATATATTATACACAGGCTTGGGTATTTTGCAAGTAAAATACTTGAGATATAATTTCTTAGATTTACTTCATGTAACATTTTTGCACGGTTGATGTGTTATAAGGGATATACTAACGACAATTCTAAACACTTTAATCTGTTTATAAACTTTCGATGCGTGTATAATGTTTGTTTTATTAATTTTCTGTATCGATGCGAACTCCTCGAACTTCAATAGATTACTACTTCGTTTGAGTTGCTTTCTAGCTTAATTGCTTCTTGACTAGTTCTCTCTTAGAATCTTTACGGTATTCTCTGATATTATGGTAACTAAGTATTCTCCAATATTATACCACTGTGGTATTATAAATCTCGTAAGAGATAGATATTGTAGCATAATCTGTTGATATTGTTCTATAATATTTCACAATATTCATACGTGAAATTTTAGGGGTGACCACGCATAGACGTCCACATATTCTGCTATATCCGTACATTAATTTGTTTTAACATCTTTGCAATATAATAATCAGATATTGTGAAAGTTCAAACTTTGCAGAATAACCATTGAATTCTCTACGATTTTGCATACTCGCTTACACTACTTCTCCTTTGTTAAATTTACTTGAACCTCATGATATTAGCGTCGTGATTTTCTAATCAATAACGGGTCGAAATTTCATTCGTTAAACGCGTTGTCGATACCGCATTTTCGCCGCCGATTTTGCTGTTATATTATTAAAATCCGCCCGCGTGGTCGATTTTAGCTTTTAGAGGTACATATTAGTAATTTATTTTTTGGTCGTGTTATAGTGGTGGATAATGGAACGGCGTTGACAATGGCGAGATCCATAAATGGACGCCACATACCGTAAAATCTTCCTACGAACGGTAAGTCGCATATTTTTGATTCTTGCAGTGTCCAATCATATCAAAATGGCACGGACTACCGATTGTATTTCTTGCATGTTATGGCGAGCATAGTGATACGAGTAGCACAGAGCTCTTTTATACTTAACATTTAACATTGTATTTTATTTCTTAATTAACTTGTCGGCTACTTCCGTATGTAAGACATGTTAATTTAATCTTTGCTTCTCGTAGAGAATTTTCACTAATTAAAAAATTAAATTTAGATACAATTAAATAAGAAAGTATCTCGCGATAAGACGAAATTTCGAATTAATTCCGAAATTAAAGCAAGAAAATTAATCGATTTTTGGTTTTCCCAAACTATTGGTTCGATGCCAGAGGTATAAGCAAAGTAGTTTTACAAGTAAAATATTTCCTTCCATATCCTCGTTTAATTTAATTTTGAGATTAAAGTCTTTTCTTCTTTTTGTTTAATTCTAATTCTAATTGAAAACGTTCAATCGGAAGAGAAATTTAAACCGCTGGTTGTTTCGCTAATCAAACCTCGTAATCAAGATTTTCAGCACACATAAAAGCAAAAGATACGTGCAATTTTGATTGGTCGTATTCATGAGCCGCAATTTATATGTATGTGCGTTCCTTATAACTTTTGTCTCTATGCTCGCTTTATGTATTTGCTCACTGCATAGTTTAATCTGGAAATTAGAAGGTACAGAGAAAAATTCGATTCGCTTTGTTAAGTACAAATTTTCGAAGTATTTATATATAATATATTAAATTTAATTTTAATTAAAATTTGTATAATTGAAATTCTGAAAATTTCAAAATTTCAACGAATAAATTTCAGCAATTTTGATGAAAATACATCTATACCTTCTAATATTTGAACTAATTTTCATATAATGTAAATCGCCAATTTTATGTATGCAGCGCACGCTTTGCTTTCGGGGATCGTTTAATGCTTTTCTCGAGCTGACAAGTATATACAATTTAAAAATTAGTGAGAGAAATCGCGTTGCATTATTAAAATTGATTACGACTGCTTATAGTTTTTGCTCTTTAGTATTAGAGTTACGAAATAAGTAGCAATACTTCCGACTGCTTGTATTTGTCCACAAATTTTCGTTTATGATATCGATATTAGAGTCGCGAAGTAAACAGACTTACGAAATAAATAATTATATCGTTGTGATTGCTTTCGATTTCCGTGATTTTCCTCTTTAATATTAAAATCATGAAATGCTCGTAAATAGCGTTCAAAGTGATTACTCGGATTCTTGTTTTAAAGGATGCTACTGAACAATTGTAGAGTTTCTGAAGTGTTTATCTGTAACGCTCATTATGTTTACTTCAGATTTTTCTGTAATCACCTTCTTGTTAATGGACTCAGAAAATTATTTTATTTATGTTTAAAAAGTAAGCCATTTGCGTCGGGAATAAAACGTCAATCTTATTTCCTCTTCAGCTTGTATAATTTATTTTTTAATGAAGTCACACCTCAAAAATGTTGGAGATCGCTGATTTCAGAACTGGATTATAATAAAGATCGTAAAAATAAAAATCACAAGTTCATCTAGAATGATTACTTGTAATGAAATATTATTTACTGTAGGTAGAGTTCGAGCAAACTTTTCCAGTCTACCTTTAGCAATCATCCATTTGTAAATATAAAACAATGCAAGCTGTCGATTTTTACACGTATTACATACACACATATATATGTTTTCTTACCCAAAGCAACACATTCTAACTTCTGAAATTTGTTACGTTTATTCATCGATATCCTTCGATTAAATACCGCGTAGTAATTTGTCATCTATCCAAAATCTTGAGAACAAGTATAAGACAAGTTCGCCCGCATACATCGTATGCTACACGTTGGATCATCGACTCTGTTATTTTTTGCACATATCATCGACATCCTCTACAAGTTGTAGCCCTGATGCGGATTAAACTTGCGAATTCACATGATCCCAAAAGTATCTCATTTCGTGTAGCTGGATATTCTGACCAGAGGATTAATCAATCGCATCTGATGCTTGTCTACGATGGGAATCTATTGATATACGACACGACGGATACTCCATTACGACGTTAGATCACACGGAATGGTCCATTCATTTATTTTTGATTCCTTCTCTTTGAATAGAGACGCTGTGCGTCCTACTACTAGATCCTATCGGGTGATACCTCTACTCTGAAGTTTATTCTGTACTCTAAGTGTCCTCGATGACTATTGCAAGTTGCGATATGACCACTTTCGGTTCGCGTGGGAGTATGCGAGGACCCTAGAGGAGTCGCAAATGCTACGGATGTATTAGGACTTTTTTAATGGAGGACGAAAATATTCTTGCCATGAGAAAATTACAACAGTACTTCTAGAACGCAATAAGCATCATAGCAAAGTGAAAACAATTTCTTTCGGAAACGTAGTACGTAAGTAGATACTTACCTTTTGTTTATATGTGTGTGTTTGCATGAGGTTGTTATACATAATTAAACTTATTAATGCTTGTTACAAAACTTATCGATAATATTTGTTTCTGTGTATGTATTTCCTATAGTACGAAACGTCTGCCGCACAAAACATACTCTATTTCTTTCTTTTTTCTTTTAATTCTTTAGTTCTAGTATATTTATTATCTGAAAAATGTGCTTAACATTGCGTTGTGACAGATGGTTGGTAATTTCATTAATTTAGTTCCGAATTAAATCAAATCTTGGGCTATCTGTCATTTGTGACATAAAACGTGCTGTTCTTCTGTTAACAGAATCCGCAGAAAAATATTGGTGGTTGAAATTTTTTCAGTTCACAGAATTCTTTCATATTGTTGGTTCCATAAAAACGGAATATGAGAGTGAAGCCTTTTAATTTTTCAATTTCATGTTTCTTTCGATTTTACATCTGCAGAGAGCATAGCTGGAATGTCGTATGTTTAAAAATTCTTCGAGTTACAAATTTTACCGATATATGTGTATATATATAGAACTATGAACTGTATACAGCGGTTGTTTTAGTTCTCGTGAACTTTTCCAAGCTTCGTGTATACATACATGCGAAACTTGCGACATACCATGAGCAAAAATGTTGTACAGTCGATGGATAAAAAATTTAATACATGATAAAATGAAAAAGTACGCATAAAATTAAACAATAATATAAAAGAAAGGTATAAATATAATATATTATAGTAATATAATTTGTTGGTTTATCATATGATGCTGGTTGTAATATACGTTTCAGTGGATGTTACTGATTTTTTTCTTTAGCTCGATTTTAGTTCTGTTTTAATATTAAGTTCATTTTTTTCCTTTCGGCTAGCTGTGTATTAATATTAAAAATACGAACTCAAGTCCTGAAATGAGAAATGTAGTTCAACGTATGATACGCTTGGTAATTTTCTCATCACATCTGTCTTCACGGTATGTAATTAAAATGTTAACTTTTAAAAGGGAACTACAAATGTATTAAAATATTTATATGGTTCCGTTAATAAATACACGTAAAGATTTTTCTTTTCTTCTATCTAATTATGGTAATGTCCGAGGTAAGTGAATGATAAAGAAACACGTTAATTTACATTCTTCGATAATAGATTTTAATTAGAATTTAAAATATTTGATTTCAGTTGCTCTGTCACTGCTCATTCAAAAAGTAAATATTGAGAAAAGAGATTATGCGCGACTACGTGAAACTGTGAAAATAAAAGAGCAAGATATACGTGTTTTACTCAGATACATAAAATAGGTACACATTTAGATATTTTTAAGCAACTGACATAGTTACCGAAATTGCAGATAAATAACATTTAAAAATGCCGTAGTCTGGCGCCCGGTATAATAGTATTTAATCAGAATTTAATCGCCATTGTGACAACATTTAATCAACGTGGATGCCCGACTATGACATTTTTGTAACTGGTAACACTACACTATTGGCTGACTATATCAGTTACATAAACATATCTAAATATCTATTTTATATTTTATATTTTCGAGTGAAACACATATGTATATATTGTTCCTTTTTTTTTTTACTTTTTTACATTTACATGTTTTCGGGTATCATTTTTTCCAATATTTATTTTATTTAATCCTTTTTAATACCGACAAAAACCTTTAGGTAAACGCGTTGAAATAAAAAAAAATACGTCCATTCTCTTCCTGAATTCAATGATTTAGATACATGAACGTTTTTTGCAGTCTGTAACTCTTATCATTTTGCTTTTTTCCTGATATACTACATAACATTACAACATTTCCGTGACATTGTGGCAAACATGAATCGATTGAGGCCTGTAATGCTAGAATCGGTTGAGCCGTTTTTATGTTACAAAAAACGCAAATAAATATACATACAATACATACATACATATATACATACATATGAGGCCAAACACAAAAAATGCTTGAAATAAATTTAATCTTGAGAGATCTTCCCCTTTGTCGTCTTTTCTTCCCTTCTTATACGTAATATTTGGTTCACCAGTACCATGTTCTATCAATGACGAACAAGACGGATGGTACGTTACAAGCATATTTTTGATATATCACTTTCATTTAAAGATTATTGATCGCTTCGTTTGGTCGCCGTGTTCTAGTGGAAATAAACGTCAAATTCAACAACGTACCATACATAAACCGAACATTCATGTATGTGTCGGTCGCTTGTTAGTGGTAAGATACATCGGTTCATCCCGATAACGCAGTATCAGATTGTCATCGTTGATTAACTTTAACCATTATTTCACCGTGACAATGGCCGTGTCAATTGCTCTTGAACTTACTCCATAAAGTTATCGATGTATTGAATGAGCTGATATTCTATAGACCACTATTTCTCGTGTAATTTGATAAACTCAAACATGTTTACTGTGTTTATTCCTTGAATTATTCTGCGTAGCTGTTGTCTAATCTAAACAATGTGGTAGTTTATCGTTGATATGGTTTAATTAATAATCTAGGTATTTATTAAATATCGAAGGAAACAGGCATTGTTTCAGAGGCAAAAGTGTTGTTAATATCACTTGAAGGAAGTATGAAATAAAATTATTCTAGTATTTGATAATTAAGACTAACTTAGAATGTGTTTATTTCCAGGGTCTCTTAGAAGAAAAGCAGATCCAAGTCATCCTTATTAATTTATTTGATAGTTGCATAATTTATATTTTATAATTTTTAAGATTACTTTAATTTACATTGAAGTTATTATTGGCTGACGATTGAAGCTCTCTTCGTTAAACTATCCGTACGCCAATTTTCTGCAGTGGTTCATACGTTCGCAATTTAAGACAGATACAGGCAGTCGAAACCGTAAAGCGAGTCATGGGATAACGTTTGGAAAGTGCTATTCGAAATTGATCCGAAAAAGTTCCGAGTAAAAGTCTTTGTCAAAAATTCTCATTGAAACAACTGAGCATTTCTAATTTTATTTTCGTTGAATCTTATTAAAATTGATGATATAAGAGGACGAGCGAGATTTCTTCGAGTGTGTCGTGAAATGATCTCTTCTTTTTCTTCAGGATTGAATACGCTATGAGGAAAGACGATTTGAATTTTTGAAAAGGAAAAATGACACAAAATCTTTTCGCTGTAGTTAAAAAAGAGAGATTTTTGTATGTTTGTATACCAAGGTTTGGAATTTCTAATGAAAATGTCAAAGAATTTCATCGTACATTGAGGAGAGATTATTCTCTTCACGCATGAGTGAGAAATAAATTATTCATGATGACGCAGTTGTGACACAAATTGCTTTTAATTAAAGCACTGTTTGTTAAAAATATTTTAGATTTGCGTGGCTGAGTAATTCAAAATATCCGCGAATATTCGCCAACGCATACCGACGTGTCTTTCTGTTCGCGTACACTAGCATATAGGACAGAAATCGCGGGCTGTAACGTAGGCATTTGAATACAAAGTATGACGTAAAACGAATCAAATTTTGATTATGTGCAAGCGAGTGAATCTTTTATTATAGTTCCACGAATCTGTTAACAGTATTGATTTTTAAATAGCACGAACGGTCCGCTATTTTTGTCACAGATTTGAAGCTAGTTCTGTTCAAGTTCCCCACTCTCATCCATCATTTGCCACAGTTTCCTATTTACGAGAAACGACCATTCTTCTCTAACTTCTAAAATATCTTCTTTCTGAAAACAACATTTTAGTTTCTGTATTTATCCGGACACACATTTATCCGAAATACGTTGGTCGCAATTGCAGTTCATTATCGCGCTATGCTTTGATGTATCAAAGAAAAATATCTTCCCCAAGACGCCTTCAAGAAAGGGGCGACCGAGTAACGACGATAAAACGACGACAAAAACATCGACAAAACGTCGATAAAGCGACGTTGTCTTCAAACCGCCATTCCGTGACTTTTATCGTAGATGATAGAAATCACGCAAGTCGAAACAGCGAAAAGATGAAAATCGAAATAAGCATCGCGAACACGAGGAACAACGACACATCGTCACTGCGGAGAAGCTTCGACACGTCTATCGATCCACCGTGGAAAACCTGAAGCAGAGCTAGCTAGTTTCCGTCTCATTGACATATAAAATGCGCATATAATTTGCGTTTCACGATAATTTCTCCGGCATTCTTCGCTGTTCTCTTCGTGTTCGTTATTTATGGTATTTTTACACGCCTCCACTGCACTGGGCTGAACTACATATTACTCGCTCCTAGATACACGCTTATTCATGTCCTTTCATTATTTCTATTTCTCAGGATAGATCGGATTCAAGCAGCATATTTGTATTTCCTTGACTCGTCAGTGACGATTCTAATGACGTAATTCAAATACTTGATTATCGACTGAAAAAGTAAAGATGCATAGTTATGTTCGCTAGTCTTGGCATTGATACGTGGCGTTGATACAATTGCGTCTAATTGTAAATAATTGCTGTTGATTGTTTTGTGCGTTACATTACAAAATTACTCAGAAAGTTAAATAAAGTAGTGTGATAAGATGACAGTATTTTAATAGCAGGAAATACGTTGTTTAACGTTCCTTGAAACGCGATTTTCTTGATGAAAATAATTTGATCCAATATTTTCTCTTAAATATTGGATATTATTAGAAAATATTGGATAAAATTACTATATATCGCTTGAATTTTTTCATCTGTAATCTTTACAGAAGGAAAGTATCGCGCCAATGTTGAAGACTTTTAACAAAAGCCTGTTATGATTATTATTGACATCGTGTAAACAGAAGTTTTATATAGTTGCTTTATAAGACCCTTGAGCTCCGAGTTCGTCAATGAAGTCCACGTTTTGCTTTATGACAGACCTCGCGCAAACCAGAAATCTTTCTAATACAAATTTTCTAATAACACTTTTTTAGAAGAGCAATATACGTA
The DNA here is from genome assembly GCF_040668555.2 of Bombus flavifrons. Taxonomy (NCBI): domain Eukaryota; kingdom Metazoa; phylum Arthropoda; class Insecta; order Hymenoptera; family Apidae; genus Bombus; species Bombus flavifrons. Next base: position 8,591,541 of record NC_138454.1, read on the forward strand.
ACAAAGAGCCAACGTCGCGTAAACTGAATTCTACGTAAGCTTCAAGTTCTTTGAATACCGAATTCACTTCTAAGGTATTACCTGTGTGGGATGTGTCCACGTGAGAATGTTTATAGATCTAATTTTGAAGTATGAAAAACATAGAACATGTTTTTTGAAATCGAAGAAAAGCATCTGTGTGTGTGTGAAAATATATCTCGCTGTTAAAGAGATATGCAGCAGTAGGACTATCGAAAAGTACTATAGGTATTTCATCGGTTCCCTTTCGAAAGCAATATCACATTTCTCGTAAAATATACAATACATGAATCGAGGATGAATCTGTGATGGAAGCCGGTCGGGTTCTTCTACGCATCGAATCAATCATAAATGCGCCCAAATGGACGCTCCTTTGACGTTTTGATCTACTTATATGGGACACGGTTCTCTACGGATAACAATATTTTCTTTGCTCTTTGTCCTTTTTACATTTAACGTGTAACACGTGTCTGAGCCAAATATTATAAAAATTGTTATCATAACATTACCGAAAGTTTGGGAAAATACAGGTATGAAACACGAAAAAAGTAATTTCACGTGTGACGATATATTTTTCAAATAAATTTACATTAGCATGCCTGATTCCGAATTTTCCTCACCCTTTGATATTTTTCTCAATTTTCGCGTAAAAAAGATAGGTCGAAGTTGCGGGGTTATAAAATCGATCGGATATTGGAAAATTCGCAACTAAAAAGAAGAAAACGATAATATTTCCACGTGGCATGGTAATTACTATTAATTATTAATGTTTATTCGGCCTCACAGCCAGAAATTGGACTTGGTTTACAAATATCTACATATATTTAAAAAGTTATCTTATCCACGGTAATTAATATTCCACGTTAATTAAACTGCGCCTTTCACAAATAGGGGAGATTTGCCCAACCTTGATAAAAGTTGTTCGGGGAATAAAAGAGGAATTCAGAGAAACGAATACTTTACCGTATATTCAAAACTAAGTTGGTCATTCTATTGGAGATTATGAACAAACATATCATAATGGACGACGAGCATTTTTTTCTTTTATTTATCACTGTTCAATTTATAATTCACCCATGAAATTTTATTCATAATATATAATTCTGTATATGTGTAGAGGGATTGAGTAGGATGAAAAAGCTTTAAAAAAATTGTATCTGACACTTCCGAAAATATCTAATATCCGGTTGCGTGCAATGCGATCAAAAAATACAAAATTATAAAAAATAAAGTAGACCTAATAACCATCGAACTAATCGGAATTCCAGAATAACGAAAATAGTAAATACACTCGAGAAGGATCGTACGAAGAAGTGTGTAGGGAGGGCAGGATTGATGTCCTAAAACTAAGGTTCGTGTCGAAACGAGGTGACGTTAATGATTATTAATGGATGGTTTATTTTACTTCTTTGTGGTCCTAAACGTCACGGGCCAGAGACACATTTCTGGCAACAGAGATTTTATTCTCGACTTAATAACTTCATTATTTCGTAGGTGATCCATAATCGAATTAAGAAAGCTTGACAGGAAATCTTTTCAATGTGTAGCCTCATTATCAAGATTTCGCATTAGCGTAATTGTCTAAACAACGGACCATGATGAATCACGATGGCAGATACTAATGCATCGTTGAACGATAGCCATCGAAGATTATACAAGTTCTTTTGATTTCCAATTCCTTCGAGAAAATATTTAATAGTCTGTATTTTATTCATGAGTACGAGTTATTTGAATAGCTTGGTGAATTGCGATTTCATTGAATTTTTTCGTATGTTGATTTTACTGCTCCATTAATTGAAGGTAATTTATTCGGGAACAAAATTGTCTAAATATTTGGAAATATTTGGAGAGAATTCATTGAGAAATAAGGTTAACAAAATATTATTTTCTAATTCTTCAAGTTTTCGTATGATTATCTTCGTCGCACAATATCTTATATTGTCGCGCAACGAAATTGGTTTTCATTCGTTTAACAGCGTGGGCTATATTTTTATTAATTTCGCATGCATTTCATCAACTTGTTTGCTGTATGTTTCTGCTTGTAGATTGTAGAAAATGATAGCAGATGACCGTCAGATAATTATGTCTCATTATTTTCTACGGACAAGGTGGCGATTCTAGCATGTTATTTTTAAATTATTATCTCTATATTTTAAGGACAGATAATGTTTATTTTTCTCGGTTAATTCCATTTATCTAAATTGCGATAGATTAAAATTGAATTAAAGTCTAGTTAAATTGCGGATAAAGAGCTTAATAGGTACACACGATAATTCAATAATTTCATATCCGTATTGAATTCGTCAATTGAATAATTATAAAATTAATGGAAACATTAAACATGCTTAAATTAAAAAATGGATCATACTTGCTTGTCTATGATTCATTCGTCTGCTTTGAAATTTTAATTCAGGTGCACTTGTTGAAGCTGACTCTCATAAATTGAAGTATCTTTGTCTTTTTCGCGCGTACCGATATCACGTTCCGTCGCCAATGTTTCACACAAGCACACGGTATTATAGTACTAAATAGAAGACGCGAAAGTGTCGCAGCAGGCGAAATGATTCCGCGCCTTTCTTCGATATATTGTTCTCTGTAAATTCCTCTTCAGAACGGATTGCTACGCAACAGGTTACTTCGTTGTAAGAAATGGCGAAGTGAAGATAGCGAAACGAAAATGAAAAAAAAAAAGAAGAGAAGTCCGTGATTTACAAACGTGGAAAATTAACAAAGAAACTAAGCCAGATATATCGGCATCTATGTTTCTATAAAAAAAATCTACAATCTCAATAAACGATTTTTATTATAAAAAAATATTTTTATTGCAAAAATTAATTGCAATAAAAAAATGAAAAAAATATTTGCACTAACTATTATTTGTTTGATCAAGCTCGATCTCGTAATTCAAACCATATCGAGTCTTCGTGGCGATTCTTAGCGCGATTCTATTGACAGTTTTTAAATTAATATTTAATTAAACAGCACTGAAACAGGTTGAAATTAATGACATATAGCTCTGATATGAAGATCATTTCGCTATGGCAACAGGTTACTCGGTTACCAACCACGAAGCGGCAGTAGGACAGACAAGTGGTACACGTCGAAAACGGTTTGATGGTCACGGGGTTACTGGTGAAAATTCACGAGGATCCTTCGCTCTGCCTCTCAGTGGCCTGTCTCGCACCAAGAAGGAGCCTGCGCGATAACCATGGTGCTCCACGACGCCCAGCATCCACGCTTGCAATTACAGACATCCGATGAACAGACTCGTTGACAGATAGTCCTTTGTGCCAACAACAAGGCTGCATTGTTGTTTGATGCATTTAGTTAAAGTCCTCCGAGACTGTCAGTTTAATCAACAGCGGAGATGATTGAAAGTGAAATGTAAAGCGGAGGAAAGGAGGAGAAAATGAAGCATAGAAATTTTTAAATGGGATACAAGGCTCGGGATAAATAAAACGTTCGACAAAGTTAAGAGATATATCGTTAAGCGTGGCTTTTTCCGAGCGAAATTTTTTTTTATCATATAGTTACACTCGCTCGATAGTTTATCCTATATTTATTTTGTTTTGTCCGGTAAATATTTTCGAAGTGAATGAAAAATAGTAGGAAATAAAATTGAATATTGAGAAAATTGCGTGGAGCAATTTGGAATCAGAAGAAAGAAAAAAATATTAGAATATTTGAAGAATAAAGGAAAGGACTCTCTGATCAAAAGAGGGGAAATAAGAGAAATATAAGGTTAAATAACTTCTAATAAAACATGAAAATATTACAAACTCAATAAGAATGTTATAATAGTCCTTAGTAATATAGCGGATAAATTTTTCATTCTCGTCAATCGAATTATTTAATTCTTTAGGACCAGTTCTCGTTCGCTTTTCTCTCCTTCATCTTCATCCCTTTCTTCGACAGTTGTATACATATAGTTTCATTGTATTCATTATACGATAGTTTCTTCGTTGCATATCTTGTTCGTAGCGTGTAGGAATTGAAGATAAATATTTATCTTGATCGATTAATCATCTCCTGTATAAAATTAAATCTGAAACAGTTATTCGTCGAGTTTCCTAAAATTATCTTTATCTCCCTTTCGAATCTCTGAAGAAAATTCCTATTTATTACACTGACATTTAATTTTTTGAAGTTAGATAGCACAAAAGGCTTTCATCTCGCATAATTTTCCTTTTCGTCCTTTTGTCCATTCTGTTTAACTACACGCTATAATTAAGTTTGTGAATCTCTGCACTCAACGTCTTTCATTAAAGAGCATTAAAAAATTACGCTGGATTTTCGCTGGATTATTTTGCATCACTGAATCAGCGTCTACAATTAAATCCAGTTTACGCGATAATACAGATGCCCACGATAATGAATAGAAATATACATATATTTTCGTTTGTGTTATTCTTTCACGGCAGGTTTACCGGGAACCCCATATCATAATATTACGATCCATCCATTTGCCTGATTAATTAACTTTCTTGCGTTTACGAAAAATCATCCACCCCCGCAATGTAATTAAGCAAATGGTCGTATTCGTTAACAAACCATTATGGAGTTCCAAGTATTCCATGTAAGTTTTTATGCTGCATAGAAAGAGATGATATATTTGTAAAACCACACGAGTTCGAAGCCTGAATACTAGTTACAAATGTTGTTAACGAACAACTACGCGACTTGTATTTTGTATGCGATTCGAGGGATTCGCGTTGAATACAAATTTCTCGTTCGTTTTAATTTATTTCCTCTTTCGTTTTCTTTAAACATATTCCTCGTCTCAATTTGACACTCGCGACAGATCGAACAGAAGAACTAAATAAATAATTGACGAACAACGACACGACTTCTATTTTATATAAAATTCGACTTAAAAGTTTCGTATCGAATATAAATTTCTCGTTCCTTTCAATTTATTTCCCCCTTCTTTTTCGTTAAACATATTCCTCATTTTACTCGCGATAGATCGAATGAAAGAACTGGACAAATAGACTCGCTAAAAAACAGATCAAACGTCGCTCGAGTTAAATGAAAAATGCTTCGCTTGTAGCTAAATGAAAGGCGTAGTAGTCTCCTTGTTTCTTGGCTCTGTTGAATCTAACTTTTGTAACAAAATTCGGCTTGTTTTTCTGCGTTCGTTCGCAAAAGAAAAACTCGTGAATGTTTGTACATCTAATACGTTTTTCTATTTATTTCGTTCGATCGCAATTATTCGCGCAAACACGTATGTTTACGAACATTTCACCAGAAAATCAGGCTACCGGAAAATGTTTCGCGAATAAAATTTGCATTCTGCATTCTTAATATTCCTATCGAGAAGCACGCGTGTGCCAGCGAATATCGAAAAGAGAGTAATTTTTGTAGAATATCGCTGACTGGTAAGAGATAGAAGTATGGACCAATTCAGTTGGCCAACGTATGCTACCGGCAATTTGGGGTTATCGAACGCGGAAACTAGTTAGTCTTCATTAAAACGAATATTACACACGGCTCAAAATTTGAAATTCTACCAGAATTCGATTAAAAATTTGTTGATTGCGTATTTATCATATGTCAGTTAGCGAGTAAATTATGCAAGTAAGCTAGGATTAACTTAATAGTATTGTTACCCATTCTGTGTCGAAGTTACATTTTCCATGTAACTGTCTCTATTATGAGAAATCGACACGCCATTCGTGTATGATAAAAATATTATAGGCTTTCTAAAATCCAACATTTAGTCAATTGTAACAATCGGTATTAATCCTTTCATAGGAATTACAATCACGCGTACAGACAACGTGAAAATATATCGCAGCTTGTGGTACGTACTGTCATGTCTATCATATTTATATCTTTAGTCGCATACGTTAATTCAACAAAGTACTGAGTCATCCGTAAAATTTGTAACAAAATGTAAAGAAGATTCGGAGAGCATTTATCTTTATAAAATTACGATCTTATTGAATGTTGCATCCACGGTCTTTCGTGATGTTTTCGTCATTTTCAGTGAAACATCCTTTCAGGCTTTTGCAGACCGATAGCTCACTCAATCTTGTGACACTCAAAAGTTTTGTAAAGCCTACAATGAATCGGCTAAGAACTTGCCACGAACTTCAACAAATTATTCCTTGACGAATTACCGATCAGTCACGAAACTGCGCAACATTTCCCAAAATCTCCTTAACTTATTTCGGAATTTCATTTTGATGGAAGATCACGTGTCGTGTTCCCAGAATTAGGAAAGTTTGAATTATGCCTGTCCACGAAACAGAAGTGTCAGGCGAACTCATTAGGAAAGAGAATTAATGTGGTAAGATATTTGCTTTCGCTTTCGAAGAAAGGAGAAGGAAAGAAAAAGAGAAGAAGCCTTGAAAAAGGTTTTGATTAATGTCGACTAGGATCGTTTAATCATGATAAAATTATGACGAGAAACGAGAATGAATCTACTTAAATCCATTGGTAAACTAGTCGTAACAAACGATTTAAATTAAAAGCTATTTGTATCCGAACAACGAAGGAAGGAAACAGCTGCTCCTTTCCCAAGAGTAGTCTGTCGAATATATTTAACGTGCTCATTAAATTAAAACACTTCAAAGTTTCACCTGAATGAAATTTCACTTTTTACTCGGATTCGTCCGTTCGCCGAGAAAACGTGCCGGGATTTGCAACGTTGTTCCTATAAATAACATCGGTCGAACTTTGTAGAATTGCTCGAACTGCATTTCGAAATTCAGCGTCCCAAGCTACCGAAGTTATCCCTCAAATCTTATCAAAGTGGCTCTATTGTCTATAATGGAATACGAAAGTGAAACATAATTTGGTGGAAATGTATATTACATACAACAAAATTTTCACAAGTTTATTAATTAAATGCCAACCAAGGATTCTACATTCGGTTACAAATCAAACATGATAAATGATACAATTTTGAACTGCTATTTTCGAGAAGGTTTGGAGCGTTCGTCGTTTTAAAGATCAAACAGAAACACGCAATTTTCCATTCGCTTGCGATCGACCGATCTTGGATCTTCTTCGGAAAGATAAACATCAAAGTTACGACCCAGGCATCGCGTTACCGCAAGTTTGCTTTACCCGGCATTCAGCTGAAAGTTACACACAATCAGGGAAATTAATATATCTACAGTCTCAACCCCTGTCTCTTTTCGAGCATCGACGCTATTCCGGTTAAATAGCTATAACTCGAATACCTGCTGCAGTAGTATAAGAAAATTATGATCAGATCGATGGTTGGCGTTTCAATCAGAAAGATATCAGGGCGATTTTGTAAAGTGGGGTTGAATTTTATTTTAGAATTCGGCTCGACTCATTAAACGAATATTAAATATTTCACGAAACGAATAAATATTCAATTTTTTTAGTTACATACGCATAACAAATTCGAGCAAAATTACAGTTCGTTAAAACAAATTGTACGAATGTATAAAAGTGAGCAGTTCCAGGAAGTTGAGAAGGCAAACACGCGTAATTTTGTGCAATTAATAATTAACAACTACGTGTCACATCTCAACAAACATGTGCATTCGTGACACGTTCTCCGTAAAACAAACTGATTCTTCGTGTGTGTATTTACTTACATGATGTAAGGGTTCGGCCTAAATGACACGATATCTACGATCATGGCAATTGTGGTGAATTATAAAACCTTCTTCAACGAACACGATACAGATAGTTATCGAGGACCGCATAAAATATATCTTCTAAATCCTATTTAAAATGTCGACGGTCTACTACGAAAGCAAACAGATCTACACGATACCGATCCCCTTGTAATATCCGCTTATCAGATCGCTTTCGATTCTAACGTGTGTTGCCACGAACTCGTAGTGAAAGTTTCAGTGTAGCCTCGAAGTTTGTCTCGAGAGATTTCACCTTATCCTTGATATCGCAGCCTTTCTTCGCTTTTCCTTCCATCTCTTTTTCCGATCTTTCTACGATCTTTTTCACGATTTTTCCTCGTTTAATCAACGAGGCAAGGTGAAATAACAAGTGGCAGTCGAGAACTCCTTCACAAAGAAAGAGAAGTCGTGTAAGTTTCTTCCTTCATTCTTCTTTCCTTTTGCTTGTTCATTTTTCTGTACTAAAAAAATACTTGCGTTGCCTCATGTAAACTTACCAAGGAAATATTGAAAATCCTTGCAGCTGACACAATAACGTTGCCGATAAATGACACCCGTTTCCTGCTTACGCAACTTTCCATCCCTCTGTCATGTAACAGCTAGCGCGCGATCGGCTCCGGGGCAGTTTCTAAAAGAATTACAAAAGTTTCTCCTTACTCTCTTTCTTGTTATTTACGATGAGATAGAGAAAGAGTTTCAAATAGCTTACTCTACCAAAATTTCGCTCATGTTGCCGATCGTTCGATCAGCTAGGAGTATCTTAATTCGTACTAATTGTATTATTACTCTATTTACCTTCCGCTTTCCTAACATAAAAGGATCGTGTCGAGAAGAATTTACTTTTGCTTATTTTATATAAATTCTCTCTCTCTCTCTCTCTCTTTCTCTTTCCTCGTATGCTCATGGAATCGAGCGATTAATCATTCAAGCCTGACATCGACCTAGCAAATTGGGATTACTTTACTTTCAAAAGCTCTCGGTTTGAAAACGACAACAACCGAGGACTCGATTAAATTCCGTGCTACCCCAACTTAACAGAGGCTCGAACGATGCTACTTTGCATTCGAATCACCCCGGGGTCATTCGATTTGTGTTATCTGCCCGTCTGCGGCACAGACGAGGAAACATTGTTGATTCGTTCGCTTATTGTTTCCGTTCCGACGCTCACGAACTCTAATCCAGAGTTTATTGGAAACCTAAAACGCGCTACTCTCTCGGAAATATCTCCGGTTAAACCGTATCCGATGAACGCGCCCTACCATTTTATTAAGCACTTCACATTTATGATGTAATCATATAACTATGTAATACGATAGGAAAAGTTTCGCGCCTCTATTCCCCCGCGTGGATTCTCTGTATAAATATCGGTAGAACTCAACGTGGTGTAATTAATGGAAGTCGGCGTCTCATAATGATTAACGTGTACGCATGAATACCACCGGGCTACGCGTACTCGTTCATTAGAGCTCTTTGAAGAATATGAAGTTTCCGTGCGCTAATTATTGTACATCGCAGATACCATGATTTAAAGTACCTTTGATTAGAATTTTGCAAGCAGTAGATTGCTCTGGGTTGTAACGTTGGATGACGCGATGACGTGAACGTGGAAACAGGATATGGAAACAGACAATGGAGAAATTTCAATCGATACTTTGGAATTTAAAATACGTCCTCGTATTTTTGTTCTTTTTTTTAATTGTAGTTTTGTTACGCCTCTGTTTCGCATGAAATCGGTCTTGAGAGAGCAAAAAATGATAATGTTTACAGCAATTAATCATGTATCTCGCGTGGAATCCGGTTCGAATTGATTCAAACGTGTGGAGACGATAATTAAATATTATTTGCATTTAATTTGCTGGTTTCTGTATGAACATGCTAACAACAATTTTATATCGTCATAACAATATTGTAGTAGTATTTATTTAATTCTTTCAGTTTCGAATACTTCCCAGCTATCAATCAGACTTACAACGGTACATAATCTTTACGATATAGCATTAATATTTCTCCTTTAACGTTTTAACACTTATTCCTCTAATTCTTGTTATAATTAACTTAAACTATCATAACGGTATTGGATCAATAGAATAACGATTATCTAAAGCTAACGGTTTACTCGAAATTAATTGCTATAAAGAAAACTCGTAAAATTTAATTCTAAATAACTTTTTCAGCAAACTTCTATAGTTTTTTCTGGTATTCCAAAAAAATAATCATCAGTTCGAACAGCGTTCTCTGAAAGTTTTCTAATCTGTCTTTATTGGACGTTTTTTCCCATTCGTTTGTTCACCCTGCACAAAAAAGAGTTCGTGACTGTTTGCAAAAGTTTTTGTACAAAAAACTTACTCGCTGCGACCATAGTGAAACGTTACAGCATCACAAATCCTGACGTTAACAAAGCACCGAAACATGTACCGTTCTAATTCAAATAATGTAAAAAGAACGCAGCGTTCATCGACGGAAATGATAAAGTTGCAAGATGAAGTGAAACGATCGGACAGAACGCTTCTAGAAGTAACAGAGTTCCAACTTTCCTTGCTTTCTGAATTTCATATTAACTTTCTTGAAATAGCTCTTCTCCGTTTAACGTAGAATATTTTATCTTTTAATATAAAAGTAAAATCGTCAAATGTCGAAGCAATTGTCAAGCAAAAATACAAATCTGTCAATTTGTCCTTTTTGTTACAAGAAGATTTTGATTCCAGACATCAAACTACATTCACGGTTGCAAATAATACCACTAAACATCGTTATAACTTTTATTATGCTCGCATTGCATTGTATTTTCCTTTTACGCTCTTCATTTTCCTATCTTACGTCTTTTCGTTGTATGACTGCGCTTAGTCGGTTGTTTTGTTCTCTTTCTTTTTTACTATAGATTCTTCCTACTTAATATTTCCTTTATTATCAGAAGAACGAATATATAAGAGATAAATAACGCGGGACAACAAAATAGGTTACAATAGGAGTCACCGTGAAGTTCGATCTTCTAATATCCAAAATAACTCTTTCGTCAGAATATGACGTAATCGCATTTACGATAATACCACCTACGCTGTTCGAAGGATTTTACATCAATCCCTTTGTTCGCGCGAACTCTCAACTAACAACTAACTCCTCCGCGTAAAACCTTCCAACTAACGTCAAATATCTGGAAGACGCGGACATTCTTAAACATCATTATCGATAACGATTAACGAAAATATCAAACAAGTTATTAGTTTTTCCCTTCTTGTTACCACCTTCGTCTCGATTTCCATCGATACGTTACGAAACAGAACTCTTGTTTCAATCATAATTAAAACTGTAACCACGATTAAAATGATATTCGATAAATCCTTGACGAGAAACGACAAATGTCGTTCTTATCGGCAATAGAAAACACTGTAAAGTAATCGTGTCATTACCTACAGCCTTCGAGAAATACGACTTCTGTTTCCACAAGTCCTTCTTAATTCTTATCCCGACTCGTTAATCCCGAACAAATTGGCTATTCGTCACGAAGCAGAAAGGAAAAAAGGCTTGCTACTGGAAACGACCCAAGCAATTATCAGCCATCCAACAAAGAAGCCACGTTCGTTTGCCACGAAACCAACCTTTCGCCCGACGAAGCTTGCGAGAAACACAGAATTGTTTGTTGTCGAATTTGACGTGGTAAAGTTATTATAACGAGGCGAATAATTAAACGCGTTAAACCATACCAAATGAGTTTCTGTTCGAAACAGAAACGAAGATTTAATTCGAATTGTTGGACTCTAATCGGAGAGCCGTTATCTCGAATTAATTCTCATACGAGTACATCGACATTGATCGATAGACAGTTTCATTTTAGAATCAAACTGAGAAATTTTTGGCAAGAAACTACGATCTGACAACCGATGAATTTTTAAAGGGAATCCTGAGCGAAACTGTGTTTGCTTTGGGATTCGTTAAATGGTTTCGAGGGAGATAATAAAGTTTCGAACTCGACGCCAAGCTGATTTGCGATCCACGACCAAGCGTCGAAGGAGTTTATTGGGTCGAGAGAATTAACTGGCTTCCTTGAATTAACTGGATGCTCGGTGAATTTCGAACCATTGGATTGGCTGCTGTCAAGCCCGACCTTCGCGACGCCACGGCGGATTTTTTGACATGATTCTGTCGATCCCTTGTTACCTTGAAAATCTATCGAATGTACAAGCTGATTCAACTTTTATGTATACGGCGACGATTTACGATTAAAAGAAGAGGTCGATAAATATAAATTTTCAAAATCTTTTATAATTATATCCAATGGTAATTGTATCTAACTTCCTAACAAAAGTATGTGATGGTAAATTTCCAGACACCACGATCGAATCATCCTGTATACCGGAACTACGATTACATCGAAAACATCAAGGATCTCGCAAATCCCAGCCCTTCTAACGCGTTGTCGTCGAAAAATCTGATTCTGGTTGCAGCCTGTAACGCTTTCGGAAGATGTACAGGAAGTTCGCCGTCATGTTGCTGACCGCGACCATCCTATTCCGTGTCGCTTGCGAATTGTTCGAACCGAATTACTCGGACAACTATTCCAACTTATATCCTTTTGTAGAAAAGTGGGCCATGACCAGTCACACGAAAGTGTTGACCGTGGTATTCGATGATTACGAGTACCATCGTGCGTTTGATATTCCTCGTGGTATTCTAGTCGGCTTAAACGTCTCCACCAAACTAGTCAGCCTAAAACATGTAATATCTTTGAAGTACAAGAACATGAGACATGATTATCATACCATAGAGACAGAAAGCTGCGTGTTGCTGTTGTTCTCGAACGTGGATCATCTCAGGGATATCCTTAGTTCTCCGCATTTGATGTCGTTCTGGCATCCAGAAAATTTCTATATTCTTCAAGAACAGAGTCTACAATTCTCCGATTCGTCGGTATACGAGAGATTTTGCAAGTGGGCGTTCGAGAGGCTTTGGAGATTTAGAAGGGTTTATAAGCTGCTTTTGTTCGCCGCTGACAAAGTGATTCGATACGACCCTTTCGATTACGCTGCTCGTCACACTGGGTATAGCGTTAACACCAGCTGCGATTGGAACTGTGTTAAATCGAACAGGGACGGTTTTCTGTTGATCAACGGACCAAATACCACCGATATATCGGATTTTTTCATCAAGGATAGAAGAGACTTTAAATTATCCCCGTTAAAAATCTCCATCTTCGAAACGAGCACGATATCTTTCAAGAACGGCCAATTTTCCGGATTAGACTTCAAATATCTCGAAGAAGTTTGTAAAATGATGAACGTGACGTTCGTTCTAATTAGATCGAAAGATAGATTCGGCTGGGAAGAGAACGGAGTATTTTTTGGGACTATTGGACATTTGGTCTATAAGTTTGCAGACGTATCGTTCAATCATTTTTTCATTAAAGACTATTTCACCAGGGAGCTGGAGTTTACGACGCCGATCACCAGCGATAAATTATGCGTGCTTGTTCCTAAAGCACCACCAATCCCTGATTATCTTGTGATCGTCAAGATCTTCACTGGAGGAGCCTGGTTGTTAGTGTTCGCCACGCACTTCGTTATCTCGATGATTTATACGATTTTGAAGAACGAAAGGTTCGAAGCTATTCGACAAGGCGGAACAGTATTTTTCTGCTGCGAATATCCGACTGGCTTTTACTTCCTCGAGAATCGAAACGGAGGCGTGGTCAAAATCGCTCCAAAATTTACGAAGAAGCAAACGTATGGCGAAGCACACGGGTGAGTAAGTGCTGAAAATACGAAATGTACAGTCTGTTGGTTCTCTACCTTTCGAAAGATTTCATCAAAGGCAAAGGAGAGATTGCGAGGAATTGTCGTATCCGCTTGCCAGGATACATCGATATTTCGCTTGCGTATTGGCGAGTCATTGTTTGAATAAAATATGAGTTTACACAAAGTACGAAAGGGAGAGATATGAGATAGAGTTAGTACGGATGAAAACGGGTCGAGCTTTTATCATAAAGAGATATATGTGAGTATATAAAACGGTCGCAAAAACTGTCGAGTTTTATCAAGTTCTTCGTAGTTTACATTGTATTACCGCAATAAGTAATTTTAAAATATGAAAGTAATATTTTAGAAAATATTTAAAGGAAGACTTTGATTTAGACAAGTTGATATCATTTCAATTCCCCGGTTGCTCGAAATCGCTTTTTATAAAATCGCTTTTAATAAAATTTCTTCTGGCTTTCGGAACGATAGAAAGTGGTAAAATTGGCTCGATAAATATAATACGCGTCAACGTTTTAACGAATCCTACATTAATTTCCCTATTTGAACGTCAATTTGTTTCTCTTTTTACGAACCTCGTCATTCACCAGGCTCGATTATAATATAAAAGAAGAGGAGATGAAAGAGTATTAGAACTATTTATTGCATACGATGATTATTCTCGTTTTGCTAACAGAATTTACCTAGTCGAGAAAACGCCAAATGTTCGATCGACGATAAAAACGAAGAAAGGCCACTCGAAGCGATTCAACGAAATGTGTTTGTCCTTTGTCACGTGGTTGGACAGATATTTAACAAAAGTCGTATTTCAACTGATGCAGCCCTTTAAATTGGGCCAGGCTTGGTTCCCCGAGAGGTTGTTGATAATGTGCAGTTTGTTTCTAAGTTTGATCCTTAATGGGATTATCACCTCTCAGCTTGCCTCTAGTTTCAGTAAAAGAATGTATTACGAGGACATCAATACCTTGGAGCAGCTGAAAGAAAGCGGTAATACTCCATTTTTGAATATTCATTTTGTTCCTTAATCTATTACGTTTTACGCTTTAACGTAGAAGAAATTATTCTCAGTTAATCTCTTTTAAATCTATTTACAAAGAGGTGATTATTCTTAACGTTTCAGTTGTATAGTAATAGACTCGAAATGCTTGAAGAAGAAAAATGATATACACGGTATGGCTATCGCATCTTTGTAAATCTTGGAATTATGCTTGGCAGGTCTCACGATTTTAACCGACACCAGAGATATTCTCGACGACGCGTTGACTGACATTACATCGCCAATAATCAAACAACTAAACGATAGATTAGAATACGCGAACAAATCGGAAGTGTATAGAAGATTATTTAAAGCGAAGGATGCTGGTTATCTTCATCGACTCGAGACACTGCCATTTAAATACAGCGAGAAAGAAATGGAAAGTCTACACGTCGTCAGCGAATGTCCGAAGGAATACATTCTCGCCAATATAATTACAAAAGGTTCGTATAGCAAATAAATTGTTCAAAACGATTAGCTGATCGGATATCGTAGGACAGTTATCCGTACATTTTTATTTCACCATTGTCTGAAGAGTAATCCTCGTCGATATGTGCGAATTCGTAGTATCGTTCCACTAATTGTTTCGAGCAACATAGTTCGAGATTACTCTTTCGCATTTTTATCCTTATCGTTCCTCGCTACCTACTACTCTACCGATATTAAATTCTTAAATATCCGCAAAACCCAGACAGGTACCTCCTTTGCAAGTTATCTCATTTCCTTACTCATTCACTCACCACCAGCGATTAATCAATAAATTCTGCATTCCCTACCACCGATTATCTTTCACTCTCTTCTTCCATCGATTCATTATTATCTCAACTATGTACCATTATCTTCTACTTTCTCGTCATCCATCTCGCCGATATCATTTATGCCGTTAACTCGGTTTAGAAATTTAAACGAATGCTTACAATTCGCAGCTATATGTATAACCACACGTCGTTTGTCAGATCGAAATTTCCAGCTGTATTGTAAAACGTGAACGTTATTCCAGGATCTCCATATGGTGGTCGTATCAACAGCATTCTCAGCCGGTTAAACAACGGTGGTTTCTATGGAAAGTGGTATCAGAGCATATACCAGTCGCAGAAACGGCCGGCGCTGGTGTTGAATGGCTCGACGATGCATAGGAAGATCACGATCCGGCATTTATTCATCCCGTTTGGGATACTGTACATCGGACTGGCCATGAGCATAATCGTATTTATCTACGAGTGTCAGCAAAACAACGTTCGATAATTTGCACGTCCTCCGCTCGGAGAAATGCGTCGGAAATGGTTGTACCTGGCTGGAAGTAAAAAGCGGCAACTGACGTGGAAATCGTTCCGCCCTGTCCACATTCTATTTTGCTCGATGGCTAGAATGAAACAAATGGTGCGAATGAAACGCGAAGAGTCCCGGCTGAAGGAGATGTATCATCTTGTCTTTCCTTGTCTTCGAGAAGAAAGAATATTCTTCTCGTTTACTTGGCGCTTTGGCCAATTTCTTACCGTTTAAAACGATCGACGGGTTTACATATATCAACACCTACATTTGTCATTATTTTGTCTTTTTTTCATAGTGCAAAAAGATACTTCAGCGTTTTCGATCTTATCCATTGTCCAATAGACTTTAATAATTCATTCAACGATAGTTATCTTGTTTGAACAATAGGACTGTTGCAAAGAATACGCAGGAGTCGATAGAAGCAGAATTGTTTCTGTTTTTTCTTTTTGTTCATTCGTACATGATTTTATATAGCGAAATATCTTCACGACTAGAAGTTTATCTCTGGTTTCATGAGACAACAAAATTTTTGTCGTCATATCCATATTCGTCACAGGATCAAAGGAACATAGCGAGAATTATATCGAACATCGGTATTGACATTGACTGTCTGGCACTGGTTGTCCCATTTTACTTCAATTTCCACGCTACGCAACGCTTTCGGCATTATCTATCCATTTCCCGCTGTGAAGACGACTTTTCAAACAATTAAACGAACCACTCTGTTCCATCTGCAATTGAATAGGCTTTAATCTACTCGTATCTCAATGCTATTTTGCGAATAATCTATTCAAAATTCTGAAAATACCTTTTACAAAAAAGGTATCACTTTCGTAATATCTTGGTTTCTCTTCGTGGAACTTAACGCTGGACTTTGCTTACAGATTGCGAAGCTAAAAGTTATCTTACTTTAGAGTTACTCTAATAGGTCCTTGGAATAATTTCCACGAACGAACTGTGAGTGACACGATACGATGCAAGTTCGAGTATAGGACGTGGAGAATTAAGTTTTACGTAATTATGCAACGAACGAGTTTAAGGAAAAGTAAGCTCTTTGAAGGGATAAGACACGCATCTAAGTTAATCACTCCCACACCACGCTTAACTTCGTTCAAGTTCTTAGTATGCTGATCAGCGAACCGCGAGCAGCCCGATCGTTACAGTTTCAAGAGTCTTTTGGAATTTTTTTACGAAGAAGCTATACAATTTTTCCGATTGACATTTTACATATATATTCTTTGATGTTTCGGTAACCTGCACAAATCTTTTAAAGAGAAATAATTAAAATTGAGTGCACTTTCGAATACAGTCGATCATTAGAAAAATCAATTTTGTCAAAGAAATACGATAGAATATTCTGTTAAAGATGAAGATCGCTGGTAAGGATTTTTGTCATTCGAAAGAATTATCTTACATAGAATTCCCTTTGACGTTCTCTCGTTCTAAGTATCTCTTTTGCGAATAAATTCTCTCGATCGTTAAAAATATACTAAATTCGGTCGTTTTCCCCCGTGACTCGTTCCACCTCCTGAAATTTTGAAAGATGGATCTAGAAGAGGATTTTCCGAGTGTACATAGCAGCAACAAACGATGTACAATTTAAGTATCAAAAAGACGAGAATATCTGCAACGTCGATAAATGTATACGTATAGAAGTCTGAGAAGTATATCTAAGAACTGTCTCTTACCTTCGTGTAATTACGTATATGTTAATTGATCTGTTTGTCCGCGTTCAAACGTTTAACGAGCCGATTTTCTTCTATTTTCTAATTTAACGTGGGAAAATATTGGCTAAGGAGATCTCTCGGTATAGTTCTTAATCGTTGTTTCAACAAAGTAAAACGCTATTCTAAGTTCAGAAGATAGGGACGTGCTTCGTACTCGCCGAACACAATCACAATTTCAAACCACGACACGCAATCTTCTTCGACATAATGCCCACATTGCCACGATCTCGTGAATAGTAATTTCAGCAACCATCTTATCTGCGATGAAACGCGGTCACACGGTAATTTCATGATGCTCAAAGGATTATGTCTAAAATTTACCAGAACGTGATAATAACGCGGCGTGCATTCGTTTGACGCCGTTCAAGCGTTAATTTTCTCTTCTCGAAAGCAAAACAATCGGTTTTGCGACGTAATTGAGTCAGATAGCACAAAAGTATCCCTATTCTATCGACAGCATCTCGTCGTTCACGACACCCTCTTCATCGTTTTACGATTATAGTCGCATTTCATATATCCACTCATCTGTAGAACATTAAAACGATTCCGATCAAATAACGAATGGAAGAGTTTCTTTATTCGTCCCATTTTCATCGTTAAACTAATTAATGTTTATTCTCTAACGGAATTATCCGTTAATCTACCTGCATGTAATAAAATTTATGATATTCTTTGTAATACAAACGCATTCGTTTATCAATTATATTGATTTACTGAAATGTACAGAGAAGAAAAACAAATTTTAACCTGTGATCAGTACTTTCCATCGACGTGTAGTTTTTAACGATTCTAGCCGCATTTTTACACGTTTTTACACGTAACAGAAAAAACAAAAATAAAAACAAAGTGGATGACGGCTGTGTTCAGAAGAGTAGAACATGGAAAATGGATGCCCCACGAAGCGAGATTTATATGCATATCTTTTATAGCGCTATTTATAATTCAGCTTAACAGCTTTTACGAATTCATTTATGGAACGACAACCGACTATTGCCAGACTATTGTACCGATATATACATGAAAATTAGAAACGAACAGTATGAGCAGTATAAAAGAATAAGCAAAATCAGTCGTGTAGGAAATTACATAAAGACTATGTTTTCTGCAAAGGCACGAGATTTTCGTTCTCTGATCGCGCTGATTTATTTCAACAGATTCAGATTCAATCGTTTCCGAGGACAACGGGAAAAAGAGTATCAGAGAAGCACTCTCGTAACACAGACAGGTACAACTTAATCGCATTTAGTGGAGCATCTGCTGTGAAGAAACGAAGTACGTGCTTAGAATATTAAATCCATCGAGGTGCGACCATCGTTCGCGTGATTTTATAATAATTCTAAAACGCTTCTATTATAATTAATGCACCAAACGTCACGATATCAAATTGCATTTAACGTATTATAGCCGTGATTTACATACACTTTTAATTGCTTCTCATTAATAACGATGTACATAGAACCTCATTAGTACATCGGCTTAATTATTAATCAATCTTCACGATGCGACCTGTATAATTAATGATTCGGTTGATTAAGTCGTTTGATCGAAAGCAACGAGTGTACATTTTTTATTTCCTTATTTCTTCGTTTATAATAGATAATAGAAAAAACAATTATCGATCTGTTTCTGTTTAAAGTAGGTCAAAAGATATTTCCTTTTATCATGTCAAGTAGATGAATGGAGACAAATAATAGATAGGATCGCTCGTGTCTCAACGACGCGAAGAAGGATTGGTTCAAGCGAAAATAACAAATCGTCGATTCGGCCGATCACCAGCTGTTCTGTTCTTAAATTTACCAGTATTCCGCCTGGAAAACCAAACAAATGGGAAAATAAGAAGCAAGTAAAAAAAATGTCAGAAATTGTTTCATCGTGGAAAAAACTGTTGGTCTACTCAAACCGTTAGTGGGATGTCAACATTGAAAATACGCGGTATAAATCCAAATAGAAAAATTCGTGTTAACTGCACGATAGTGGTAAAACTTTTTTGTTACACAACCAACAAACAAAATACATATTTTATATTTTTTCTCTGTTTCTGGTCACAAGCAATTTCTCGGTTTGAATGTTCCCCCAAAAAAGAAATAAATTTTGAAACGAGCATTCCTTTTGTTTATTTTAACATTTTCTTGTGCTTCGTTTCGCGATGTACAGTTCCACGAAGAACATCACGGTAGATCCAAACAGACCAACGAACAGCAATAAAAATGTTAATAAATAATGATCCAGCGATAACCTGATCCTACCGCTCATCCAGCTCTTCATCGCCGCCATATCCTTGTTCAATCTCCTTTTCTTTATCTTAGCTATCTTAATACGATACAACATATCATCGAACCAGAAATTAAGCAGACCCGCTTCTCTCAACCTTAACAACACAAAATCGACTTTCTCTGCGTAAGGTGAATGCAATCTTGACACGTAAGACACTCTATAATTCATCGGACATTCGTCCACCAAGTTCAATAGGGGATTTCCTTCTTTGTCGAAATAGTCGGAATCTTCGAGCTCCAACGTGTAATATCTGGTGATGGCGATTTTATCTTCGTACGCCACAATATCCTTCGTAGATCGTTGAGTGTTAATCACATGAATTCTCCGAGCCAGCATCGCGTCTAGTTCGGAATCGTCCAGGAACACGTTCTTCAGATTCGCATACTTGGTGATCACGATCTTTCCAGAATCTACTACATCTTCTAGATTATGTAGCTGAGGGTAATGGAACGGTTTACTTAGGCTAGATACCAAGACGCTTTGATACAGCCCATTGAGGATAAGAGCGAAAAATAGGGTGCCGAGGAGTAGAGCTCTCTGCGCTGGAATTTCGCTTGTTTGAAAGGGATAGGTAAAATACTCGATAAAAATGATCGGCCTTTTGATGTATCGGGGAATTTCTGGTGGTTCTTTGTAATTAGATACATCAGAGGAACGATGTTCTTTGACTGGAAAATAATTTTTTATTCCACTTTTGGGAAGACACCATGCTTGTGGTTTACTCGTTGAACGATTAATTTCTAATCGTCGACTAGAATTGGCACATTTATATTGACGTCGCAACGATTCGCTAATGTGTTTCACCAACCACCACAGGAACGTAACCGTAATGTTATATGCTATTAGCAGAAACCATAAGCTCTTCTGAAACGGTAAGAAAGGCATGTAAGCCTTGGGTACCAGACCAGAATCGGGCGACACGAAGCACAGCTTGTCCTCGTACATGGCACAGGTGAACTGAAACTTTCGAAATTTGCTATAAACCTTGACGAAAAATCCGGTGATAACCATGTCCACGTTTCTAGTCTCGATGCCTGTCAACGAAGTAGCGAATGGATCATCCATGAAATCAACCTTCCTCATAGCTTTTATACGAAATTTTGCCCTCATCGCCTTCTCCAGAGCAAACGCCACATTAGCGTCTGGTTTGCTCAATTCCAGTCTATTCCGAGTATCATATGAAACGTTCATTAGCAGAGACTCGAACACGAGCACGTTTAGGGGATAATGATTCAAATTTTGGAAATTCTCGAATAACCTTGTATCTCTGTTCAGTCGAAGAATCTCGTCTGGATATCCCGAATTATTACCTTTTGGCGGATTTTGAGGAAGATCGTACTCGCTGGATAGCTTGGTAAGATGATTTTTCTTCAAACATGATTTGTATACCCTGCCAAAGCCATTGTTGGATTGTTTCTCGAGCGGCATGTACCTGGTCAGACATCGAAAATCATCGTCGACAACGACGATTCGATGAACGTCGTACTTTCTCCACAAGTTTATGAAAGCCTCCGTCCAGAGCGTGGTGACTACTTTTCCAGTGAAGATAATCAAATACTGGTTTCCGGCTTTCCACAGATTCCATTGCCAATAAACGAAGATGTTAAAACTGGACAAATCTTGAACGACGAAGATCCAAGTGAGTCGTAGCCTGCTCATCCAAGTGGCCTTCAGGGACAGATCCCTCGCCCTGACTTTGTAGGCCTCGATCGAATTCTGCCCGATATAGCTCAGCAAAAATTCGATGGAGCTCGATTGAAACTCCGGCAGTATTACGGAGAACGTGAGCGGATGAAACTCAGGGGATTGGCGAATGAAATTCAACACCAGCCTCAGGTTGTCAGTCTCCTGGCTAGATAAGGGCTTGCTCTCGATCGACGAGTAGAATTTATCGTGGTTCCGAGAGTGTTCCGCCGAAGTGGAGGATTTTAATAAAAGCAAAATACCGAGAGGGATCAGATACGTTGAATATAACATTTCTCTTGGTCTCTATCGTATTTTATATCGTATTTATTATTATTTTAACTAACGCTACACCGGAGACTTATCGTTTCCTTCCTCTTCGTGGAATATCGTAGAAAGTTTGTTATAAAAGAAAAATGGCATTAGCTGCACAACAGCTTTATAATCTCCTTGACTATTTTTAATTATTCAGGTTAAACGACACTACGTAGTTCTGCGGCTTTTAAAATGCCATCTTAATAATCTCTTGTTCGCTAGAAAAAACCATTTATTTACTATTAATACCTCAGATAGGAATAGTTGATTATATCGGGAAGAAGAGAACACTCGCGTCAAAGCTGGCGCACGATAACGTCGAAGACAGAAGAATATTATCTATGCACATGCAGATGCGAGCGGTTTTAAGCTAGAACAGAGAACTGTTATGGGAATTTTAATACGACATATATGTAAATATTCATGCACCAGTTTGATAGAAATCTACAAAAATAAGAGGCTGTTGGCGAGATTGCAATCGAAAAGATGTAAAAGTTACGAGATTAACGATCAGGTTTGAGGAGTAGAAACATTGTGCTAATCGTTCGGATCGATAGCGTCCTCGGAAAGGAATATCCGAGCAGCGACCTAAAGCACTGTCGTAAATCATTCTGTTCCATGCGTAAGTAAATCAATAACGCGGCCAGTCTGGCGGACCAGTGACAGTTATTTCTCATTTTTCTGCGAAGTTGACGATACGAAAAGGTGGTGAAACGAACTGTGATCTATCGTCGATCTTTTTCACGCGAGTTCTCGCAGATAACGATAGCAGAACCTAGTGTTTAGAAGAAATAAAATGGTTTGAAAACGAGTTTGTCGCGAGTTAGTCCCAAGAAAAGAACTATTAGCTTCAGCTTCTTCGAAAGTTTCTGAAAAAGTTGAATAATGTATTTGAAAGTCGATGAGTAGAGCAAAATAGCCAATAGACTTTAACATATATTATACATATGTCACCGTTCATGAATTAAGGAACAATTTGCTAATGTTAAGCGTAACGTGTATCAAAATAATTCGTGTAATAAAATCTTTGAAACATACTATAATTTAGTATCGAGTCAATTTTCTAGTAACTATATTGGCGATCAAAGTTAAGATTTCTTCTAAAATCTCTAACTAAGAAGGATAAATGAAGCACCGTTCTAAAAATGGTAATATAAGATTCCAAGTACGGAATATATCGCACTCCGATATTATCGCAAATCCGATATTAAAATCAAGAGTTACTCCTCACAGTTAGTCCCCATTCTCCTACCCGTCCAATCAACTTCTTTACTTGCAAACACAATTAATTTTACTGAAAGTGAAAAACTCGAGGGGAAAAAAAAGAGTGGCCGATCGTATAGATACGAACAATACAAAGTGAAAAGATCGCGGGTACAAAGTAACCATTCGATATCGCAAACACAGACTCTTCCTTTTTCTGTCCTTATCTGCTTATCCGATATCGAACGTATACGAACGGCGATTCGTCTTTCCGAAAGGAGCAAAAAAGTAGAAAAATAACAGAATGAAAAATAAAGCGAGTATACAAAAATGAAAAGTGAGAAAGAAGTGAAACTGCCGTAAGAAAAATGAATAAAAACAATGATTCTTATCAGCGAGAAAACCTGGAAAATTTCGCCTCGAGGATCTAATAAAGGTAGACCGTAAAAAGGTTCGTTATCGTTCTTCTCTTCGAGTTTCACTTTCTTAACTTTCAAGTATCACCCTCGCGTCTGACTAACGCGGGCTTTCGCTACTTAAATTTCGACGAGAGCCTAGCCGCGTCGAAATATTTCATGCCATTTTCCGGCATCTATCTCCTCCTGCTGTGTTTGCCCCGAGCAAATCGAGCAAACGTTTTCATCGCAATGTGGCTCCTCCACGTCAAACGTCGAAAGTTTGACAGGTCGTTTAACTGAATATTACTCCATGCGGACGACGATGATTCGCTTTATGTACTTTTCTTCTTCGTTCCCTAATTCTTCGTAGCGTCTTGACGTTGACTTCCAAATTTCTGTAATCTCAAGTTGACGTAACAATTCTTTTTTTTTCTTTACAAATTGTTACGGGCGTTTTCCGTTTGTTTCCTATCCCTTAGGATTAATTAATTAAGATTTAATTAACACTTCGCCATTTACTCGACCTCTCTAAGAATACAGGCTTTAATTAAAGGTTACTATAGATTTTTGGTGAGAAGTTAATTAATATGTAACGAGTCGCTAGATCTTTAATACGCTTGACGACCGTATTTCAAATTAATTTCATGTAGCAAAAGTCGAGGTTTATCGTACGATGTACACAATTAAATGCCGTGTCAATTAATACGACTGCACGCAAATATGAAATTTTTGCTCGCGTGAAAATCGAGGATTATCCCAGATAAATAAGAAATCAATTTGTTTAATCCATCGATCACAAATATTCCTTAACGCTTATGCTTCTCCCTGAAAGGATCTGACGTTTAAGTTTCCCAATAAATCTATTTCGTCGTACGTAATAGTTATACAAGTGTCGGACGCTATGTTACTCGATAAATCAACCAAAACCCTTTCTCAGAGTGTTCTATTGCCGTCACGCTCGAGTATGCTTGGCATTTTCCAAACGACACGGCCACTATCGCGTATGTTTCCGTTTAATCTAGACCATCGGTCACCGTGTCATCGTTAAATTGCTTCATTAAATTTTCACCAGCAACCAAGCTTCCAATATATTGGCCAGATAATATTCGAGATATGTATGCGTAAATTTCGACACTCGTGCTGTTTCGCTCCGTCCTTCCCCTTTTCTCTTTTCTTCGATATGATTCGAGTCGGAGATGCGATCGCACAGATAGTCGTTGGAAACTCGAACGAGGATGATCGAAGGTAGAGAGTCAACAACACCGGAAGGTGTTCAATCAGCCAATAAGTTTCTGATCGAACGCGACGAGGCTGAATTGTCTCGAAAGACGTCGGATAAATAAGGATCCGAGTAAACAGAACGTAATTGCCTATTTCTGTAGCGTTGACGCTTCTGCGTCGCGCGTTGGTTATTTGCATTTGACGGAAAAGCGCTTAGGGATATTTGCAGTCTGACGGGCACGTCGCTCCAACGAACGTTTATCGTCGTTATTAAAAGGAATTGGAGAATTTACTTGTTTAGAAATTCGTTGACGCTGCTCAACAGTTTGCATGTGAAAGAAATCTATTTAGGCGTACGCAATCATCCGTGAAAGATGACAATGATCTATCGAATGGGTCGATCGAAGCGACAGAAATTTAATTTACGTATCGAGGATTACCGAATTGTCGTCGTTCCTGGAACTATGATAATGTATAATGTAATTTGACCGGAAGAATATTTTGCTATAGAACCGTGTAATCCTGTCTAAAATTCTAATCTACGTTCCAGACGATTCTGAAAATAGTGGTAGCTGGTTTGCAAATACCAATATCTAATTGTCAGGCTTCGATACAGTTTGCAGGGAACGTAGCTTCGTGAGACTATCGAGACGTCGAGACTAATCTTGTTTGGAACGAGATTGTGTGTACTGTACGGAAAACCGTGTTTCGCGGAATTTTCACAAACAGTGCAAGAACTTTGCGGAACTTCTACGTTCTCCTTCGGGCAACAGCGGAATACTGCAACGCGGTTGTTATACACGTATCAAATTTCTAGCAACGATCATGATGCAAACGCAATAAACTCCGACATAGAACGGAACAACGGGCGAATCAACGCGCGAGAATGGAGAGACAAGATGTTCGGGGAAAAGTGACGCGGGGATTAGTATTCATGCTGAATCTTCTTCGCTATAAGTGGAACGTAAACGGATAGATAATGACACAAGAACGACGAATACTACGTCGATATGTGGACAGTTGAACGTCGTCTTCGCGAGAGATAAAAGTTCGTCCAAGGCGCTGTTGAATTCTTACACGTTGTTTCAGTGAAACAGCAAAGAGCATTTCATCGTGTTAGCTACGTGGAACGATCTGCTGATGGAATTGGACGATAGGATACCACTGATCGATAGAACATCTAGAGGAAACTGCGGTGTATCAAATTCAGAATGTACTTTACGTCCAACTACTCTCGAGTCACGAGGATTTTCATTAAAATTTTTACAATTCATTCACGAAGGCAGGCAAACATATAATATCCGGAATACCGAAATATCACTGAAAACCGATTAATTGGAAGAAAGTAATAAAACGTGAAATGTACCTATATGGAAATTTCATGCGATCGAGTTTCAAATGTCAAGAGTAGGGCGTAAAGGAAGAGTACATGTACGATCGGTCAAAGCTTTGAGTGAACGTAACCGATTGCAAGGATTTTTTTTTCCTAACGACAACTATTTTCGTACAAAATAAAAAGCATAATTTAAAATATAGTTAAAAAGCCGGTCTGATATAATCTAGTAGAGATGAAACGCATACCATTTATGTTTAATTCATCGTCATTTGAATAACAGATGCAGCGCAGGCCGCACGTGGTGTCCTATAATCGTTTAGCATTTTAATAGATACGCCGATTTCAGCATGGAGACAATTGGAAAGCGTGGATGGGACGTGAAAAAGATGGATGCTGTGTTCGTTGTCGACGCTGACGTATCGACGCGCCGTCAATTTCAATAGGTACCGATTCAACGTGAGCATTTTCGATCAGGAACAAGAGGGGCTGAAATTTCAGGACAGAATAAATCCAGATTCGACCTACGTTTACTCCAGAGAATATGGAAGCCTGGGCGGAATTCTCCTGGGGGTACTGGCGAAAAAACTGAACTTCACGGTGAACGTGATCGAACCGAATACGAACGGCAGACACGGCGATCAGATGGAGAACGACACGTTCAGCGAAACTGTAGGTAATCGTCGCAAACGAAAACCACAAGAGAAAAACGTATTAAGTCACAATTTTCTTCGCTCGTAGGGCAAATCTTCTAAAATTCAATACGTTGTCAATTATCTTCGAGACTGTCTTTTTATTGCATTTTGGAATTACATATTTTTTCCTACATCTTTGAATATTTCGAGCGTTAGTAAGACAAAGAAGGATTCTATACTTTTTTTCATAGAAAAAGTTATTATCGTTCGCTTGAAGAATTCTTATTGTTAATTCGGTACCCTTGATCACCTTAATTCAACGTTAAAAAAAATTGTCTTTATAAATTACTCGATTAACGCGATGCAACGATTGATTTTTCCATCAAGGAATTTCTACCACATTTTCCGTCGTTTCGGGTGACGTGGCGTACCGCAGGGTGGTTGCCTCGTTCTTCGTCTAAAAGTATGTAGACAACATGAGCAACATAGTTTACCAATAGGACAGACTTCGACCGGGTTTGCGCGATCGCTCCCAAAGCAACCAACGTACCAAAGGATCTGAGAATGTTCTACATCTTCTACAACTCGTCTGTGTGGCTGTGCAGTAGAGTTTTGACGTGGCACTACGTGTAAGTACTTTGGACCAAGTTTCGCCTCCTTCAAATTGTCATACTCGTTGATGAAACGTTATCAGACGCCTTTCCTTCCCATTTCTCCTCTTAATATTTTTCAGTTTGATTCTTCTGGCTGTGGAATTTATGTCACTTCTTGCTACGAGTGGAATTACTTTCCTCGAGAGATTCATTTCTTAATTGCTATTAGCGGACAACATTGATAAATTATCTTAACAAAGCTTCGTATTCTCAGAATCCTCGTATTCCCCGAAAGAAGGAGCGCAAAAGATTCGACAAAAACTTTCAGGTACTCTGGAACTACGTTATGTGATTTATCAATGTTTTTGTCAAGTTTATCATCTAGAAGATAGATAAAAAAAAGCTCTAGAAGAGGACGAATTCCGTTAAAACGATGGAAACTCCACGATATCACGAGAAATATACCTTTATCTGAAAAAGGTTGACGATCAATGGCGCGCTGTATCTTTCATATTGCAACTGATCATCCAATTTCATTACCTTCCACTGCTACTGGAAGATGCCTTTCACCAGACATACTTTTCCGTGATATAACGCTAATGAGGATGTTCAATGGTGTCCTATGCGAGTGTTTGATAACAGATATGTTCTATAGCGAAATTAACGATTTATTAACAGAACTGGATTGAGACTCGTCTGGATTGCCAATAGAATTTCTTTTATACGATACAGTGGCCTTATTTGGTTCCAGTGATGATCGTCGCTTGAATCCAATATTAAAAAGATTACAAAAGAACATGGTACATATTTCCAACGTTATTAGAATGTCGCCATTCAGTTCAATATCTTCCTTTGGTAAACGAATCTTTCGGAGATAAAACTGGAACTCGTATGCTGCACCGCGTCTTACAACATCCAGGTATACTCTTTTTATATGTTCACCGTGACTCGTATTCTTAAAATTAAAGTTTCCCGAATTATCGTCTACGTTTTCTAAATTTCAGCCAAGTTCCACGTAGCTCGCCTTCTATCAAGCAATTTGTTTCATCGCGCAATGATCAATATCATGATCGGTGGATTCAATCACCCAGACCTTGCAACGTTATGGAGAACACACCCTGTATTAGATAGCATCTTGAGGATGAAGATGAACTTTTAAAATATCGACGAAGACGAGAAGCAAACTATCGCGGAGTTTCGGTTGAACACGACTTGAAGATCAGTTTCTTCGTACTTGCGACAGGGTTATCCATCGTCATCTTTTTTTAACGAAAATGGATGGTTCGAATTATGGTAGAAAAAAATCAAGAAAAAATTGTATTATTAAATAATTTTCACGCTACTCGTCTGAATAACCACATGACGTGCCTCGTTTATACTTTAAATTGAATATATTGTTTAGTTTGATTTACTTGTAGTTGAAAGGAATAAGAGGATAATGAGAGAATTTTGTAACAATTTGCGTAGCATTAATTAAAATGGCAATTCAGATAAAAATAGCCAAACGGATGTTCCCATCGAAAATTTTCCACTAGAGCAATTCGTTTCTTTTGCCATGAAAACCATCGAATGGACCCATATGATCAATCTAGAAATTGCAAAACGATACGATATGAGATATCGTAGATATTGTACGACCTCGAAAGTACGACCAATTTGGCAGATCTCACGCAACCCTGTTGAACAATCAATTTAAACAATTTTTTGTGTCACACCAACGCCGTTGCTCGTTATACTACGTTTTTCACGCGATAATTAAACGTCACTTCTGTTTTATAAATGGCACGCGTTATAATAGCACGCGTATTCCAAAAAATTGGCGAAATAACAAGTTTTATCGTAGAAAATAGCAAAACGAAATTGAGCTGGTAAAGATGAAACAACTGGGAACAATAAGAAAAAATTCAACGATACTTTCACTCGTTGGAACTAATGCCTTTTGTTCTTTTCATCCTTCGTCGCAATTATAGAAATTAAACATCGCGTTGTATAGATCGATTATATTGATCTTTAAGCATGTTTAGAAATTTATTTGAACCTTTAAATATCGCAACGAATATCATTTAGCTAAAATTGTACCAAAGCCGCTACCAAATTTTTACGATTCAAGTTACCACTGTTATATCTGGAACTCAATTTAATATCAGTATGATATCAATTACTACAGGGGAAGGTTGTCTTACATCGTTTACAAGATACTAAACTTGAAGAATCAACGAATTACACGAGCAAATTACGACACTTCTCGCCGTTGCGTCGCATCACGTCGGTGGTATTCGAATGACCGATTCTGGCGGAATCATCGAAAAAATTCCGAGTCAACAAGCTAATATTTCATGCGCGATGTTATGGAGACACGAGAGCAGTAGATCACAGTCTTTCAAGATTTCCAGTCATCTCTATCCCTCTGTATACGTGAATTAGTCAGCGAGACCCGAAGGAAATGGTGGTTTATTTTAGGCATATCTGAAAATACGCGCACACGTCCCATCGTAGACTCAGTTGCTTGTCGTTGCCTCGCAATAGGATCATGGCTCTAAAACGGAGTCTACTTTCAATTACAGTGATAACGATTTCCATCGGTATGTATCTTTTTCATTTTCGCCTTTTCTTCTTTTCACTCTTACCATTTTAGAATAAACGCTGATAAGCAAAGAAAGCTTCTCGAAAAATATATATAGTCAGATATAGTCGAAATTAATAATAAAGAAAAGATTAATAATAAAGAGTAATAAAAGAATTGGCGATATTTGTCAAGAAGTGATTAGCGGTGAAAAACGTTGAATCGCAAACAAAGTAAATCGTGTAAGCGATAAGTGATGATGCCATTTTGTGTTTGGCACCGTACGAAATTCATTAAAGTTACACACGAATACAAGAAGGGAACGGACGAAGAAGAGCTTTTACAGAAACAACGAACGCGCGCACAGCACATTTCGAATTTGTAAATTTCTAATGAAGTTTATTTTAATTACGTGTTTAATAACAGTTTCGGAACGTTTTCATCACCGCGCTTAAACGAGTCCAGAACCTGGAGAAATTTATTTTGTAGAAAAGCAGAGAGCCTGGTTCAAAGAATTCGTTTAAGGAACTCGTTTAAAAAGGCAACAATGGCGATTAGATCAACCAACGTTCTCAACTTTTCCTTTGCCGCTGGCTGCTTTTATTATTTCGATTTTCAAAAATTCACGATACAATTACCACGAACTAATTACGTTTTCTTTTCCGTCAGGTGTATCGCCGATCTTCACGTGGAACCCCGATATTCACCGGTAAGTAATTGAACTTTTCTTTCAATTTTCCAATTAGAGCGTATTATTAAAAAATAAAGTCAGCTTTTCTTCTAAACTCGATTATATCTTGCTCGATAAAAGCGTTCCTCAGAATGTTTGATCAAAGTTTAATCGAAGTCATTTTTGTTAACTGCATATTTTGCTCCAAGCTACGAGAGCTACGATCTCGAAAAAGGTCCGGTCTTCTACGAAGCCTACTATCCAGACACCAACGAGGAACCTCGCAGCAACTATCAACAAAAACGTTATTTCGATCAAGGAGCCGTTTTGGAGAAAACCTATCAAGTACCTTCTGAACGTCTCACGTATCCGGCAAATAATATTCAAGTGGATAATTATGAAAACAGAGCCAACACCATCCTGCAAAATGACGATCGTTTCTTTCTTGAAACGAACACGCAACCTCTGGACGTAAAAGAAATCTCGAAGCTGGCTAGAAGAGCGATTTCCCGGGATTTGGAAAACTGGAACACTCTTGAGGATTATTTGGATCGCGCCAAATACCAAGATCTCGTGTTTCGTCGTCGAATCGTCGTGCCTGACGGCCTCGTGCCGAACTTGCCAGATTCTTTGAAGGAACAACGTGATTTGAGAAGAGATCTGTACGAAGAAATTCGAGAAGAACCTTTAGCCTTGCCCAGTCGCATCGAATCAACCGAAGATCAAAGAGATTCGATCAGAAGATTGGCCGCTCGTGATCTTGCTGACAGAGATTCTTTGGGATCACTCAAATCGATTCGATACGAGGATCAACCGACACGAGAACAGAAAGTGATACAAGCAGTGAGAACGAGTCAGATAAATGTACCATTAACGAGAGATACGAATCCATCGGATTCGAGATCGATTACAAATGCTTATCCAACGGAGAACATCTTTGCACCGCGACCTCAGGTGATCAATTACATTTTTTCCAGGAAACCGGAAATAACTACGGAGAATAAGGTTCGAAACTTGCCTGAAACGAAGGAAACTAGTGAACTTATGCCCAGGAATTACGGAGATAATCTGATTCAGGATGAAATGAAAAAAACAACAGAGGATAAAGATGTAAAAGTGACGTCCATCGAAGTTAGCGAAGTACCTAGACATAAAACTCGTCACCATCACGGGGAATGGCCAAGGCGCGACTATTCTCGCCGTCATCAGTCTTAAAATTTATCATTTTCACGTATATTTTACTCTAAGGGAAGATAAAATTGATTGATCGTTGATTTCGAGATAAATTTTAAAGGGAGTTTAAAAGGAACAATATTTTGTTTTCAGTATCGCATACGGTTGAAATATTTATTCGATATATTATGATACAACAATGATACAATTTTCTTTAACAATGCATAGATATTTCGCCACACCTTGTTCATTCAAAGGTCGCTTTATCGTCATATTTATGTAACCATACACACGTACTAACAAGTAAGCGATAACACCCCGTATATAGGAAAATATGTAATTTCTTCCGCGCTCGTGGAAGCAACAACATGCTGATATTCGATAAATAAAATGTTTCATATTCATATCTTGTACCATGTACAAATGTGACGTGTAAGAAACAGATAAACGACAGTAATTGTAAGAATTTCGAAAATTTCGTTGATTTTTATCTAACATAAAAATATATTTATTTCGAATATAATTTTTCGAAAATATTTGCAAATAAATAAAACGTGTGAAATATGTCTATTCTATGATGAATGCTCTTAAAGAGATGTTTGTGTAATGCCTTTCCCTTCTGATAAATCGGCAATACGATACATTCAAGTGTAATTGAATTTATGAATGAATCTCGATTTGTGCAGTGAGTATATGATGTTTGACGAGGACAAAACCACAAGTACTTTATAAGTAATCTACACTATTGGAACACAACTTCGTCTGGTGAATAGTCTCAGTTAGCTACATCTAAAACATTATAGTTAATTCTTCAGTTTTCTTTTTAGATATCTAGCCTGTAGTAAAGTTCCGTCTTCGCATAAATTGACTGTCCTTTGTATACATTCGGCAAGATATCATTAATCTAAAATAATTTGACACTTGCACACATTCTATGTGCATTAAAGCACTAGAGTATTGCACTGAATCGATGTAATCCTATAAGTTACTATTATGTAAATACTGTACAATGTTTTTCCTATTCAAGTCAAAGCAAAAGTATATACAGAACTGTAAAAGAAACTACAAAAATAACTTAACAAGTCTCTGTTACTTGACATATACTTAGTCTCTTTAAGTATTGGATAGAAACAAATTGTATGAACATTCTGCATATCCTTGTTTCCTTATTCATAGTTTTACTTTAAACTATACATTTGTAATCCTTGCTTTACAATGCCTTTAAAGTGACATTAATCTGAATTTTTACATTAGTACCATGCATGTAACAAGCTTGAAGCATGTATATCTATATTTACTCTTGCAATATTAAGATTTATTTAGCATTGTATAAAATTATTTGTATAAATTTATTCTTTGATCTAGTAACCCGATCCTTGGACATAAGTTAATCATGCGCTTCATCATGTAATAATTATCTATTATTATAATTTACACAATGATATATAAAAATAATTATAATTTATGATTTATGATTTTAAAGAATAATATATCTTTAAGAGGCATATGTTTAACGTCCTGTAAAGTATTAGAAACACTAATATAAATATACATAACAATTATATGGATAATAATTAACATATAATACATAAGCGCTGTTTATTATACCTGCATCACCTTGCTTCAGATTTGACATCAAAAAGTCTCTTAGTTTTTCATATGCCTTAGAAACATTGTCATTTTCAATCACTATGTCAAAATTACCAGGCTTTTCTCCTAAAATAATTCTGAAGTATATATATATTTCCTCATCTAACATAAAAATACATAGTAAACGTATCCCAGTTTTTAACAAAGCAATAAATTAATTATAATACTTACCATATTCTATCTCTAGCCTAGCAATGGATAATCTCCGTTGCAAAGCATCTTCTGTTTCTGTTTTCCTAGCTCTTAATCTTTTCTCCAATTCTTCGATAGATGGTGCTTTAATAAATATATACAATGGATCCAAAGAACTTCGTTTTATTTGTTTTACACCTTGCACCTCAACATCTAATACGCAAATTTTACCTGCTTTTTGTACTTCTTCTACTGCACGTTTACTAAAAATATTGAAAAAGATTTATGTATAATCAATAAAATCTATTATTGCATCTTTTATTTAAATAAATTTGATTTTTACCTAGTACCATACATATTCCCACTGAATGTAGCAGTTTCAAGAAATTCATCCTGTTCTATTTGTTTTTGCATCTTATCTTTAGTAGTAAAATGATAATGTTTCCCATCTTCCTCACCTGGTCTAGGACTTCTAGTGGTATGAGACACAGAATAACCAAATGTATCTGGAAATTCTTCAAAAAGCTTTTTTAGAAGCGTACTTTTTCCACTTCCTGAAGGACCACACAAAACTAATGGACGTGAGCCTTTATGAAACATATTACAAGCACCTAAAAATGAATGTAATATTGTTACGGAACAATTTATCACAATAAAAATTCACAATAAAAGATAAAACTTGAGTTTTTAATTTGAATAGATTCAATCACTTCATACCTAATGCTAATGTTCTAAAACATGAAAGTGATGCCATACTCTTACGTATTTATAATTCAATTAATTTTCACACAATTGAAGAGAACGTGTAAGTGCAGGCATATCTACTGTTGTATTTACGATGAATTTAATACAAATCGATGAAAGATACGGTAGACCAAAAACACCGAAAACATTATTAATTAATAGTACAATTAGAACAGAAATAAGCGTGTAAAATAAAACGAAAAATCATTATAGGTAATCACTGTCATATTATTATTTTTGCAGTATATTGAGATTCTTACAAACCATGGAACGATAATTAACGTGTGGTATCTTCGGAATATTGATTTCTTGAAGGAAAATGTATCGTAATTGTGCAACTTACTTAATAGGAAAAGTTGATCGGATGCACTGAAAAATAAAAGCTACAATATTTAAATGCTTTCATCCAAAAATTTTTTCAGAATCTTATTTACTGCAATTAATATATGTACATCTTCAATTTTCATTAATCACGTTGAATAAAAAGTGAGATCAATGTATAAAAATGACTTCGTTAAGGGTATCACAATCACTGTCTCTCGTGTATTCTTCTTTATTTCAATGAACAAGTAAGAAATTCGACGAATATTGAATATTGTCTCACCTTTATAGGTATAGAAATTTTAAAAAACATATAATATAGTAGTAAGAACTATTAAAAAATATGATAACAGCTCTTAGCAAAGTAAAGCACGAAAGTCCGCAGTCGGGACAAACAGCTACCACGTTTTCGTTTAATAATGGGCGTCTGCGCGTACACCGCCGCATTGTGAATTAAGAACATCTTATACGTATGTATGTACATAGTATACAATACGTGATTCGTATAAACTATACACATTTTCAAGATATATATATATATATTTATATATATATATATTTTTTTTTTTCTTTATCATATACTTATGAATTTACTTCTTTATATGTTATACAAATAATTTTTCACACGATTTAAAACGTACAAATTCTGTTTTTATCTTTTTATTTAACAAGATACGCAATTAATCTTACTATGAAATGAGGGGAATAATTAAAAAAATGGTTTGTTTATTTTACTAATGCATCTAAAACAATATATAATGCATCTAAAAATTATTGCATTTGAAAATGAACTTAAATGATAATAAACACGAATTATATTTGCGTTTGAATATTTATTATAAATCATACTTGCCATAATTTTCTAAGAAATAAGATTATCATTGTTGAATATTAGTTACGTAAGTATTTATCCGAGTATATTCCAATTAAAAATAGAATGTGAAACTTAAAAATCAACTACTTAATCATTTTAACTATGGTTAAGTAAAACATACTTTATTATATACAATTAATGTTTAACAAATAAAAATATTGATCAAAAATCAAAATAGATATATACTTCATTTTTACATTTTATTAAATATATATATATATAGATTTTTTTCATAAATTTATATTA
The DNA here is from genome assembly GCF_040668555.2 of Bombus flavifrons. Lineage (NCBI taxonomy): Eukaryota > Metazoa > Arthropoda > Insecta > Hymenoptera > Apidae > Bombus > Bombus flavifrons. The sequence goes on from NC_138454.1 coordinate 8,626,988, forward strand.
TTATTATAGTTTATATTATTTTTAATATTGAAATGGTAGTCATGTACAATACAGATTATAAGATTTAAAATTTCTCTGATATTCCATTCTATATTATATTTAAATCGAAAATATGGATTTAAACACACATTTTCTATTCTATACACATACACAAATTTTAACCAGGATAGAGATGATTTTAGTGATGCAAGTTATATGAATAACAGAACAATAAAGAATAATTTTTATAAAATTGATACATACTAGCTACATTTGAACATTGCACAAATAATACTAGATTTATGTCGACAAAAAATATAGTCTTTTCATATACGTAATCACATACATAATTCGTAATTTTTCGTATCTTGCCTTTACTTTTTGACAAAATAGAAACACAGTTGTTTCAAACTTCGGTAGGACCAGTAGGCTTGGCTTGTGTTCTTCGTCGTGCCAATGCAGACATGACAACAGGTCCGATATGAGGCGACCTTGGACTGCTAGACATCGCTCTATATGTTGCCGTTACTGCTCTCTAAAAATATGTTCAATTTATGCTATTAATTTGATCATGATTACTTGAAATGTTTCTGAAGAAAATATTATATACCTTTAGGCTATGTGGATCCTTAGAACTATCAGGTAATACTTTCTGTGGAAGACGATGACGATTAGCAATCCACGAATATTTTAGTATGGCAGCTGCAGTAGGCCTCCGATTAGGATCAACGTGTAACATTTTTTTAACTAGATCTTTAGCTTCATTCGAAATTTGATGCCATATTCCACTTTCAACGTCAATGTAGCCGAGGCCAATACGATCTAATATGTCTCTTGCACTATCACCGGGAGTATTACGAAATGGTGTATATCTAAAATATAGAAATGTAATCTAGTATTTAATATACATACTTTTCAAATTTTATGTAATCAGATTTAATTACCCAGCCAACATAATGTATAACAAAACACCAAGTGACCAGATATCACACGCCGCATCATATCCTTGGCGTTTTAACACTTCCGGTGCTACGAAATTTGCAGTATAACAAGGCGTCATTAACAAACCATTTTCCGCTCGTAACTGTTTTGCGAAACCAAGATCGCATAAACAAAGTGTCGATGGATCACCCCCCGACTTCGAATACAATATATTAGATGGCTTTAAGTCTCTATGAACAACCTATTGATTACGTAAACCGAAATTAATCAATAAATTCAACATGGTAGAATACAAAACGTAAGAGATGATGACTAAATAGATAATTACTCCATTTTCATGAAGATAATTGACTACGCTAACTATTGTGTACATCACTTCGGCTGCTTCTTTTTCTGTGAGATTACGTCTTTGTAGTAACCGATCAAGTAGCTCTCCACCACGCAATAATTCGAGTACAAGATAAGCTCGTTTATCATCTTCATGAACAGCTCTCAAAGTTACAATATGCGGGTGCCTTCCATATCGGAGCAAAATTTCTATTTCTTCTGTAGGATCTCTTTTTGATTTCTCAATTACCTTCACAGCATACTCTGCTTTAGAAGCTTTATGAACAGCTAAATAAACAGTACTGTAGCTTCCTTTACCAATTTCTTGTTTAAGCTCATATTCATCACTCACGGAGATAGGGCTCACATAAGATGGGAAAGTTGCGCTAAGGCTATCACAGTTTTTATATTCAGGGATTTTCACGTGATCCTCAAGAAGGCACGGCGCGACAAAGCTAAATCCACGGAACAATTCGTGAGCATTAGCACTTGGTGGTACCCCAGGAGAATCTAAAATATTATAACTTTACTCATTTAGAACATAGATTATACAGAATTAAGTAATTCACGTTACCTTTAGGCGTTTTACATGTAAATTCACTATCAAAACAAAATGTATCATCTTCTTGACTAACAGCTGGTTTAAAAGGCGGTTTTATTTCTTTTCTGTAAAGCGCATCCCAATCGGTTTTTGCAAAGAACACATGGTTTTTTATCTCTTCTATTCCGCCTTAAATAAATGAAAATAATAAATGAATATAGCATAATAGCTATTTTTGTATTTTAAAGAACACTACAAATAAGTACCAAATCCCAGTCTGTTTGCAGGGTTTCTTTTAAACAATACTTTAAGGAGTAATTGTGCTTCTGGTGAAATATTATGTGGCATTCCGAGTTTTCCTTTTGTTATCTGTGTCATTGTTTCTTTGCGATTTGCTCCTTGAAATGGAAGAGCTCCAGTCAACATTTCAAACTGAAAGTTAAGAATTTGTTTAAATACAATCTGATGTATATATGTATATGTGTTGTCATATCATTTATATGCAACTAACCATAAGAACACCAAAACTCCACCAATCTGCAGCAAATGAATGTCCTCTCCTATCCACAATTTCAGGTGCCATATATTCTATAGTACCACAAAACGAGTATGCTTTGCAATCGTCTAAAGGCTGCTTACTTAAACCAAAGTCGGTTAAAGCAATATGACCTTCAGTATCAAGTAAAATACTGTCATAAACAAAATGAATATTAAGATTTATATAGCTTTATAATGGTTGAATTATTGACAAATGATATAATACAAACTTTTCTGGTTTGAGATCTCTATAAATAATTCCAAGCTTATGTATATGACCCAATGCAAGAGCAAGTTCAGCTAAATAAAATTTTACATCATCTTCAGTAAACATTACCTAGAGCAATAATTGTAAAAGTGGATCAATACAGCCGTAAAAATATCATAAAATTACTAATACTGTAAACTGTATACCTCTTTAACTAATCTTGAAAATAAATCGCCACCTCTTAAAAAGTCTAAAATTAAGTAGAGTTTGCCCTCTGTTTGGAATGCATAATGTAGTCGCACAATGAATGGGTGTTCAACATCTACCAGTATATTCCTCTCCATTTTTGTCCTAACTCTGTCCCGAACTGAGATAATATTGAAATATTAAACCACTTTAAAAAGAAAAAGAAATAATTTTCAATATAAGAGGAATTGCTCTGAAAATTCCTTTTATAAATTTTAATAACAAAAATAAAATATGTACACAGCAATAAAAAGATCTTTGTATTTTATAATTAAAATCAATGTTTCATTACAACAGTCCTCATTTTTTAAAACCTTCAGAGCTACCCTCGTACTTGTATATATTTAACTTATTAAGCACCTTTCAATGTTGCCTTTTTTAATACCTTCATAGCATAAATTGTCCCACTATCTTTTCCAACAACTTTTCTCACGAGGAATACCTGGATTAACACAAGAATTTTTATTATTAAATAATTACACTTGGTTATATCTCAAATTATTTTTCATTCATTATAATGTTCAATACTTTGCCAAAAGACCCTTGACCCAGAACTTTAAGCAGTTCAAATTGAGATGGATCTGCTTTTTCATGTCCATCCCTTACTACTTCACGTACTTCTATTTCATGTGTCTCAGAACAACCATTTGAAGGTGGTTCAACTACATTTTCTTGAGTTATTACTACTTCCTCTTGGGATTCTGATGGAAGTATATCTACATCTTGCTGAAAAATTAAATTGGTTACAATGCACAAATTTACAATTGTAATACAGAATTAACAACACGTAATTGACTCATTTTTAACACTAATCGATGTATTTAACAAATATAAAAATACTACTTTTTCAGTCACATGTTGCTCAGACCAAGGAACTGTCAAATTCGCCAACGGCATTATATTCGACGTTGTGTTATTATCTGTGAAATTGTAGATGTTATGTTTGTAAAATATTCTTGCGTGCGCGGTCGTCATAAATTAACGTTTAGTTATGTTACAAGAGCGCGACGTAGATCACCCTCAAAATGTAATACGTTACGGGTATTCGCGGTAAATTGATAGACGCATCTATGACATATACTCTGGTACTTATTGACCACAGATAACGCGTTAAACCGCTAATATGTACTAGAAACCGATGTATCAATGTTTTGTATAACGACTGTCCTTTTTACGCTTCTGTATTGTTGGTCTAAGAAGTCACCTTTATATGTACTTTATTGATTTGTCAACAAACAAAGCAAAATAGATTGGGAAATGTATTTGTAAGATATAGATAATATATAATGCGATAACAGTATATTCAAGCAAACATAAAGGAAGAAAAAGAAATACAATTGTTTTATAACTAAATTTAAATTCTTTTACTAAAAATTGTACTTCATTTTTTAATGAAACAAAATCGATGTATAAAGCATTCATTCTATATATTGTAAGACACGTTCACATGAAACATCCCTGGCGCCTAACAAGTGATGCAATTTTATATAAAATATATATTTCTCTCTTCTAGATACAGATGTCGAACTGCGAGCTAAAAAAGTTCACTTCCGTTAAAAGAACTCTGCGCGGGAAGAGAAGAAAATTCAAACTTCCATACTTCCGGAAAAGAGCGGCACTCCCTTTTTCAGAGTAAAGGGTCACCCTTAGTCCAAAGTATGTAATACAGTACAATATAATTCTAGAGATTTTTCAGTACAAATAAGCCTAAGTTAAGATATATATATTCACACACACACACACACACAATACACAAGTATAGTGTAAAGACTCGTTAAGAATAAATATTAGTAATTGAATAACTATTTGTGAGAATAAAATGATTTATACGTAGATTTCACACATAAAACGAAACGAATAATATTTCTGTTATTAGTAATTTTAAATTTTAAAATAATTCTTAATAGTCCCTATAGTAGTATAGTGCTACCACTTAGCAAGTGATGCAGCCAGGCATGCGCAACTTTACGTTTCATATAGGTTTCATATTCCTTTCATAGTTTCCTTTCTTACATACTTCGTATTACGTGGAGATGTAGAACTCTCTTGAAACAGTCTTTATACTCGTAGCATCTTGCAAGCGTTGATCTTTGCAAACTCTTGTTTATTATAGACAGTTCAAACGGGTTAATATAGATAGTATATATAATATAATATATAACGCAATATTGCATATAATAAAAAACATCTAAGCAAGTGAAAAAAAGAGAACACCTTAAACATTAAACATTGGTAAGTATCCTAACCTACTGTGAAGTTTATGAAATAGTAAAATTTTTAGAAATTTCTTTGTGTAACAATAATTACTAAATTATCATTTATGTAAACTTATATTCAGTATAGAAAAGATTTATTCTAATATGATATTTATTTATTATTTTATTTTATTTATTATTTATTTATATATTTATATAAAAATAAAAAAATATTATTTTTTATTTATTATTTATTTATATAAAGTTTTCTTATGTATGTTATTCTTTTTAAGTACAATAAAAATGCCGTGCTGGTATTATGAGAAGAAAGAACTACGAAATACACCATCCATTCAAGATGGAATTGACTACGAAACAGAATGCAGATATAGGAAAGAAGGAGCCAGATTTATTATTGATACAGGAACCAAAATGGATTTAGGATACAATACAATGGCAACTGGAGTTGTTTATTTTCATAGATTCTATATGTTTCATTCATTTAAAAACTTCCCAAGATATGTAAGTATTTAATAATAAATATTAGTTTCTTTTCTATCAATTTAAGAAAAATAAATATTTTGTTATTTTTTAAATCTCATATAGGTAACTGCATGCTGCTGTTTATTACTAGCAGGCAAAGTAGAAGAAACTCCAAAAAAATGCAAAGATATAATTAAGACTGCAAAGTCTTTATTAACTGAACAAAAATTGATGACTTTTGGAGAGGATCCAAAGGTAAATCAATAAATTATATAGGTATTATTATTAAGGATATATATCCTTGAAATGTAATTTGTAAAATAATCTTTTTATAAATTTTCTAGGAAGAGGTCATAACGTTAGAAAGAATTTTACTACAAACTATAAAGTTTGATTTGCAAGTTGAACATCCATACAGCTATTTGCTAAAATATGCAAAATGCCTTAAAGGTAATTAATAAATAATATATTAAGCGACATAATAAAAACATCAATGATATTTTGCAGGTGATAAAAATAAATTGCAGAAGATGGTTCAAATGGCTTGGACATTTGTTAACGACAGGTGTGTATATATATATATATATATATTATAGTGTTTTCATATTATTTTTAAATTGATTTAAAAAGTTTATATAATCTTTATTCCCTTTCCTTTATAGTTTGTGTACAACATTGTCATTGCAATGGGAACCAGAAATTATTGCTGTTGCTCTCATGTATTTGGCAGGGAAGCTTAGCAAATTTGAAGTGGTAGATTGGAATGGGAGATTACCAAAACATTTACGTTGGTGGGATATGTTTGTTGAGGATGTTACTATGGATCTTTTAGAAGGTAACCTAATAAGAAACCATTTTTTAGAATATATCAATATGGAAAGTAAGTACATCTGATTTATTTTTTTAGATATATGTCATCAAGTATTAGATTTGTATTCACAAGCAAATAACACAAAGCCACCAGATTCACCACCTTTAACACCATCTAATGAGCCTTGTAGAGATAGAGCTATAACAGCACCTTCCACAGAATCAACATCTACTACACCAAATGGTATGTACATGAAAATTGACTTATTTGTGATGAAAAATTGTCTTATTAATATCAGTTAATTAATTATAGTTACACCAGGGAAGGCTACTAAAGTTGAAGCAGTTGCAGTCTCTGCAAATGGATGCTTAACTACAGATACCACAGATGCAATAAAACCAATGGATGTGCCAACGCATTTTCAAACATATCCAACCAATTTTGCACATAGTAATATCAATTATCCCCCAGCGTTTCCTCCAGCAAATGTTTCCGTACCTCCACCTTCTGTAAATACAATGAATCACATTGTCCCACCAATGCATCATATGGGTTCCTCCGGTACCATTAGACCTGCACCACCTACATCTACTACAACACCAACACCGTTTCAACCATATCCTTATCCTACAAACGCGTCATACTTCCCTCCAAATAATCCAGTACCTCCAGCACCTACACCGCGTACGTATTATCCACCACAACCTTAACACATACAAATTTATAAGACCATATATGTAATGTTTGCTTGTATGTAAACGCCATTATTGTAATTGAAGTTAATATTATCAAAGAGATAATAGTTAAATCTTATCTTGTAAGCTAAGTCTTGTAAATATTGTAAATATGTAAGGTTTACAATTAACAGTAATATTTAATTATAAAGTTTTTATATTATTAATATTTACGTGTTTCAATTCTTAATTTAAATAAGAAGATACAAATACAAAACTTCTAAGGGAAAATTAGTCAAAGTTTTACATGTAAAGGTTGCCTTTATTAAAAAAGTTTTTTCCAGAAAATGTAACAGTATGCAATGGTGCATAATTTGCTAATAATTGTAAAAGCGGTTCTGCAGATAACGAGTCCAATACAATACTGTCTGTATATAAAACATACAAAACTGAAGGTAGTTCCATAATTTGAGCATATGACAATACTGAAACATATGTATGTTTATTAATAAACTTTCACCTGAAGATATAGTTTGTATTATTTGAATATTAACCTCCTGCTGTTACTCCATATATAATATTTGGCTGCTCTAAGTATGGCTCTTTCGATTTGCAAATATTCTCCCCACTTTTTGTAGTCAACATCCTTAAGAAAGAAGGTACTGTTGGTATATCCTTCTTCTTGAAATTTGATATATGACAACATGTTATACAAATTATACTTTTTGCACTTGATATAATATCACCCATCTAATAAATTTGATAAAATTAATGCAAATTACTAGAATTATATACTTTATAATTTAAGTTAAATTTTCTTACCTTTTCTACAAATTTGCCTGACAATTTCACATCAAAATGTGGAGATACAATACCTAAATAAATATCATTAGTAACTTGATAAGTTGTATATATCTTTTTTTGTTTTTCATCTTCCACGAAACATACTTCTTCTGAGTTTGGACACAAACACTCTTTTACAAAATCTACAATATCATTAAAACCATTTATAATACGATCAAAATATTACCAATTAATTAAATTAGTATATATTACCGATTAACATTTCACCTTCAATTACAATTAAAGTATCAATGCTGGATGGTTTTGTTTTTAACCAATGAACAAAAAATTGGCTGAAATATATTCCAAAAAGTATTTGAGACACTTTTGAAACACTTGAGAGGTTATGTTTCACTAAAATAAAACTTACGGTTGATTAACTGAACAGTCAGTAGCTTTATTTTCCTCTTCATCATCCCAAAACGCTCGTGAGACTGGAAAAACTACTTCACCGAAGAAACTTGCCATTTTATCAACAAAGTTAATAGAAACCACTGTAAAACATCTGTTTGTAAGAGAATACTTTTATTGCTGTGTCACAGGTCACAGCCACACCAGGCAACCTTGGAAAAAATTATACAGTCGATTGCATTTCAAAACATTAAATTTTGGATGCAGTTAAAAACAAATATTCCTTATATAATTTTAACGCAGCTATTAGAAAATTATTTATTTGTCAATTGTACATTTCTGTATAAAAAGTATAAAAATTCTTACTTCAATTTGTTCATTACATCATGTTTTGTCTTTACATCATGTAATTGTCTTTATAATAGAAATATACTTTATATTACATATATTTATATCAACAATGTCTCTTAATTATGTCTAAAATGTACTGTTTTGATAATCACACTTTGTTCATTGCTTTAAAGAATTAAAGAAATGACATGCTTAAATTTAGTGCTTAATGTTATACAATCATTTCTTTTGGTTTTATATTCCACAGATTTGGACCCTATTTGTTGTTTCACGTGTGTGTTGTGTGAGTATATGAACTCTATATAACGATTCTAATACGACTAAAATATTCTATAAAATAATGAGCATTGCAGTTTTTAAAGGTACAATTTTATAAAATATTTTGGTATCTAAAGGTAGCTTTGCTAATATTCTTTACATAGTATATTCTAAAATATACGATATAAAATCATGTACTTAACACGTGACGTGTATTGTTCCCAAGCTAAACCATAACGCATTTTACAACGTTCATTATCTCTTTTTGCTCTATATATCAACAATCCTGTACATATAATTGCATAATAATAAGGCAAAATATTATGTGCCAAACTTATACACGATATTGACCACCACATTATTATATCACCTAAATAATTCGGATGTCTTACATGACCCCATAATCCAGATACTATAAGCTTCTTACCACGGGTGGTTGGTATGGTTTCTAAGTCTACAAAATAAATGTACAAATAATATGAAAAATTAATTTTATAATGTTAATATTGATTTAAATGTAAGATGATTTTGTATTTACGCATTAATGATGGAGATAAAGGATTTCTTCTGAACTCATTCTTTTGTAAATTGCTTATTCTATATAGCAAATATCCAATTATAAATGCAAGTATAGGAAAGACAAACAGATAAGTGAATTGTGTTCTAAAATTGAAGAAACATGTTTCAATAAAATTTCAGTAGCATTATGTACTGTTATTTTTTATTCTTAGTACTTACTTGTGATATAACATGTACTTTGTTGTAAATGCCAATAAAAATGGGTACATCATATAACCGGTACATAACATGTAACCAGTTCCTTCATACATTATTTCAAAAGTTGTTAGTATTGCAGATTCAAAGAAGAGTGCGTCCATCGCATAAATTATTTGCAGTAAAGTTCCTAACATAACACCTATGTTAAGATGTTCCAAACTATACGTTTCCGTTTCTTCAATTGTTTTTATCACAATGGACAAATTTATGAGAATCTGTAATTCGAATAAAATCGTGCATATCTTATAATATACATTTCTACAGATGAGGAAACTCTTTGAATGATTATTACTATTGTTATCATGGAAGTCCGAAAAAGATTTATTTTGATATCCACAGGACCAATTCGTGGATTTATTTCCCTCCCTTGCCAAAAATTATATATCATACTGTTAGTAGATCCATGTATGTTTAGATTAGCTACAGGAGCTTTGCCGCCCTTTACAAATAATAATAATGATAAAATCGTTCCAAGAATCCAACCGCTAATTGAAAATTGTACAGAATTTTGTATAACGAGATCAGTGACTTCTAGTTCTTTATATATACACGCAGCAAATATGATTACTGATAAAAGGCTGCATAAAAAACCTAAAAGAAGTATGCAAAATAATAATTTCATTCATATAATTTTTCTTTAAAATGAGTAATTTAAATATTGAATAGCCACCATTTAGACGATACTGTAATCTTCCAATTCTATTTTGTGGTCCATCAATTTTTCGTCCAATCGGTATAGTCGAAAAAATTATTACAAATAAAAAGAGACCTAAATATGCAGTAAAAATTCTAAGATCTACGTATAACGTTACGTCTGTTAATATCTTAGGATATCCAAGTATACATTCATCTTTTATACACATTAATTGTGGTAGTATCATTATCACGGGTGATAAAACTATAAGAAGAAGGGTTCCAAACCATCCTCCCCATTCTTGTGGCTCACTAACCATGCTGATTTCTTTCTTTCGTTTTTCTATTACTTCTGGATTTTTATCTACATCTTTTTCATAATTTATAGTTTTTAATAAATCCTGAAGTCAAACATTAATAAATGTACATAGAATATTTATCATAATATACAATAATCAATACACAAAAATCTTACTTGATCTCTTTGTACTGAATGCCCCCTTTCCTTCACGTCAACACTAAAATCATGCATTTGACTCTTCCTTTCTATGGGAAGTGAGACAGCTCGATTAATATTTCTCGTTAATAAAACCATTTTATGATCTGATTCAGGTTTTAGCGTACCAGATAATAATCTCATTGATCTACGCGTCACTGTTCCTAGTTCTTTCAATCGCGATTGAAGAGGCATTGATTCAATAGAATGTTCGTCATCATTTATATTCTTTTTACTGTCAGTATTGCCATTATCCTGCATATCTATACATTTTATGCAGGAAAATGTCAATTTATTTAATAATATTGTTAAAAAATAACAGATTATTTGTAACAATATATTTACCCCTAGGTATTTCTATTCGTGGTAGAGAAATTTTTGCAAATTTTTGAGTCCTTGTAGATTGTCTATTTATAGATGGAGATCTTCCGGGTGAACGTCTGCGTGGAGATTTTCTGAGTGATGAATATCTAGTGGGACTTTTTCTACTTTTACTACTAGCTCTAGTTGTACTTCTTGATGGCCTATTCATCTAAAATTTTGAAGAAATTATACAGAAAGAAAAAAAGTAGTAAAAGAGAAAAAGAGGTAGAGAAAATTTAAATATTTAAAATATATAAAATAGCTTAAATTTAACAAAACAGGTACCTTAATATCAGTTGAATGAACATACTGTTCAATGCCTGTTTCAAATTGTACTTTATACCGTTCACCTCTCATACTTAATATTTTACCTTTGTGGTATCTATCAGTACTTGGATGTTTTACAAGTACTTCTTCTCCTTCTGAAAACTTCATATTGTGTCTAAAAATTAATAATGATCTGTAAAACATCGTTACGTTATATAATAGTTAAACGCATTAAATATGTTGTTCAACTTTTAATTTTATATAGCATAACTGTTTCTACAAAAAAGGAAAAGATGCAAACATTGTACTATTGTTCATATTACACAGTAAATGAAATTTTGTTCACAGTTTTTGCGATCAAAAACTGTCGTATAATAACGATTCATGAATTAAGTTCTAATATATAAAGATGTTAATCAATACAGTTTTACAACTTACGTGCAGTTTTACTCAGATTACAGCAATATGTTCTAATGAGATTCGAGTTAGATTAAAAATAAGAGAACTCCTAATCGTAAGGTTATAATTAACGCTTTTTTTTTGCATCATAACACGAAGACGCACACACGCTATAGCGTTCTGAGATGCATAAAATGCAGGCCACGCGAGGCTAAATATATGCTTACATCCGTTGCGTCAGTTACCTTATGATGCACTTACAATGAAGATAAGATTTAAGCGTATTTCATACGAGAAGCAATATTAATATAACACTAATGTATCGAACGAAAAATAAAATTCAAACTCTAACTCAATTCCTATTCTAAAACAGAGATGTCTTTAAATTAAATTCAAATATCAATTTCAGAACTTTAAAAAACAGAATCTTTACTTTTATTTTATTAGCAATATAATCTTTTTCATCAAATATATCGCTTCCTTGATTACGCTCATGTACAAAACTTATTTTGGCTAGATGTTGACTGAAATTAGTAATATGTAATATTACATTTTTTATCCCTTTTTTATTTGAAGAAATTATAATCAAAGAAATAAAGTTTTAATCTTTTTTGTCGTTTGTGAGAAAGAGGCATTACAATCGAAAATAATTTATAAGTAACGGAAGAATCATCTGTTATAAAATACATATACGCGTTAACTATATCTGAACTTATTATGTTTTAAATTGTACCGCGCTGATGTTTGAATTTTCCTACTTTCTGTAACGATTTATGTTTCATGGAGGTTACGACAGTTGTCAACATGCTGAAAGTATTTTCATTGATATCAATCCGTTAAACATACATGAGAATTACTTGTATCAACACAAAATTCAGTTAAACAATTATGGACAAGGATGATGAAGAAAGACAAACAAATTTAGAAGATGAAAAACAATTTTTGGTAAATTCACATTGGTTTCATATTTCTTTGATGTTTAAAGAGCGATTAACAGGGATCCTTTTATATCTATGTTGAGATTTGTAGAATATGAAAGCCTGTTAAAAGGAATTGATACTAAAGGAACTGTGCATCCATGTAATATAAGCATATTAAAATTTTTCAGATTTCTGTGGAGGATACTCTAAAGACTGTCAAAAGAAGCATCCATAAGTTTGTAACAGACATCCCTCAAGCACTTGTTAATTCTGGATTAGATATAGATTTAAAGAAACTAAATATAGAAGATGATCAAAATATTCAGGATCTTATTTCTTCATTTCCAAAATCATTCACTGATCAAATAAATAAGGGTACACACACTGTTTGTTTTTTATTCAAAAGAAAACAATAACGTCTCACTTTTTAATGATTTCGTTGTTCATAGAAGAGAAAGAGAAAATTTCAGCCATAGAACTAAAGTGTGAACAATTGCACAGTCAACTCCAACAGCAAGTGGACAGAAACAGAAAGGCACAGGAAGAAATAGAATACCTAAGAGAACAAGTGATTCGGCTATAATTTAATTTATAAAACATTTATTAGCATTCATTATGTTAATAGATATGTTTATTATCTCTCTCTCTCTCTCTCTCTCTCTCTCTAGATATTGAATCAAAGTACATACTGTGCAACTTTGGGAGCAGTTTTAGGCAATTTAACATGGCGTGCATCTCGCCTCCCAGAAATTGTCGACGTTTGGCTTTCTGGGGTAAATACTGTTAATTCCGGTATTCAACGGACAGTACAGTTTCGCGTTAATTGGTTCATTATAGTTTCAGCATATGATTGGCGAATTTTTATCGATAACAGACGGAAGTTTCGTCGCTTTTATAAACACTTATCGAAATGCTTTCCCCCCCACATGCAACGTCGAATATCAGTTTATAATTGGCTTGTTAGGCATTGTATCAAATATATCTGCAACACCCGAGGGACGCGAATTTTTAATGACTGATCCGAATGGTAGAGCTTTTGTACAAAAAATGATGAAACTCATGCCCACTTTGCCACTTTCGCAAGGTTCCTTATCACTAAAGAGGTAATTTTGCGAATACCGGCAAATTAACAATTCATTTGTGCTTTTAATCATGCCGTGTCTCTTATAGATTAATGCTGATGACATTTTATAATGTCAGTATGAATAAAACCGGGCTGCAGTATCTTTTCGAGTCACGAGTAAGCGACGTGTTAAATTGTTATTTGAGGAACAATTCGCTACCAGATGAGACACAGTTCCTCTGTCTGCGCGTGTTGCATTCGATGACATATGGTTTAACGAATCCCAAATACATTCAAGACTTAATCACCACCCTACCGATCAGCAAAATAGAAGATATCGCTATTTCGAACAAAAATGAAATGAGTACAGTCGCGAAACAAGTGATAAAGCAGTTGCGAGATTCACAGAAATTTATTCGTATGAATTGAGCGCGTGACTATCAGGATTTTCTTCTCCATTCGATAAGCTCAAGTTGAAATTTGTTAATAACAAAGGAATTTTTGTTTATGTAACTAATCTTTTAGATTAATGGGAATTAAAAGATTCTATTTTACAATTGCGTTGCTATCAAACAACAGAATATATGTTTAGAACGTGTTCGTGACTAGTCTGAGAACTGTCGAATATCGATCTGCCTTATACAGCTACAAAATAAAAGCAATTGTGCGGTATAACATACGGAATAATACAAAACCGATTATACACACGGTTGAATAGTAAAACGTAATCGGGCGCACAAGTATTTTTTGATTAATTAAAATAATTATACAAGTAGCTTTTAATAGAATAGACACGACGTTTATTTACTTTATGGACTTACATCTCGAAAAAAACGGTGATTAAACGCAAAGTAAGTAGTTTTTCTTAAATTAAAGATTTCATTGAAAATATTAGAGTTAAGCTTATTTAACGCAAATAATTGGTACATAATTGGTAAACATGCTATTCTAAATTTCATTGAGCATCTACAGCCAACTCCGAAAGTTGCAATAAAACTACAGTTATCTGATTTCCAAGAGACAAACTTTGGACGCTTTGAACTCGTAAATGTACTTCTGTTCCAATAAATCAAATAATTACACGAACGCTTTAAATTGTAACTATAGAATCGTTTAAAAGTAGGTAAGTATGTACCTACAACTTTCTACCAACCATGTAGGATCAATATATGACAAGATCGATACATATAGTAAGGTGTGGATCGCGTTATATGTTTGTATATAAATTAATCTAAATATCAAAATAAAAATCCGATTTTACTAAGAAGCAGAAAACAAACTATCTTCGTCGTTAACCTTGCTACATCCTTCGAGTCCAACCGATTTCTTTTATATTTTCATAAAAAAATTTCTTGAATCCGACGAGTATAAGAATAGATCTTTGAAAATAACCGCGATTCTTTGTTTCTATTTTATACTAAAGAGAAAAATTGGAAAACTGTTGTATGGAATTAACTGTCACAGAACGAAATGTTGATGTGAGTTATGATTCGCGATAAGGAAAATCTCGTTCATTCATTCCCGCGAGGAATAAAAAAAAAACGCGGCACGAACAGAAATAGTAACTCGAAAAAATCTGTATGTTTCATTATCCCGCATGAAGAGATAGACAAAATTGGAAAAGAATAGGAAAAAGGAGGACAGAGGTAGGACGAAAGGGCTAGATATAAGTGCATGCAATACCGACCAACTGTCGCGTCGATAATCGAGCTGCGCAAGCTCGTGAGGAAAGACCACGTGGGGGCGTGCGCGACAGGAGATCGCGCATGCGTGTTACGCATAGGTCCGGCGCGTTCGTGGCCGCGGTATGAAGAGCAGCGGGGGGGTACGCGTCGCGACGTCCAGCGTCGCGTAAACGGGAGATCACGGCAGGCAGGCAGGCAGGACCTAGGAAAGGCGACGGCCGGGCGGTCGTTTTATTGATCCCGGGGCGCCGCGGCGCTACCCACCCGCGGCGGGATCGTCTGCGAGAAAATTCTCTCCAACAGAATTTTTACGTTCTCTATCATCTAGCTGTACCGTGAATATATTTACGCGAACGACAGCGAGGACGGTGACAGAGTGGTTGTTAATTTTTTCTCGCAATTTTACGCTGGAACGCGACCGATTGAACGAAACGGATCGGGGGAGGCGGTACGTAGTAAGTTCCTGGAAGGTGGATCGAAATTCCGTGGACTAGGTCGTGCGCGGGGTGTATGCTACGTCCTCGTCGTCGTCGTCCTCGTCTTCGTCATCGTTGAGGGTTCGAACTGATCTGAAATTGGTGCTATTGGTGGCGGTCGTGTCGTGGTTTCGCCAAATTGGTCGTAACGAGGAACACCGGAAAAAGAAACGATCGGTGACGTATGACCGTCGTTTAACCGCAGTCCGAAGAAATAACCTATTATCCTCCGACGACCGTTCCCTTCGACAAGAGCAAGATCCGTTTCTCTTCTCTTCAGAGTATAATTGTGCGTTAGAACACCGATGGACTGAGGGCAAGAGAAACTCAGAGGGAGGAAGAAGAAAAAGAAGGTCGCGGTGATCGTCCGGAAGAAGCTGTCACCGAGCAGCTACGACTTCCAGGATTGTTCATGCAACACCAATGGAGAGCTCATAATTCGAAAGGGGGCGCACCGGACCGCCCGAAGGAGGTGTCATCCGGCTGGTAATAGCTCTGATCTCGTTCCTCGTACACGGGGACACGGGATCGCGAAGCTGTGATTGTTTCAATTTCGTTGAAGATAGTGACAACTAACTTTAGGGTGGGCGCCGCGGCGCCGAGATGGGCCCCGCCAGCAGCCGCGAACAGATCGGGGAGCAGATCGGTGACGATGATGGCCTGCAGATCAAGGCGAAGCCTATGGCCAATAACGTCGTAAGTCTCTTTCATCTTCTTATCTATCGTCCTTCTTTTCACGTGCTTGTTTCCTAATTTGTTAGTCTTTATGTCATGATTCAACTCATATCCGTATAGTAAGGCAGTGGAGAAATCATCGTAGAAAAAGCTCGAAGGAACCGAAGCGGTGTTTAAAACACGTGAAATGGGTGAGCCGAACGCTACGATTTGCTACTCTATTTTCGTCATAAAACAGAGACGTATTCGCGCATCTGCGCTAGAACTCCTTTCGTGACGAAACACACGGAACTGTTTAATTTAGAAAATAACCTCCGCTTGATCGTAACGAATTCCACGAAAATTTTGCGGTAAAAGAGATTTAAGCCTTTCCGCTGTTCTTTTACGCTGGTTTTCCTCCTCCTGTGGTATCGTTCTCTTTTATCCTTCTATTATAGCGTTATTCGCATAGTTAAATCGCACGATATCGTTTGCTGATATCGCATCGTTTTGGAAGTTTGTAATATCGTGGCCACTATATGGGCGATGTTCATCTAACCATGATATCTTGAGCATATTTGGAATATCGGGGCGTACACATAGCCAGGATTTTATACATATCGATAGATCGGTAGCAGCAGCAGCGCGTTCTGTATTCGCATCGCGAGATGTGTGCAAATCTAGTAGCGGAAGGAAGATGGTTGGTTTCGAGTGCAACGAAGAGAATGAGAAAAGGATAGGCGTATGGAGGAATAAATTGTAAAAACAAAGAGGGAGCATCCAACAAATCGAGTGATAGTATACACGGAGAACAGTTGGCAAACAAAATGGAGTGAGATGGATATTTCATAGAGTGGGGAATCGGACAGACTTGACGACTGCGATGCGATAAGTCAGCCGGTGGTTGAGCAGCGCGCATTTTCATATCGCCTGTTTCCCATACCGCAGCTGGACGCTGTCCACTCAGGTGGCGCAAGACCTGCCATCTCTCTATCCCTTTCTCTTTCTCACTCACTTTCTCATTCACGACGGGGGTGTATTCATCTTCATTTAAATAGGACATTGCTGCCAGCATCTCGTGATGTCGCCTAAGAATAAGGTATGTAAGATTGATTCGTCTTTTAATGAAATGATTGTCTGCAAAAATGTTCATTTTATCGTTTTCGTTATTTGTATCGTATTTTGTCAACCGTAATTGTAGACGTCGCCTTATTGTCGTTAAAATTTCACATCGAGATAAACAGATATATCTAATCGAAGTTCAATTATGCTTGCGATGCATCGATGGCGTTCTGTGTAAACGGTAATCGTAACTTTCTTGTCCTTGAATCTAAACTACCGAATTTCAATGTAAACGGTATACCATGATATGCCAGCACGTGGCCTAACTTAGGGAAGGTCGAAGCAATACTAATCGATTGTTTTGCCGGTTTAACGCGAAATTCAATTTAAATAAATAGCGGAACAGCGGCGACAGACGGTGGTGAACGTGTTCTCTTCTTCGCGTGTATACAAATCGTTAATTGGCAAGTCTCACGGAGTGTTAGATTTTCGGTAAATATCGTTGATCGTGATTACCACGGATTATGGAAGATTTAGATTCAAGTGACGAAATATGCTACCCGATCGAGTTAATCACGATGTGCACGAGTGAAAGTGTTCTCTTCTCCCTATCTAAGACACCGGTAATACACATTTACGAATGGCCCATCGATATATTGCCGGTAACATTACAGAGACAGATTTCGCGTACGAGATTCTACGTTTGGGTGTAGTCTGTGGATGTTATTACTTTTTTTGCAGACATAGACCATATCACGTGCCAGTTTACAATGGATTGGTGTCGAGCCATGGATTAAGATGTATTTTATTACGTGCGAACATCTTATCTTTTGAGTGTTTGTTGAATTCGTTATCGTACTGTATCGATGTCGAGTATTTCCCTTATCCTTGGGCTATTCGGCCCAAGAGCGTTAGGTCGTAAGTAGGAAAACGTGTCCATGAATCTGATTGCTTCTATCGAAGGCCCTCTTGTTTAAATGAACATACTCCGACTCACGAATATATTTCAACACATACTACTAAAATCTTTTACGAATATAATACGTATATTATTATATTACAAAACATTTTGAAACTTCATTAGCATTATCATAAGTCATGACTAAATATAAATATAAACAAGTTATAAGATATTTATTCTGAACGTACACGTCACAGAGGTTACGAAAATATTTGAATAGTTGATTATTTAATGAAGTCATTTTCAACAGTATTCATATTGTACCAAATACAATGTCTTACCGTATGCTATGTCTCATCTCATTGTCAATGAAGTTTCAAAACCTCTTGTATAACACGTATAATATATTCATAAAAGTTCTCTATGATAAGCGAGTAAATACTTTCGTGAGTCACTGTAATCGACGCGAATAAATTGCTCTCAATAATTGATAAACGAATTTCTCACACTTGGGCTTTATTATTAATTTGCTAAGAGTGTTTAAAAAGATCGATGAACATGATCGTGACAGTTAATTTTCATAATCATAGACGGAAGTAATAGGCGATTAACAATTATGATTACAAACAGTAGCTAATTTCCCTATTTCCCTCGAGTCGATTAAGTACGATTAGGTTGGATTGCATCGTTTGTAATATCAATGATATCGACGTCTCTTCGAATTCGTAAGAACTGCTGTTCAGCAGTTCTACAGCGCTCTAATCTTTTCAATAAATTTTCCGAACAGCTTATCGCGACATAATAAATACACGCGGATAAAAGGAGAAAAAATATCAATCCGGTGAGGTTATGATAATTTAAAGCGTATACTCTTGTCAGACGATGTGATTCATTCAGCAAAGGGAACATGCTCTTCCTTTCTCGATTATTATGTTCATGCGTTTATCGCGACTCCTGGTATCTCGCGGTCCTAAGCAAACTGAGACAACGAAGAAGGGGCTAGCATCGTCGTAAACAATGGCCTGTTGCAAATCGAGAAAATATCATGATGTAGCTCTCATTTATGGTTTCTGAGTCATTTTAAGCTACTGCTGCCGTTAACATTTCCGAGAAGACGAGGACCAGATGTTCTCGCGATTATTTTAAATTATTGATGTTATCTGCGTTTCTGCACGTTTCGTGACGCCTTCGAAAGCTTTATAATTGGAAGTTCGAAAGAAAGATACGCGATCGTTGTTCAAATCGATTGATTCGTAATTATTTCGAGCTCAACCTTATTTTAGGTTGAGACAAAGAAATTACGATAGTACTCGTCGGCTGACAAATCATTCATATAATACATATTTTGTTTCAGTAAGTAGAATTCTTCCATCGCTGTTATTTCGTCAAATACTACGAATTGATTGTATTTTATAAAACGGTATCGTGCCGTTGCTTCTGCCTGCTAATTTTTCCGCGGAGATCAGAAGCAGATGGTGTTTTCATGTATCGTGCCTTCAACACTAATTGTCGTTGGTTATTATCTAATTAATTCATAAATGTACTCGTGCGTAGAGACGAGCACACAGAACACCCAGTGGAATGCAGCATGTTGCAGCAGTAACTCTCGCGTGATCGACGTTATATACCAGTGGTACCATTCTCCTCCCATCTACCTATCCCTTTTATCGGTGCTGATTCTTCGAGTGTTTCCACCACTGTTATACATCGACTCGAGATCATCTTCAGAATGTTTACTTAGTGCCCTCCTGCCTCATCGCCCCGCCTCCTTTCGCCAGCTCTCTCATTTGTGTTCGCTGTAATTCGATTGTTTGGTGATTTTCGTGGAGACGGCCATCGTTAAATGGCAATCGATTAATCGAGATTTCATGTACATTGTCGATAATCTTGATAACACGACATATGATATATATATATTGGTAACCTCCTTTGCGTGCAAGATTAATTTCATGCAGTGTAAGCATCAACTTAGATTATTAGTGCGCGCGTCACGCTACGATATGATGGTCACTTTACGATGTACGATGTTTCCCGTATGGCTACAGTAGTGCTTCGCTAACTGGCCACCGGTTGGGACCTTATCTGTCCAGTTATTGAGGGAGGTATATTTTTACGAAATCTCGAGTATCTCTCTTCCTTGTTGAGTGCGAGATATTTTCGAACAGATGTTTGGAACAAAGAAAAGATAGAATTCGAGAGAATCAGACTGTTTAAGTCATTTTTCACATAGTGTACTATTTTAAATAAAATTCCAAAGACCTTGGTAATACTTCCTTGTAAACCAAATAAACTCTTACACATTTAGTTTAATAATATAAATAAGGAGTGTACACACACGCACACGAACGCGCGCGCGCACACACACATACACACACAAAATTTACAATTTGAAAATTGCTGATTCATTAATGTTATTAATTATATTATTAGTTTGTAAATTATTGTGCAAGAGAGTCCAGAGAGTCGCACTACGAAATCAGTTCGAAGAATTGGCCAGGGATAACAATGGCCAGCAAAATTTTGACCAGTTAACGCGACACTACTGTATTCAGCCACTCGACCATGAACATGATTTCTCGAAGCCACCAGATAATAACACCGCATCGGGAACTGTCACTTTCTTCCTAAAGTACGAGATCGTTGCCAGCAAATATTTGTTTAGTGAGGTAACGTCTCGAAACAACTAACTAAAAATTGCATAAACCTCGGGTGACAAGGTAGGCTTGTCCCTCTACCCCTGATATTGAAAAAAGCTACTACAGCGCGTGGCTTACAAGATTAAATACGGACTAATGGCTAGCGTGGAACAATATGTCGAAACATTAAACGTAAGTTCAAAAGCTGCTGCTGTAGTTGCACGTTAGAGGAAATAACATGTCGATCTCTCCATTATTATGCCAAATGTGAATCATCCGCGCAGAGCTGAGTGACATTGAGCTGCGACGTGTTGGTTAGTCGGAGTTGCAATTCCACCAATAATGCACCAAGTAGCCCTTGATACAAACATTGCCTCGTTGGACGGATATGAACAACGAAAAGGTTTTTGGCCTCGCGTGAAGCGCAGTGTCACAGAGCTGCTTATTTTTGTGCTCCTTTGTCGACCAAGCATATCTCGACTTTGTGAATGGAATGCAATACTTGACGAGTTTTTTTGTCGATTACAAAGATGCGTGGTTAGAGCAATTTCTTAGCCAGAAAAAATTTAAAATTTGTTTCAGTTCAATTTGAAATGTTTTATACTATAAATATTTTGAATGTTCTTTTTTTACGACATTTCTACGAAAAACTGTTATAGGCATAAAAATAAATGAAACAATAGATTCATACTGTTTACATCATGATCACAGCTTCTTAATGCTTTATAGCTTTCATTTATGTAACACTTTCGTTAGGATATAAATCATCTTATATCAAATACACTTGTCCATGCTATAGCTATATGGAAACGGCCGTTGAAATTTTTAAACCGATTCTCTGCCATTTTATTGTCTGTTTTTTCTTTGTCCCCTTCAAATATAACATCTTTCCTTAATTCTATATCGTTTAAGATTGCATCAACTGCTCGTACGGTTATATGCAATATGGAGAAAAACAAGGAGAAAGTTTATAATTTAGTATGTAATTTGGTCGTTTTAAATACTATAACCGTCGTTCTCGTATTGATTTTTTCTCCTTTAGGCGGATTTTGTATCGAACCGTTGCGCCCTGTATAAAGCGTATTTCCTATAGTGCAGAATATGTAAATTAGGCATTTTGCTTTAATTAAAACAAATCGCGATAGGTGAAAACTGCGTACGTGTGAAAATTCAAGGCTTCTTTTAGAATCATGAACGATGCAAATTCGAGTGTCGTCTGGTTGTCGCGCCACGTAATTGTGAGATAGGGAGGGGACGCGTGTGAGACGCTTCGCATTTATAGGTTAACTTTTCGCGCACAACCGATCAGTACCGCTTACCGCTTCAACGAGAGGTCCGTGTTCTTTCGTTGCCGTAAGCAGCTCTTTTGTCCGGCGGGTACTTAAATTTTCAACGGAGACTTGTGCTGTTTAGTCATTGGTGCATCGCGACTTCGCCTAGAACAGAACAGTGGTAAACAGAACAGTGCATTTGCATTTGCACTGCACGCGTGTTCGTAATCGCCAAATCGACGATCGAGTGGTCGTATTATTGACACACCATTGCATGCTGTTCCGTCGCATTCAGCATTACATATTTTTACACTACACCAAAGATCATTTGTCAAAGCCATTCACGATGACAGAAAAAAGAACGTTGTACGCGTAGAGAACAAAGTTACTTTGTTCGTGGACGTTGGAGGAAGAAAGGCTATAACTACGGTGTTTGTATATAAATAGATTCATCGTAGTGCGTAGTGATACGCAATAGTTATACGTCCAATAGTAGAAACCAGTCGTTTCTGCCGGCAAAATTGTCATGACAATTTGCGCGTGCCGTATTTACGAGGTATACAGTGTCATTTGGTTCGCGTGCATCCGATGTCTCGTGGCTAGAGCTTGTTGATGATCTGAGCTTGGCTGAGACGCGTCACCTCGCGCGTATATACGTTGTGTACAGTTGTCGTGCACTGCAACGAGGGACAAGATAGAACGTGAACTCTCAATCTTTGCAAAAAAGTGTACTTTTTTAAGGGGCCGTTGCGCACTCTTCTTTCCGTTGAATAACCGTCAATCCGTTAATTGGTCTAAGGCGTGCGATATGGCAGTACAATAGAGAGTTGACACGGGAGCGCGTGAGTGTGAAAGACATGGCAGCGGATTTTGACGAGTGATACTGATACTACTACTCCTGTTATTCGCTAACAGGGGGAGTGTGTTAAAGTCGCGCGTAAGAGACGCAGCGTGGTAAAACCTTGCCACGGGATAAAGTCACGGGAAAGAAAGAACATACAACGCGCAGCTGCGCGCACTTCTACGAAAATAGAACTTTGCATAAGTGTGCAGAGGCCAACGGCGAAACGAGTGAAGTGTGACATTAAAGCGATCGTAGAATGTCGCGCGTGTCGCTCAACAAGTCGCAGTACAGCCAATACGGCTCGCGTCGCGTGCGAAAGATCAGTACGGTACGTTTCGAAGATTTGTCTCTATTTGGTAAAGCGCGTGCTACCACGTTTACGCGCCTCTTGCGTGATTCGATCTCTTCATTCTTGGGTGATCTGATTTGCCTCGAGTTTCGAGGCACTCTCGTTTCGTTTCGTTTCGTTTCAATTCGTTTTGTTTCGTTTCGTTTCGTTTCGTTCCGTTTTACATCGTTTCTCGTCGTAATTGCTTCGTTTGTTTGTCCAGTTTGGTTCGGGGACGACACGTGACTTAGCCTTGACAATCAACATAAATTACACTTTCGCACAGAAGGTTCTGACGAACACAAACCGAGTACGGCTGGCACACCATACACGCATATGTATACGTTGTCAACACAACCATGTACCTACTGCATGGCTGTGTGCACGATTTGCACCCGTTGCGAATGTGACACCGACCGCCACGGAAACAAGGTCGAAAACAATGATCTCGTCGAGCTTCTTTTGCCTTGACGTTAGGTGGCGCACACTTTGCCAATTCTAATGACAGTGGATCAGCTGATTGGGTTGACCTTCCATTCCGCTAAGCTAAGTCACTATTAAGCCTATCGATATGCGTGTCCTATGCTCTAGCGCTGTATTTAAATTCGTTTAATAATTTTAACATACTCGAGGTCATTGTACGGAACTACTTCGATCCTTCGACATTTCTATAAAAAAATTCCTTACAAATATTTCTTCTTATAACGTTGCTGCGATTCTCAAATTCTTATATTCCAATCTCACTCATGTAGAAGGACCTAAAATATCTTGAAGAAGGTGTTTTAAAAATACCATTGACGACTTTTTTATATTTTCCTCGAGGTGAAGAAACGATAGAAGGACACGATTGAGTCGAAAATGACTCGAAGAATACAGCAGAATTAAGGAAGCATGAAATTACACTCATTTATGTGATCTATATTATCTTCTTCTCTAGTATTCTTAAAATTTCCTTATTTTAAGGAATTTTCGTTAAACACGATCGTTTTATCGCGTGATCAATATCGCTTCCTCTTTATTAGATTCAAAGGAAATGCTATTTTACCTTGGCTAAACGTAGCCTTAGGGAATGGTTAAGTCACAGTAGCCATATCTATGCTTACGTTTGCGTTATGAGATCATCTTATAATACGGCCGCGCGTTCTCACATTACGCTCCAAAAGATATCTTCCGCAGTAGCGTGCTTTTCGATTTATTTCATTTCATTCTCATAATTTCATTTTATTTTCAACGGAGGAAAGTAATTTACACTCGTAAAACTGATGTCACAAAATCGTAGTTGAATCTGTATGATTTTATGAAATCTATAAGTATTCTTATTTAACAATTTGTTAATCAGGCATGTATAGAAATATCTATAATCTGCCTATGTATTTATGCATTGGCATGAAATGAAGCTTTTCTTGCAGTATTCAAGGTAAACTGCCACTACTTGACTCAAGGCAAACACAAATATCAATGTTACAATGTAACAAGATTTAGAAACAAATATTCATTCAAATTTTCTAAGAAGGGTGAATTACTTTGTTGGAATAATGTTTGAGAAAATGTAGAAAAATAAGAAAATGTTAACTCTTTATGTATATCAGTTACAAATTTATCAATGTTATTGTACCATTTTACAGACGGACAGTGAATATTCTGTAGAAGAGCATACAAGATTAACTGCCACTGATGGAGCTAGTGATGAAGCATCTCCAGAAGATGAAGGGGGTTCACTGTGCGAATACCACGATATACCACCTCCACCTGATGGTGGATACGGGTGGGTGGTGGTATTTGCGTCATTCATGTGTAACATGATAGTAGATGGTATTGCTTATACATTTGGCGTTTTTCTGGGAGAATTTGTTACATATTTTGGAGAAGGAAAAGGAAAAACTGCATGGGTTGGCTCGTTGTTATCTGGCATGTACCTCAGTGCTGGTAAATTTCTTTATTATAAATATCATCTTTCTTTCAAGCGTAATAATGTCTTGGTTAAAAAGATTTAATCTATTTTTAGGACCTGTTGTCAGTGCTTTAACAAATAAGTATGGATGTAGGGCAGTATGTATGGCAGGAAGTTTTTTAGGTGCAGCAGCATTTGTACTTTCAACATTTTCAACCAGTGTAAATATGCTTATGATGACTTATGGTGTTATGGGAGGTGCGTATAATATTTTAGATTATAATCTGATTTACTTATTTACATTTTGATTATGCTATAATAATTATGCTGTTTCAGGAGTTGGATTTGGTCTAATATATTTACCAGCAGTAGTTTGCGTAGGTTATTATTTTGAAACTAAACGATCTCTAGCTACAGGCATTGCTGTATGTGGTTCAGGATTTGGCACATTTGCATTTCCACCTCTTGTAACAATGTTACTAGAAGCATATAATTGGAAAGGAGCAAATTTAATTCTGGCTGGTCTTATTTTAAATTGTGCTGTAAGTGTAGCTATTAGCTTTCTAAGACATTCGGGAACATAGATCGTATATTTGATAACAACAACAGGAAAATTATAGGTTTTTGGTGCGATGATGAGGCCATTAGAATATCCAAAAGCCTCTTCTGTTAAACCATTATTACAAAGAATGGCGGAAGAAAAAAGATTTCAAATGGAACGTGGAAGTATCGGAGGTTCTTATTTTATGGTACAACTGCCTGATGGATCTATGGAGAAAAGAATGAAAATGCCTATTAACATTGATCCTGGTGTTCATTCCAGTTTCAATTTAGACCAATTAGTGCCTGGTAAGAAAATCTGTCTTAAAATTAACTATATTGACGATCGAACACCACCGTATTTTACGATGTACTTCATTTATTTGTAATATTAAAGGAACTCCTTTAACACCAGTTCCAACGGTGCCAACCCTGCCCACTATATCGGAGGTGAAAGTACAAGAACACTCTTCCAGTGGAGCAACTAGTAATAGTGGCAGTATGGACTTAAAGAGTATTTCCACTAAATCAAAAAGCAGAAAAAATATCGATGATACCAAAGATACAAAAGATATGTCAGAAAAGTCTGAAAGCGAATTCAAGCCGATAATTCCTAGAAATGCTTCTCAACCTGCTTTTACAACTCACGTACAAGGTTTACCTAAAAATGGCTCTGTACCCTTTTTCGATCGAATCCGTAAAACTAGCACTAGCGAGAGATATAAACCAAGTCTTAGTGCGATTAAGAACTCTAGAACAACGTTGAATTCTAATGGCGATATTAGAAAGAGTTTGCACTTAAGACTTTCGACGAGCAGCGTTATGGGTTCTCGGAATAATAATGCAGAAATAGATGTAGTAAGTGTTTTAGCATGAGTTTTTAAGAATTTACTTAATCAAAAAAAAAGATTGTTAAGTTACCATAAATGATACGTTTTACAGGATGGGGAAAGTATTACTTTTACTACCAGCAAATCTAGTATACCAAAAGAGAAACCACAAATTATTCGTCCACTATCGCGGAAGGATATATTTTACAGTGGCAGTGTGGTTAATTTACCAGAATATCAGAGTCAAAAATCACTTGCAAATTATCGTCAAAGTGTTCTTTCATTATCAAAATCCGTACGTGGAGATGTTAAAGATACCGACATTGAAAAGGCGCCTCAACGTGAGTAATTAAAAAAAATACAAATATAACTATTCATAAACATTTATTAAAACATAGTAAATGTTACAGAACCTCTATGTCCCTGTTTGGTATTACCTGAATCGTTTAAAGAAGCTTTGTCAACGATGATGGATCTATCTTTACTAAAGGATCCAGTATTTCTTTTAATTGGTATCAGTAATGTATTTGGAATGGCTGGATTATACGTACCGTTTGTATATCTATTAGACGCTGCGGTCTTAGATGTAAGTTAAAGATTATAGGATATTCTTTTTACTACATATTGTTTGTTGTATGATCAGTTTTTCAATGTTAATTGTTTTTAGAATATTGACAAGACTCTTGCGTCATATTTAGTATCTATAATTGGAATTACGAATACTCTGGGCCGTGTAGCTTGTGGATATATCGCGGATTTTCCACAAGTAGATTCACTATTATTGAACAACATCTGCTTAATTATATCGACAGTTGCTGTAGCTGCGATACCGTTCTGCCATTCTTATCCTGCTTATATCATTATGAGCATTCTTTTCGGTATAGCTATATGTAAGTATTGAAATTAATAAATGTTATTATGGATCTCATTGTTTGCTTCAATATTATATGTTTGTGTACTATTTCAGCTGGATACATTTCTTTGACGTCGATTATTTTGGTAGATCTCTTAGGGCTAGACAAATTGACCAATGCATTTGGTCTTTTAATCTTATTTAGAGGAGCTGCAGCTATTATTGGTTCACCTTTGGCGGGTGCCGTTTATGACGCAACACAAAGCTACAGTATCCCATTCTTTATGGCAGGATTTTTCTTCCTTATAAGCACGGTTACTAGTTTCATGGCGCCAGCTATGAAACGGTGCACAACGCCGCAGGTAGATATATAGTAACAAGTAATAAACATTATTTAGAGTACTGTAAATTAACGAGTAAGAATAATTCTATTCTAGACTCAGCCTGTGATATTAGATACATTGACTCCAATTGATGAAGATATCGAAGAAGAGAACGAAGAAGATATTCCTGAAATAGTAGAAACTGCACCATCTCCACAAGAACCACCCGAGAAGGAAATTAAACAAATAGAGTCTGTTTTATAAAGTCTGGTCCACATAAGGAGAGAGAAATAGCCTTCATCTCCGAGCCACACTGTGATAGGGCTGTTACTTCTAAAAGGTCTGAAAAAGGTACTTCTTCGTTATACATTCTAATGGATAAAGCACAAATTCATGAGTACAACCTGATGGTATTTTTGACGTACTTAGAATTTTTGCAATTATATACCTAATTTTTTTTATGAAACTAATATATAAATATAAATATAAATCTTACACACATACACGTGCGAGCGCGTGTAAACACACACACACACACACACACACACACACACACAAACAAACAAACAAACAAACAAACAAACAAATACGTGTAACAATGTAAAAAATGCCATCAGGTGGAAAACTTCATTTGCCTATGTCAATAGTAGATAATAGATAGAAAAATTTATTAACTTAATCAGTATAGAATGATCAGTATAAAAAATAATGAAAAAGTGAAAAAAATGCTTTTGCACTTGCATATCGAAGTAATGTTGAAAGAATATTAATCTTCGTCGTAAGTGATAAATATTATGATTTAGAATAAGAATGGTCAATCTCAATATTTTGCGACTGGCTCTCTCCTTTAGGCTTGTTTATCTTCATTATAGTACTTTTTAAGGATACTTAGCCGCGTTCTACTTTTTGAGCTACGTTTTACTTGTCGAACACAACGAAAGAAACGTTTGTTATACTACGTCGACTTATCGTGTTATTTACGTTAGCGCGTATCGCATTTGACTTTTAAGGTTGCACACGCGGACAATTCACGCAATGATTGACCATTCTTAATCGAGAATACCCCACCTACAAGTTGTTACTTAAATCTATTTTTGGTCACGATCCAAAGATATGTATAATTCCAATTAAATTACATTCAGAGAAATATTTTTCTTGCATACACAACAAATGTATATACATATTATAAGTGAAGAAACTGTGGATTAGGCGACATACAGATAGATTCGCTATTGCGGAAAGAATTGTAAATAATTATATAGGCAATTGTAAAATAGTGTATAACGAATTTCGAAACTAGGCAAATAGAAAATGATTTCTGTTTCGGGACCTCATTACCGTATGTCCCTGTATTAATATATTGATTATATGAACAAATAACACGTTAGGTAGAGATTAATTAAATATATTAATGATATTCAGCTAGAATGTTTATTTTACTTAATGTATAAAAGGACACAAATCGTCTGATGCATCTAGTTTGTGTAAATTAATAGTTTTTTTTAGTTGACCGAGAATCTACTGTCGGGAAGAAATGTGAAACGATAGTTGCATATTAATTAACACAAACTAATTCTCGACTAATACACGTGCTGTTCGATTCTTGTCTCCGTGAGTCTCGGCAGCTGTAGTTTGTCGTGTCGCTTACACATGTAAGTAACTAATTAAATATCGATTATCGAGAGTAGAGAGAATGTTATTCAATTACATAAATATAATACTTTTTATTCACAAACGCATACACGCCTATTATCAGTATAAATATATAAATTTACATATGTATGACTATGTAAATGTATATATTTATATACACATAATGAAGGACAAAAGAAGATAATTGTAAATCTTGTTAAACGGCATACAACAAATGTTATACTTGTATGTACATTGTATATACGGTGATTATTGGTAAGCGGCTACGGTGATTAATTATCGATACGTATGCATAAGACTCGGAAGATTTAAAAAAGATAGGAAGAAAGAACCGTTATGATGGATAAAAAGCAAAAGGAAGAGAAATATACCAACAGTGCTATTATCATCACTGCTACTGCTATCACTATTACCATTATTATTACTACTACTATTACTACTACTATTATACTATATTAATTAGTACAACTATCGCGACACTTATTTTTATTCTCACGATTGTCGTACAGGAGACCGTGTTTTTGTGATTTGAATTGGAATATAATGTATACATGTTATTCAGTCGAAAAGGTATATGTGTGCACGCGTGTCGCCGCGGCAAAAGTGCTACCAGTTACACTTACACACATATAGAGTATATATAATATCGACGCGCGTGTTCATGTGACATTTCGCATGCGCATGTTTCGTATGTATGTATGTTAGTAAGAACAGGCGGGATTCTAGTAGAGATACGCAAAGTATGTGTGTGTCGTGTGTGCATAATAGATGCATATATATATACATATACATGTATGCGTGTATACATGTATATATATACATACATAAACGAACGTTTCAACACACATGCGCACGACTTAATCCTGTGCATATGTTAAAAAAGGAAAACAATAAAAGAAAAAAAAAAAGTGAAGTATATATGCTATGGTACAAAGAAGGACAAATGTATTAGGCGACGTTTATTGAAATTGAAGAGGAATTATGAATTTTTATTACTGAAATATTGCGTTGACTTGTTTATTTATTAATAATACGTACATATTTTCCCATAGTTCCCACGAACGATACTCGCGCTCAAGTACGAGTATCCGCGTATCCCCGCTCGCTTTTTTAAATCGTACGTTGTTTTGGTTCGCAGACTATTCTCCGTGCGTTTTCACGTTATTTTTCTTGCCGCATGTAAATCACGAATACGCAGTAAATTACTAGCAATAAAATATTGTAATACGTCAACCAGGTTGCATTATTGTCAGCGATCGTAACGATGGTTCGTCGGCATCGAACCCTTAACGATTCGACTTTTCTTCCCAATCTGCCGCATATCGTAAATATTACGTATTTGCAACAACACGTTGCCATTGAAACTTTGCGATTTACCGTCCACATGAAAACAAAAGGAATAAATACGTCTACGTTATTGCAAACATTAAACCAACATTTCCCAGTTATTTCTCCTTAATATTAAAACTATCGGAGTGTAATTTTGAGCGCTTCTTTGGAATAAGTTAATATAATATACATACATACATATATATTTTCAAAGAAGTGCTCAAAATTACACTATATATATATGTTTGTAACGTTTATGAAGGCGGCACGTTTGAATATCAAGGATCAAATCACCGTGTAGTGAAAGGCCAAGCCAAAAAGTTCGAAGACTCGTATCTGGCAAACACGAAATTCGCATTCGGCCGATGGTTTCTCTGTTCCTTTACATACATGTATAAAAAAGAAGAGGAGCACGCAAATGCTCTGGTGAATCGTAGAACGTCATCACTTTGGAGTGAACTCTTTTCTATCTCCCTCCCTCCCTCCGTCCCGAAGGAACGGTACGAGAGTTCGTCGTGCAATAGGCGTATATTCTTGGCGCGACCTACCTTAAGTAAACTTACACTTTCGTTTAAGCGCCACCGTGCAATAGGAGGGGCGAAACGCAAGAAAACGAGCGGAGGTTTGGCGAAACACCGCCTCCGTTCTGTCGCGCGAGAATTGCAAGTGGCTCGTCGTCGTTTATCGCGACTTCCTCGTACTTTTTCCACCAGTTCACCGCGTGCCTTTCGCCTCTTTCCCGTTCTTCTCCTTCGTCTCTTTTCCTTCTTCTCTCCTTTCTCCCTTTCTCTCTCTCTCTCTCTCTTTCTTTCTATTTCTCTTTCTCTCTTATTCTCGCTCTATCTTCTATCTTTCTCGCATACGGTCTCGAACTTCAACACCACTGCCGATTTTTATGGCACTCGTCCCCTCGGTCTGTTCTCACTTCTTCTTCGAGCGAAGCAGTCGACACCAGGATACGACTTGCGCGAGTGTGACATCCGAAGTTCGTGTTTCGTTGACGACAATCATGACGCATACGTGAGTGCATTTCGGTACATGCTCGATGATATACGCGGCATTCACGGGGCTCGGTACACGTGGATTGCCGTTCGTTTCTGTGAAGTTTATCTCGGTGGTGAAGATATATATATATATATATATATATATATATATATATATATATATATATATATATATATATACATACATGGCGGGAAGGAACGAGGATGAATCGCGGTCGATTCGTGGGAATAACTCTAATGCTCGATAGCAAGAAGAACGATAGCAACGAGCAACGTAAATAAATTCCTGTAAAAGAAAATTATCTCGCGAGCTGTTCATGTGCACGGTAATTAAGATCGCGTTCGCGACGCTTTTAAAGAAGATCGAAAACGACGATTTATCTCCGCGTACAGTCCAGAGAACTAAATATACGTATTCTTAGACTTGTCGAACGCACGATCAAGCAAAAAGAGAGCTGGTGTGTATTTCTGCGCCATGCGAGTTCGCGCCACACGACGCGATACTGCGTATTCGTGGCACGTGTAGTCGTGCGTCGGCACTGCACGCCGCCCTTTTTCACGCGGGAACTAGCGAAACTTGTACACGAACCAGTTTTAATCATCCGATTTATCAATTGACGAGTCATGGATCACTTTGGTTATACTCAAACTGCACAAGCGCATCGGTATTATAGAAATGTATCGTGTTTTTCTACCGGACGGACAGATTTTGTTGGCAAATGGCTGTTTCTAAATTGTTCATAGATACCGGGCAACGCATCGTCGCTGTGTAAAATTTTTCAGAATTTTTATCGGCGTTTAAATTATGAAATTGTCAAATTACAACTGATAACGACGCTACGAACAAAAGCGGCCACACAACAAAAACGCAATCAGTATTACGATAAACTAATCGAATATAAAAAGCAGGCCGTACTTGAAATACGCTTAACCAACATTTTTTCCAATGTGCAATCATAATATTCTATGCATTTTGTTAGTATACGAGTATTACCGCGAAACGAACGGGAGGCAAGGACGCGTGCGCCTAGCCACTTCCATAATAAACCTTTTCGCCATTAATTACGTCATCGAGTTCACTATCACCGCGTCTTGTGGTTGGAAACGTCGAAACGGGTTGCCGAGTGGTTCGGTGGTCACACAATCTCCGCTGATTCGGGTTATCGGACAGTCGCCTCCGGAGTCCTTATCGACGATCAACGGAACTCGCGGCGCCGCGTATCGACCGTTTTAACCGCGGCTCGTTAGCGCTTCTAAGTGCAGCCGTTCGATCTCGTAACCAAGAGGGTGGCGTGTTTCGATTTCGATTGTCGATCGAACGGAGCGCGAATCGTAGCCGTCTCGATTCGTCTCGCATCGAACGAACGTCGATCGTCAATCTCGACTAGATTTAACGCGTGCACGCATATCGCATAGCTAACGATCGACTGCGATCCATCGGCGATCGATCAACGATCGTGAGAATTTCGCTTTACTCTTTGCGAGTCAGGTTCCGTCATCTCTATCGAGATAATCTCGAACCTCTGTAGAAGAAGCTCGATTCGCGGACAAACGCAAAGAAGACGAAGATCGAGGGAAACGGCGATTCGATTACTGGCAAACTTCGAAGAAACCTTCGTATTTAATATAATCGTAACTTTCTGCGCTCGTTACGTCACGCTTCGTTCCGGCAGCAGATCATCTGGCGGTGTGAGTCGGAGCATGTGTCCAACGAGACGATCCTGTGAGCTCGAAACGGACCAATCTGGCATTCGGTTGTTATCGGTGACCGATGGAAGCCGTGCACACCCGACGGGATACACAGATCGCGCTTACTCTCGGGCACATCGCGCGTACCGTCTTAGTACACGCGCACGACGCGGCCACGAACACGCGCGCGTTCCTCTCTGGCCTCTTTCCTTCGCACCCGCTCCCTGGAATTTCGGCAGTCGGTGACAGTGGCTTGACGAGGAAAGGTAATCAACCGGCCTTAACCGTTTCAGGTTTAACCAGATGTATCTCTCGTCACGGTGTACATAGTAACCGTTTACATATGTGCGTGTGTGTACGGGCATACGAAAAACTTCTCATTCATGTCTTCTGTTTCTTTGAGTTTACGATAGTGTAAACGCGTGTGTAGTGCACATGTAGGAGTACACGCGTGCGATCGCGTCTATGTATACGTGTTCTGTTGTGTTTTGTATTCTATCGACGCTTAAGCGCACTTCCCGCCTCGAGGTTCGCGCATGCGCGCCCCGCAGCGTCCCTTTGCACGTGGTCGTGCACACACGTAAGCTTGTTTTACGTGTTCCTTACTGTTATTACGAAATTATTAATTACGAAAGATGCAACGATAAGTTGGACACGCGTCTTTCTACGTTCTTTCCTCTTTTACGACACACGTATCTTGTTTCACGCGTGTGTGCATACATTTTCTCGCTTATCGTCGATCGGGTCTACGAGACTGTAGCTATCGACGGGAGACTGAACCAAGACGTCTGCTTTTTTCTGTCCCGTTCGATAATAAAAACATAACTTATCTTCGATGCCGATGACGTTCGATCAGACGAAATAGCGTCGTTTCCGAAATTTCCATACGGTAAGGATCGTGTGCGCGTAGCACGCGCATGCGCGTTGCTCGACCGACCAGATCGGAATATTAATTCCGAATCCGTAATGAGAGCCATTCAACGAATCGACCTTGTCTCGCGTATGAAAATCGCCTGCGTTAATTTCTTTTTCCATTCCCTTTCCGGCTTATCTTTCGATCCGCTTCCCAACTCGGAAACAGATACGTGCCCCTCAGTCCATGTATAAAAACATCATTTTTATTTCTCCTACGAAAAAAAAAGTCAATCGGATCGTTGTTCCTCCATCAGTCTTTTCCTTTCCACGATCGTGTTGAAAAACCCGTATAATAATTATCTTTCGCGTCCTCGTTCGCGAATAACCAGCAATTACAACGAGCAGAATGAAATCATTGCGGTGTCGCGCAAACAAGCCTATGATCATCGACGATCGCTTTATTATTATTTAGTAGCCGGTGTTTTTTCTGTTTCTCAAATGTCTCGAATATTTCATCGATCGTCGTTCTATTTAATTTCCGCTTCGGATCGTTCGGTAAGACATGTAAAACTATGAGAGAAAAGCGCCTGGTGATCACGTGTTAACGCTTAATGGTAAGCAAACACGATTCTGCGTTTCTGTTTTTCCCTGACCTGGGCAAGCTTTTCAAGATGAGAGAGAAACAAGCATAGCGAGAAACGCGGAGAGACAAAGACGCGTGGGTTGGGTCGAGTGGCCTGCAAAAGGAATGTCGGGTTTATTAGCCTGTTTTAGGTCTATTCCTGAAACACAGTCCATCGTCGATTTAGCGTTGAATCGCGAATAATGTTGGTAAATAAACGTGTGCGAAAAATCTGAAAGATAAGTCCTGTTGAACTTTGGCCTCAGCACGTGGCCTCGAGAAGAAGATCGCTTACTCGGCCATACGATTCGTAGGTACATACTACGTGTAGAATCGTTCATTGTATTACCGGTGCCTTTTCAGCGGTCGAGTCATTCACGTTGACGGTCCGAGTGAATGGGAGCTGGCCCACGAGTTTCGCCCTAATCAATTTCTCGAGAGGGGCAACGAGGCCCGCAGCGGAACTAAATAAGGGATTCGTCGTGCTACCGTTCAATAGACTTCCTCTTTCGCGATTTTTTCGTCCAACTTTTGATCTACGTTGGCTTTCAAGCGAAACTCGCCACTTTGCCTCGTACAAATTCGAAGATCTCCCTTCGTTGAATCAACGGAGCTTCGAGAAATCGTCTGATAACTGGCTTCTGTCTTTTTTTTTAAATTACTCGAGATAGAATTTCGATCTTGATTTTAAAAAACAGCGACGAATCATCGAAACGAGTCTCTGCCAGCTACTCCGGCAGCTGCGTATTGTTTACGCGGTACGCTTTTCGTTTGGACCAGCGAAAAATTGAGATAAGTCGGATATCGAAGCACCGATATCGCGTCGATTGCAACGAGTACCAAATTACACGGTACCTTTGATATCAATTTCCTTAGGACAATCACGACACACAGAAAAACAGATAGTAATCGCGCTAATTACATTATCTAAACGAGATAGGAACAGATTTACTTGTACGATAACCAACTTTACATTTTGAACGAGTCGTGTGCTCGAGATAAACGACACTTTCACGCAGTTTAAAATACCTGTAACGCGAGGAAATGTTTTGTCGATTAGTTATCGGTTATTGCGTTGAACATCTCGTCGATTTATCTAATCGGCGATCGATCTCGATAGGCGGGAAATTAAAAAGTTTCGTAAACACGGAAATCTTGAACAAGCGGCGATCGTTCGTTCCATCCTTCGATACTCTAGAAAAATAGATAATTTACCGATCGGTTGAATTTCAGATATCACAGTTTTACGGTATATCGAGGATGTAAAGTCGAAAGTTTGTCAGAGATACGATGTCCGTGAACATACAGCTCGTTTTATTTTCCATGTCGATACTCCAGAAACACAGATAATTTAGTAGTGTCGAGTATTTACGAAATTCCTAGTCGCAGATAAAAACGTCTTGACAATGCACGTTAAGATTCGTTCGTTACGATAATGCATTAACTTGAATATCACCGACGATTATACGGAAACATGCAAATATTGGTACGATCGTCGTTTGATTTATCGGGCCAGAAAGCGATGCGCCGACGTCCTCCATTCCGGTGTATACCCCGAAGTACATATTGCGGTTTGTTTCAATATTTATACACGATATCGACTCGCACCGCGCATATAATTTTCCATTCGACTATTATTCCAAGTGTCGAAGTTGCACGAGATAAGGCAGCAAAAGAGTTTCCTCTTTGCTCGGCTATCGACGATTCCTCGACATCAGAGAGTCGAATAAAAGTTTTCTCGAGACAATAATAACGGAAAAGTATATTGAAAAGTACGAGGCAACGGAATGATGTATACCGCGGTGTTCGATATCGAAACGAATTCTGTACGAGAACGATAGCAGTATTCGCAACTTGGATTCTACGAGTCGTTGCTCGATCGACCGCGTCTTCGTTAGAAAGAGCATCCTGTTACCGGTCGGCGATAATTAAAGCGAACGTTGCATGAAAATTCAATTGAAAACCTGACAATTTTCCAATTAGGCACAATATGCCGCTTAAATAGAATTGAACGAGCCCCTAACGAGGGCTTCTTTCCCGCCATCAAAACGAATAGTGTGTTTCCGCGGCGTTTCCAGGAAGACGCGTTCAATACAGTCGCAGCTATCGTCAAATCTACTTCGTTACATCTTATTCGTTTGCAACGAATAAATAGATTATTTCTTCGGTTTCTCGCGGGATATTTGCATTTGCTGACGAGAACCACGTTTATTTGTATCGTGGTCGATGGTCTCGCGTCGAAATTGCGGAGATTCGATTCTTCGTAGAATTCTAAAATTCCAAATAAAAGAATTTCTAACGCCAACTAGCTACTCTTGAAAAATTGTTTTGTAAGTTGGCAGAAGGGTAGTCGTTCGATTTATTTCGGACAATTTTGAATAATAAAACGATCGAATTCTTCGACTATATATATTTTATCTATATCCCGAGCAACACGAGTAAGAGGCCAGTGAAAGCAACAAAACTTTTCAAACGTTGATTGGAAAAGTTTCACGCCAGAATAGACACATTCCAAGAAATGTAACTACCCCAACGGGGAACTTTTACAATCGGTCAGTCTGTCTGAAACAATCGTGGCTAGTAACGTCGTTTACGATTTTTAAATTACGTCTTTCAACGGATCCCGCTCTTTGTCCCGCTCTCCGCTTTAAACAGATGGAAATAAAAATGTAGAAAACTGACAATCACTGCGCACGATAAGACAATTTGTTTATGGAACAAAGCGATGGAAGACGATTCGGCTAGACGATTCACCAGCTTGTCGTAGGTATTCGCTTCGTTTCGTCGTCGCGTACGTTGTCTACGACGGTGAAGAATGAACAATGCAGAGAAAAGAAAAAGACAGAATCCGATGCGTTTGATATCGAGCCAGGAACGAATTCTCGAATAAACGGGCCAGTGCATTGTGTCCAGTATCCAACACGATAATGGCTATCTATCCGCTTTCCATCGATAATTGCTTCTTCTTGTTTTTGGAGCACCGATTGCTCGTCGATCGGTATCCTTTCGATTTCCTTTTCCGCGTCTCGCTCTCCCGACACAACTGCTTCAATGGGCCTTCTTTTTATATCGCTATTATTAGGCGAGCCTGACTCTATTCTCAGAGCACGCACCATGCAACCGGGGGATTATTTCGAGAAAATATCTTCGCCGGTGTCGGTTCGATATACCGTTCCTTGCTTCCGTGTATCCGGCTATTTTCTCAATGTTGGAGACGCTACTGCAAGACTTTTTCACTACAAAACAAGAAACTGGATGCTTCTTTTTCGGTCCCTCGGAGCTTTCGAAATTGTGGTCCCTCGCATTTATAGATTCTCATTCTTAGTTAACTTCCCCAGGGATAAATATTTCTAGCCGCGTAGTTTATACGTAGCAGAGTGTTGAAACGGAGACGGCGATGATCGTTTACTTTGTCGGCACTTTTCGTATGTCTTTGGATTTACAATTTTCTTATTATTAAAAGTAAATCGATATCGGTGCGTAGCCGAGTCTCAAGACTCGCAAGTTGAATCTTTCAAACGATCCTCTGATTATCCTGAGAATCTTATCCGGATACCTCAACTGTGTTTAGGATGTCCGCTGAAAGTGGTGTAACGTAAGCAAGCAACAAGGTAAATTTACCCTCGGATACCGTGTAAACTGTAATATTAGCTGTTTAGAAAGTTGAATAGTCTTGTCGCAGCTTACAGGTGCTCGTTAAATTCAAATTTTCTGCAACTCGGTCTTAAGGACGACAGAAACACCTACGACTAGCAAGCAACAGCTCTGCACGTTGTGTAAATAAGAAAACTGATCTCCACTTTGTTCGCTTTAATTCCTATAACACGGTCTCCAAACGAGAATGTTCATGTTCTCAGTTTGCTGGCCGCAGTGAATACTTAACATAACTTCGAACGTTGCTCTGGTCCACAGCTATCGATTAGACTGTAATCGTTGGAGTATGTCGATTACGTGTCTCGATCAGACTGTACAGCTCAAACGTAGCAAATTCCAGCTATCATAGCGCAAAAAGTTGCTCTCCGACGTTGGCTATTTGAATTTTCGTAATACGTTCCGAGAACGTGGTTATCATCGATAGAAAATGCCTATTCTTAATTTCTTCGTCGTAGGTAATTAACCCTACGACGAGTGCCATTCTAGCTCGTAGTTATCAATTAATTAGAGCATCAATTATCACCGTTTCAATGGCAGCCTAACCGTTCGAAACCCCGAGCACACCCCAGTTGTTGTAGGACCGAGAGTCGATAAGCGTTCGATTTGGCTACGAGTTCGTTGCCTTTCTAACAAAATTTCGACGATCGTTGAACAACGCTGCGATACCTGGTGCATTCGGGTGATTTAAAGGTTCGTAGGAAGCTGTGGAGCGAGAGTTAGCCGCGACTTACTAAAAATAAGCGCTCCCCTTATCAGCAGGCTGAGTTTACACAATCCTATTTGCACAATACTCGTCAAACCGTGCAACGATACGGCTTCGTCAGAGAACGTCGTCGTTACACGTGGACCAACAGGACCCTGAACCGTTTCATTTAGCGTTAACCAGCCAGTGTCGAAACCTCTGCTTCGTTTTCTTCTTCGTTTTCTTCCCTTCTATCTTCTGGGCTAGATCGTAGCAGATTATCCGTGGTTATTCGTATTTATATCTGCTACGACCTTGTGTCCAACGACGACCAGAAAGAATAACGGGCGACAGGAACACGCAGGGGACCGTTTTCGGGGACTTTCTGTTTGAAGTAATTTCGACGCTCGTACGAGAAATATGGAACGTTGGTAGAACGATCGTGAACGAAATGTTTGTCGAGGAAAGTAACGGGAAAATGTTTTCGATTCCATCGAGTCTTTGCTCTATACGTATGTGTACGTTTATTACCATTATATTAGTTAACCAAATTAACGATGGTTGTGATACTATCGACAAGCTGGCAAACAAGATCGATCGAATCGAGAGATAATCCAAAGTATCGAATAATCGTCGCTTAAATCTTTTGATAAAGTCGCTAATACGAGATGCAATGTTGCGTTTATCAAAATTTTGGTAAGCTTATCTGGCGATTTCCTGCGGTAATTTCGACTCGAAGGTGAAGTGCGATATTAATTCGTGACGATTATTGTGCCGCGGTGATCCTGGAATGCGTAACTTTTTCCACGATAGCTCGACTTTCGTGTGTTTAGGAAGCCGACGATCACGCGAAGATAAACGCGTTGTAATTTAGAAAGCAGTAGCGAACGAAGTAATTCCAAGAGAAATATTATTCGTCCGAAATCTCGGAATTTATTTCCTTTCGTTCTTCCATCAACGATATCACGATGCTCTGAAAGATTTGCGAGCGTTGTAAGAGAGTACATAGTAAACAGAGATTAAAACGATTTACCGTGTTTTCAGAGATGCGTTTTGTTTGATATGCAAACGACGCGAAATTGGCTAACATAGGCCGTATCTTATCATTCACAGAATACGACATACAAACACGCCCGTTTATTAGAGCAGCGGTCTGTTCTCGGCCGATCAATTGTCCATGGTCCTACGTCGAACCATCGACGACAGACTATCTTCCGGTGTTTCGCGAACAACAGACAGGTGGACCATTTCTTGGTCAACTTCACAGCCTGTATAGGAACGTTCCAAGTTATTCGTTTGCCTTGTGTGAAAAGTTATCTTTTTTTCATGGCTAAATCCTAGATGCACGGTATGTAATGACATTTCATTTATTACTTTTATCTTCGTAAAGTTTCTATTCTTTATGAAACATTTATGTCGATCCGTTTTTCCAATATCTTATTAACATTCATTTCAAGAATATCGCCATTATTTATGCAATCGTGATATATAGATTTTCATCGGCAACGGTTAAAAAGCTCGACGTTACTCTAACGGAGCACATGCTCCCAACGTTGAAATTCATTCTCGGCTGAAGGTCGGTCAAGAACATTGAGAAAGGTCAAGGCCGGCCGAACATACCGAACAATCGGCACGTGACTTGAACTATCAACCCGTTTGGGATCGGCATGGCCGATTGTTCGTGTGGCAATTTAACGAGCTGATTGCTCTTTCGCCCGTGGGACTGTACTTCGTGTATGTGGCCGTATCAGCTGTGAGAAATTTTCTCAGCAGAAACTTCGTCCTTAATCGAGTTCTTCGTTGTACGTTGAACATCACGGTCAATGGTCGAGGTACGCGTGTCCTCGTTCCAGTGAATCAGAATTAGTGCGGTTCCTCACGTTTCAACCGAACTTTTCCTTTCGATTTCGTGTAGTGGCCCGTGGCTCATTGAACGAACGTAGGCGACGATTCTTTTTTCGATAATTGCTTGTGCTCGTTCCGTGTTGGTAAGTTAACATTATCGAGTCGCATCGCCCTTGACCTACCTCATACTAGCCGTAATCGTATCAAACTGGACCAACGTTACGAAGCATGGCTGCTGATGAAGCAATGAAAGACAGAAGTCTGGAACCGCACGAGGCTTGTTTTCTTCGACGATATCCGTCCGTAATTCCGCCCACTCGTCGGATGTTTATCGAGACGTCACTTTCTTCCTGATACCGGCCACTGTTGGCTCCCATCGCCACGTTTACGACATATTGTATGCTACATAAAACTGGCTATAACATCTATGATTCACACAGACTGCTGTACAGTAGCACACTTCCAGTTGAGGATTCCAGTTGTCCGCGACTGAAGCCAATCCGTGTCTAGACGCTTTTTCCATTTCTTTCGCGATCCATTTCGTCGATCTCAACGTTCGTCTGTTACAATGTGCGCTTTGTGACTTTGTGCTCGTTATATCCCATTGACATCTTCGATATTACGACCCTTCGTTGGAGAGGGTTGGTTCGTCGTAAAGGAGAGAAAGGTCGCGGAAAGAAGGAAAGTCTCGTCGTTGATTCCTCCCCCGTCTCGTGGCACCGCGTGCACGTGCATAATTTATAGGTATGATAATACACGCGTATTTACGTTATGTAGCATCATGCACGACGAGTACGGCGAGTCGCAGCGCGGATCGAGCACGATGCAAACAAATACTTAATTAAGTTACTCGTTGATAGATAATGATATACAAATTACAAAACGTACGAACGTAGTCGTTTGCTTTTCGACCTTATCTTCGCCGCGTTCGCCTTCGTTTCGATTCATCTCTTTCTTTTTATTTTCACGATCTATCACGCTCTTTGCAACGGTCCATCCTCTGTTCCAGTCAACCGTGGACGATGATGGCGTCATTGGAGAATAAAGTGGATGAACAAGTCAGCAAGGTACCGCAGCAGAATGGAGGCAATTGCAGGAACGAGGAACTGCAGTTGGAAGACTTTCGAGATAACAATAACGAGGTGAGACACTGCAGGACTGATCTGAACGTATCTGTATCGCGCTTCGGTGGTCGTACGGACTGTGCAAATGAAACGACAGGGATCGGTTCGTTCGGGATGAGCGACGTTACCGCTGTTAATCGTAGAATACGACACCTCGATGATCGTTGACATTTCTTTCAAACGATGTATTTTCAATGACTAGCTCGGTCATTTCCGTAAATTCTCCACTGTAAGAAAGCTAACAGGGAAGAAGCTTGCGAGATACGAGGTCCGAAAGACGAGCTACGCGTAATAAGATATTTAAAATTTGCGAACGTTATTCTACGATTTACGTATTCGTTTTGCCGAGAAGAGCGGTCAGCTTCGGTACAG
Organism: Bombus flavifrons; assembly: GCF_040668555.2. Taxonomy (NCBI): domain Eukaryota; kingdom Metazoa; phylum Arthropoda; class Insecta; order Hymenoptera; family Apidae; genus Bombus; species Bombus flavifrons. The sequence goes on from NC_138454.1 coordinate 8,669,775, forward strand.
CGTGCGCGAAAGAAAAGTTCCAACGATGCTGGAACAGTGGCGAAACTTGCGAAACGCGGAGCTGCTCCGATGCTCTGTAAAGAGATTAGCAACAATCGTCGGCGATATCGTTGCACGAGACTAAAAATACTGGCCGTAGTAATTCATAAATCGAGTTCTCTGTTAAAGTGAATCGGTATCAGCGTCACATGGCGCGGTCGCGGTCGCGGTCGTCGGTTCGATAACACGTCAGAGTTTTGGGTCACGCGCGGTCTAGCAAAACGCGAAAGTCGCCGGCTTGGACGGTTTCAGACGTTCTTTAGCCTTGATCTCGAGCACCTTGTGAATTTCCACGAATGACGGTGTTGAAACGTTCGTCGCTGGCCGTCCACCGAGCCACACGATATTTCTTGCCTTCAGTTTCCGAATCTCCTTCTTGTTTTTACAAACTGCCAGATGTTCTTTGTTGGCCCGTGAAAGTACCTTGGAAACTTGAAACGACGACCTAACGAAAATTGAGCCGCAAGAAACGAGAAACCGATCCTGCATCGTGTTTTAGCTCGTCTTTGCTTGCCTATTAGTATGATAATCGAAGGAAAGTTTTAAGGAAAGCACGAAACTTCTGGTAGAAATACATTTTCATGCACGTGAAAACTTTTTGTCGTTGGTGTTGACAGAGCATCGAGGTGGAGATGGTGGTGCCACCGGATGGTGGATGGGGTTGGATGATCGTCGCAGCCTCCTTCATGTGCAACCTCTTCGTGGACGGCATCATTTTCAGCTTCGGTGTCTTTCTCAACGATATTTCCGAAGCTTTCGCAGTGTCGAAGGCGAGAGTGGCGCTGGTTGGTTCGTTGCAGTCTGGATTTTATCTTATGGCTGGTCAGTGACAAAAAAAGAGCGTATAAATATAAATCGTCCGATAGGCCGCACGATAATTGAAAAATACATTTTGTATCGAACGTCGAATTAATTTTTCTTCTTAATTCTTTCTGCTTTATTCCGTGACTTATCTCATTTATTTTTAAAGTATCTTCTTAATTAGCTGTCAACGTAATAGCTCCAAGTATAATTAGCTTTTTCTATAACGTCGTATAACTTGATAGCAAAATTCCGATTACAGCGCATTATAATACATTTCCCTTTTCAACGCGAAATATCGTTGATTTTAACGATAAATTAATTTTCAATATGGACCGCTTGTGTTTTATTCGCAGGCCCATTCGTGTCAGCATTGGCCAACAGGTACGGCTTTCGTCTGGTAGCGATCCTTGGAAGCGTGATAAGTTGCAGCGCCTTTGTCCTGTCGTACTTCAGCACTTCCATCGAGTTCCTCTATATCTCTTACGGCGTGCTCGGTAAGTTCTTATCCTACGTACAGGGTAGAGCGTCCAACAGAGTACTGAAATATTACGTTTTGGCTCTTGGAAGCTGCGAATGTTGTTCAATTTTCAATGTTGGACAAATTTGCACGATTTCGAGGCATTTGCATATTCTTCGACGCACTTTTGTCTTTGGAACACCTACGTAACACCTTGGAAGCTGCGCGAACATTCGGCTACGTTCTTTCGGATATACCACCCTGTATACGCTTGTTCCGGACCAAGTTTCTACCGCCTGGACAGAAAAGTTTCCCTTTTATCCTGGTGTTCCATTTTGCATGCAAAGAACGTTCCCCTTTCGAGGCACGTGAACGACGTCGCTTTCCATTCGCCGTGTTCTCGCGATCGAAATTTCTTGAATAAAAAGACCGGCAAAAGGGAGGAACGGGTGCACCTAAAACTAACGTTAACTTTCATACTGAAATTATTGCAACTGGAGAATTCGTTAAAATTCCTTTCGTACGATAAAACGATACACTCGACTAACATTAATTTTCATATCCAAAGAACCGGAACCGTTTGAAGTAAAAAGAAAGAGAGAAAAAATTGCTGTCGCGCGATTGTCGAAACGCGAGTCCCAAGTAGAGCAGCGACGATTTAAATAAAAAATTCCATTCCGTGATTCATCGTTTCTATTTCTCCCGTTTCACGTGGTATTTGTGTCTTGCATTGTTAGGAGGTATCGGGGCAGGCCTGATTTACGTGCCGGCTGTCATAACTACCGGATTTTATTTTGAAAGATGGCGAGCGCTGGCTACCGGGATCGCGGTCTGCGGATCCGGAATCGGCGCTTTCATGCTCGCGCCTATCTCAGACATACTGGTGAAGCAATTCGGTTGGAGGGGCGCCTTGCTCTTCCAAGCAGGTAATCGATAAAACATCCGGTTGATCCACCTTTGATATCGCAACACCAGTCTTTGATTGAATTCGAGAGAATTTTTCTAAGATTCTTTAACAACGATATCATCGATTCGGTGATTTGTCAATAAGATAGTATCAATGTTATCGTCTTGTAGCATGTTTGACAAACGTTCCATTGTTTTGTCATTCGACATTTTCTTTTCGAGCAAACAGTGGAAACTTTAGAATTGTATTTCCACAGAGCGTTGTTCAAACACTTTCGCTTGCCCAATGTTATCGATGAAGTTTTCCACTCGTTTTAACGTTTCTTTATTTTTTATATTAGAAGTTGAAACAGCAGTTTCAATCCAGGACTGATCGAAAGTTTCTATTTCGCGATATTAACACGTTAACTGCGTTAACAATAATCCCTTACGGGGTGCGTAGTTAAATCAAGCAATGACCTGTATACGTAGTCAACGACGTAGTCAACTGGTTAAAAAAAAAAATTATACGCATATATAATAAACAAGTATTTTACGTTAGAACATTTCTACAACATTGCTTGAAATGTCATAGGAATGCTGTTAAATTGTGCCATTTTCGGTGCCATGTTCCGTCCATTGAAGTCAACGCGGATTAAGGTGAAATCCAGCCCGGAGAACGCGGGTTTAGAAGTAAAAAGCAGTTTGATGGCAAGGGGAGTGTCCACGGCGTCGTTGCATTGTATACAACCAGGGAGAAGCGGTTTCTTTGGAACCAATAACAATACCGATTACCCAACGGCTGCTGAGCTGCTTGGAAGCAACCCCAACATAGTAAAGTAATAATTAAATCTCCATCTATTTTCAATTTTTCAAAAGTACTACGATCTTAAAGCTAGAAAAAAATCCTTTATTTATGTACTTTGAAATGTTCACTCGAAGTATGAATCGCGATAAATTCGAAGGGAATACTCCGAGAAATAGAAATTGCCAACTTCGTACAAGTTTCGTTCGTAGAGATTACAGTCTCTTATTTAAGGCGTAAAACGTGCTGCGAGTTGCACGCTATAGTTAGAACAAAAGTAGCAGTTAAACGCGGTCGAACCAACACGATGAACGAGTCTTAAGTCGACAAACTCGTAAAGATAGAAGAAACGTTAAGCTACGAAGAAGAAGAAGAAGGAAAGGGACTGGGTTTCAGACAGTGGGTGCTGATTTGACAAACTTCTTATTGCAGCGCCTCCAAGTCGTTGCATTCTCTTCATAAGATTCACGCGGAGCTGCGAACTCTGGAAAGGAAGTTGAGTAGCTCGGAGAAGCGGCTGTCCGTGCCCATCTATCCAGAGTTGGACGTGAACATGGACGAGAAGATGGTCGAAGAGGAGAACAATCTCCTCGGTGGAGATGTGGAGAGACTGAATGGCAAAGTGCCCACGGTGAGCGTAAAACACTCATCTCGCGTTATTCTAACTTTTAAACAGGTCAAAATGCGCGAACGTTTCTAACGTTCTACGTTGTTATCGGTTGTCTCGGGCCGAGTAAATAGAGGCAAATATCAAATTTATCGTTATGCAGAGCCAAGCTACCGTCCTGTAAAAGCTCCGCGAGAATTCCAAAAGATGAACGATGTTTTACGATTCGTAGAAAAAGACGCAAATTGTAGAAAGATCAACTGGTTATGCTAGGATACTCGTGGCGATACATGTAGTTTGCGGACACTACTGAACTTTTATGGCATTTTTATGGCAGTTCCTGTGCCAGCAGGATTCATTTAGCCGCGATAACAGTACGTTCTGGTTAAGTGAGTAGAGGAAATTGTTGGCAGATTCGCAGACATACGATCAGCGGTAGACGACTGCGCGCGGACTCGGACTGCAGCCAGAAATCGTTGAAGATGGGCAACAGGCGAAACCCATTCAGCAAGGATCCGCAGAGACCGTTCTACAGGGACGATATCTTTTACGGCGGTTCCCTGAACAGACTGCCGCATTACAAATCGCAGGTAAAAAACGGAACGAAATACCGTTGAATGCTTCAAGTTGGCTTGAAAAAAGTAAATTTTTGTACGAATTACGCGAGTTTACGGTGTCTGCAAATTGTAACAGTAAATGATGGATTTTTTCATGTAGACACGACTACTCTCGAACGATTCATACATTTTTTAACCACCATTTGCACAGCAATCGTCCGTTGGCTATCACATGTCTGTCACGCGTTTGCCTACTGCGACGGACGTCGCCGAAGAGGAGAGTGGAAGCTGTTACATCTGTCCAGAGAGCGTACGCCGAATCTTGACGACAATGCTCGATTTGAGTCTTCTCAAGAGTCCATCTTTCTTGATCCTGGCTATATCCGGTGGACTTACGATGATGGGCTTCTATACACCTTTTATGTACGTCCCAGGTATCGTATCACGTTTCATCAAATCGTTTCTTTCCCATTTTTAAAAGCTTCGAAAGCTGCCGACAAAAGTATCCCATTTTCCCCCGTTATGTTCGCGGCATTTCGAAAATATCGAATTCGCCAAAGAAAAGAGAAGAAAATTCGAAGGATATCGGTTCGATTTTATCCGATCAAGTGTCCCATATTAAAAATCGACTATGCGCCAAAAAGACGAAAGAAACCAGCGTGGTCGGTTCTGTTCTGCAGATCGAGCCCAATTGGCAGGCATCGAGGCCTCGACCGCTATGTTTCTTGTCTCTGTGATCGGTATCGGCAACACCATTGGCCGTGTCGTGTGTGGATTGGCTAGCAGCTTGCCAGGAGTTAACGCGTTGGTCGTCAACAATATATTCATCAGTGCCGCTGGCCTTTTCACCATTTTCTCCGGATTATCGCTCAGCAAGGGCTACCAGTTCTTTTACGCTGCCGGTTTTGGCACTAGCATATGTAAGTATATGGTGGTTACTAAGCTTGAAGATATCGTTTCTGGTGTTTCAAATCTGTAGATATTGAGTTAAAATTTCTGTCATTGCAGCTGTCTTCGCCTCGCTGCGATCGATCCTGGTGGTAGATCTCCTGGGATTAGAGAAACTGACCAACGCTTTCGGATTGCTTCTTTTGTTTCAAGGCGTGGCAGCTGCCGTAGGCGCGCCTCTTGCAGGTGATTAGAAAATATCGATTCTCATGCCCAGAGGGGATGTTACGCGACAATATATCGGAACGTTGTTGTGCAACAGCGATACAAATCACGAACGTTCCATATTATTACACTTTACGATAGAGTGATCGATCGTGATACATTTGAATGTTGAATCAAAAGTCACCGGTAACTAATGCCGTTTCCATCATGTAATTAATTAGCATCGATCTCGAGACGAGATACAGATCGCGGAATAAATTTCATGAGATACTTTCATAAATTGAGAATACAGATAAGATAAGACGACGATGGATAAGTACACGCTTGAAAGTCGTCTAATCTATTTTTACAAGTGTAAGTAATTTCGTATGTTTCAACGTGTTAATTAGTATTATACAATAAAAAGGCGTATTGGTCCATTTGTTTAGGTATCTTTATGGATGCAACCGGAAGCTACGACGCCTCGTTTTACCTGTCTGGTAGCCTGATCTTTCTGTCGGCTGTGATCTGTTATCCCTTGAAGAGAATCAACGTGTGGGAGACTAAAAAAAACGGCGACAAATGCAGCGACGATCCATCCTAGTCCTGGTCGACGTCGAGCGCAAGACAGAATGCCGAAGACTGAAGTCTATCACGTATTCTCGTTGTCGGCCACCGTGTGTGTTTGTACATACTAACGCGTAAATAATTTATAACACGACTGCTCGAATCGATAATTAATCCGTGTGGTGGCAGCAGGACCAGCGTGATCATCGCAGCTATGAGAACACGTGGCAAAGGGGCTCGTTCGTGTTTCAGCTTCGAACTCGGTCGATCTTTGGAACTAAAACGGTCTATCGAGACGTTCAGGAGAGTGCAACTGACGATTCCATGCTGAGAGGAATACCGTCCAGAGTATAAAGATTCTGCCCAAATCTAAGGTCGAGCTTTGTATTCCCATGAAACGTCGGAGTGCTCTTTTCGTATTCAGAGTAGCGCGTGAACATGTCGCGAACTCGCTGTCAGCTTTTACGCTGTTTTTAATCACCGACGTGCCTTCTCGTATCTTACAACGGATGGTTGGGAGTCGTGAGATATTTTTCTAGATCGTTCGATGACGGAAGATATGTGTTCGTTGTTACGTGCCTTGCGTTTTCATAAAGAGATTTTACTCGAAGGTTCCCACGTTATTCATTGGGATGCTTTATAATTGATAGTTCGCCGATCTCCTGTTAATTTACAGGAATTGCAAGGATTTTAGAATGTAAGGAAGACGTTTGTACATCAACACGCGCCTCCGGAAGAACAGATTAATGCTTTACTCCTATGTACGTTCTATTTGATCCAGCTTCGCTACGATTCTATACTGTCAAAAATCTTATTTATAGCGCGATATCGTAAATACGATCGTGTACACCTATTTCCTTATTGCAATGCTGCAGACGGGAATAATTACGCTGCTTTATCTATTGTACATCTTGCATCGTTTCGAGAGGAATGCGCATGGAACGTTTGTATCTCTAGGAAGATTGGCGCGCGAAGGCGAAGTGAATATTCTCGTTAAATCGATCGATCACGCCTTCCACTTCCGCGAATATCTTATAAAACGCGTTTCTATAATGAATAAGCAACACACTATTACACGCGAAGGCGTATGTACTTGCATAAACGAGTACACGTAATCTAGATAGATCGTGCATCCGTTCTGGTGCAATGCTATTTATAGAGTTAATTAATCATTAAACCGACATCCGGCAGCGTGGTTCCGGATGTTCGGCTCACCACTAGGTGTTTAAGGATTTGCTCAAAAATGAAATCCGTTCCTATTGTTCCTAATTAATTATCTACTCTAGCATTTTTCTTTGTGTTTCTTTTTTTGTTTTTGTTTCCTTAGAATTATTCGATGTGCTTCGTGACGATGTAGCGTTGCATCGTTCCGCGGAGGATTGATCATTTCATTACTTAAGAATTTATTTAACAGTGCCGCAAAAATGAACGTTCGTCGAAGAAGGTACAAAAATATTGTACCAAGTGTATCGCAGCAGATAAGAAATGTGTGAAAAAATTCAGTCGCAGCTAGCATTTCGAAACACAGTGGAAGAATGTATCCGCTTTTAAACTAAAGACCATCTTACCTGTTACGATACACACCCCGTTTCCAATCTACGAAGTACGAACGAAAAGTCGATATTGTTCAGAGTGCGTACGACGCGCGTGATGCCAGTGATCCGAATCGAACACGCGATACAACCTACGGTACGAAACAATCAGAAAAGAAAATATCGGAGAAGAAGAAAAACATGCGCGGATGTATTTTCCGATCGCGATATTTTCCCAACTTTCTAAGCTACCCTCTCTCTTTGCCAAACAATTTTCTACGCGAGCTTCGACATGTCGCATTAAAGAGCGACACGTGCCAAATGTGATATTCCATTAGACGACGTAACGTTTGTTTCGATAGGTAATAGAGTCTCGTGGAAATAGATTGTACGATCTCGTTTTCAGACATATACTCGATCGCGTGTCACGAGGATGGTCGCCGCGTGATACGCGTCGCATACTTGCTGATTGACAGCGAAACGATATTGTTACACAAATATGTAAACGTGTAATTAAATATCAAGACTACGAAAAGGAAAGAGATAAAAGACGAGGAACGTCTGAAACTTGAATTTTCCATGCGGTTCGCCCTGCCTTGTACGTTCCTTCTGTTCTGCCACTCCTACTGTCTCCAACGTACGACGCAACATCGCTCGTAAATGTTATAAATTATTTATCAGCGTGTATACGTACGATCGTTGAAACGTTCGTTGTATTTGATCGTATGCGTGGTTTTCCTGTTCTTTATTGCCAATTACGAGCTGCAAATCCGAGATAAAATTTATCACTTTTCATGTTACCTTTATTGCGCTCGATCCATATGTTTTGCGAAGCCATTCGTTAACGCAACCTGGAATTCTCTCTTTCTTCGGCCGTGCGTGTTATCTCGTTTTAACAAGGGCGAGGATTCTCGACGACGTTGTCTTCTCCGCGAGTTCTTCGGTTTTACGATCCAGACCAAAAGACGACGAACTGTTTCAAGGGGACAGGTAACCTTTTTCGTCGTCTACGAGAAGCGTTAAAGATCATCGGAGAACAGGACTCTTTCCTTAATGGTATCTTTTAATCTTCAATCTCTTTTTTCTCTTCTGCCCCGTATTTTCTTCGTTTCTGAAAAATGTTTTTTTACCAGATACGTATGTACCTGGAACACGTCGAAGTACTATCACGTTATAAGGCAGAGCAGAGTTTCGCGTGCACGAGATCGATATTATCCTCATCAGCGCGTATTGGAATCCATAACGAAGCGGCAGTGATACGAAACAACGCGCCCAAGCTATCTGCCGGAGAAACAGATAATTCTCGCTAGCCAAACCAACCAGAGAATTTCCTAATCTTCTAACGAATCGGCCAGATTGAAAATCGCATCTTCGTCATTTCTCCGATAATTCCTATCGGCCATTAAATTACACCCCGAGCTTCCACTCGTTCCAGATTTTTTTCCAAAGCGAACTTTACGATTCTTGTCTAGAAATTTGGTCACCGTGTCGCAGCGGTCGTGGTCAAAGCTTCTGTCGAGGTATAAGTTCAAAGAAGAAGGTCGCGCGACGAGGAGAGGAGGAACGTGTTTAACGAACGGCAATAATTTATGCCCGGGCACGGCCGTGCGTGGAAAAAACTCGTTGTGCTCGTCTTCCCGCCTCGACTTCGACCAGTAGGCCAGCCAGTGAGCGAACTCATAAATAGCGGAAAAGGCTGGCAATTCGCTTTTACGTTCGGAGGGCTCTGCTCGCGTCCGTCCGAATTGCTCTTTTTCGAACTGGCTATTGCCACACTCCACTCCGAACGGATGATTGAAAAAAATGCGGCACAGCCGCTAAACCGCGAGATCCGCGCGCATTTCCTTCGAACCCTAGTAATTCCGTTTCCGGTTCCTGGGGTTACAATGTCGTTTCTGGTTATCTGCTTACTATCGCCGCGTACATGCTTCGCGTTACTTTCCAAATAAAACCGGTTAATCATTCGGAGCTTACATATTTTATACGCGTTTCCCGTTGGTTGTACAAGCAGCCTGGATAAGATCGATCGAACTGATCTTTTCTGTCCGTTGAACGCGAGGGGAAAGCAACGATCCAGGACGGAAGTCGATTAAGAATTCTTCTGCCTTCGGGCTAGCCCTCTTTTTCAAGCGTCGAGTAGAACGGTTTAAAATCGGCTCTCGCCGTAGATACGATGTTTTGCCACGATTTGCCCCTTGATAACTTTCCGACGAGAGATATGGATCGGCAAAGATCGAAGATACAGCGCGACGTATGATTTGTCTTTTGGCAGGAACGGAAGCACGTGGTTGTGTTTTATACGGGGGCGGTATTGATTGGATATTTTTATAATACTCTCCTACAGCGGACGTTGATTTAAACCCGCCATCTGTTTATTAATATTCTTTGGACGATTCGGAGATCGAATTATTAATGGAATACTCGAAGACCAGTCTGCCAACGGTAACATCGATATTCCGAAATGACCGATTTCTTTGTCAAGTATCCCCGCGTCGTCGAATCTGTGGAATAGTATCCTCGACGCAACAACAGCCCCTTCTTCAACGTGCAGCAATTACCTTCCCCCTTAAGACAGAGTAAACCGCTCTTTAAACCGTCCCTCAAGTACTCCTTTCCGTCCATCGAGACGGTCCCGTTTCTCCTATAGACTTGTCCTCGCGCGTTTCTATCCTCTTCACAAGGGGAGACGGAGTAACAGCTCTTGGGGGTGGATCAGCAAAAAAAAGAGACAACAGAGCGAGTTCTCGTCTCCCGTGAGGGAAGGACAGAAAGCGAGGTAGCACGAGGGTCGGAAGAAGGAGAGAAGAGAAAAGACGATGGTGGCTGGTGAACGCGAGAAAGGTAGGGTATTAACCGTGAAGAAACGAGGACCGGCTTTTCACGGTGGTGTCTCGAAGGCATAGCGGGGTCTCTGCTTCCGACTGCAGATACATTGCGACATGGAACCGGGGGTTAGTGTAGGGGGTTTCGTGGTGGCGCGAGAGGGGCGAAGGGACCGGCGACGAGGGTGGTGGGTTGCTCGGGGCTCGAAAGGGGGATGAAATGCGCCGCGACGCGCTGCGGCGAAGCCAGACGGAGACGGACTGAGTTTCTGCTCCGCATCCGCAGCATCCTCCCTCTCTATCCTCTCTGTCCTTCTTCAGCCCTTTCTCTATCTAGTTTTCTTTCTTCGTATCCCCTTCCTACTCCTTCGTCTCGTCGTTCATCCTCCTCCTTCTTTCCCTCTATCATTCCTTCCTCTCTCTCTCTCTTCCACCCGGTTAACTTTCATTCCGTCCTTTCCCTTCTCCACTCTGATCCTCCTCTTCCGCGTTTAACGTGTCTTCTATTTCCACGCGCCCGGCATTACGCTCTCCTTCATCCCTTGCGATCCTCCTCTCTTTCTGTCTCGCTGTTTCTGCCTTTCTCCATTTCACCCCCCGACTCAAACCACCGCGGTCCAGTCGAGTGTCGGCCCGTGAACCGTGCAGTTCGCCTCGTGGCTCGTTCGCACGACGGCTGCGTGACGATCAAATTGTCCATTCGGCTGGTAGGAACGCGCGCGACTCGACAGCCGGCATCCTTGCAAAGACCACCTACATAGATCACGGCAGGATTTAAGAAGAGTCGGGCATAAGAGGAGATTCTATCGGCCGGTTGGACAGCGAGTGGCGAGAACCAGTGTAGAAGCCAGCAACCGGAATCCACGTGGTGTTGACGTGAAAGGTAGAAGGGGTGCTCTCACTGGGAAGGGTGGAAAGGGTTCGAAAGTGTACTGTTATTGGTCGTTTATCTAATACGGTCACATGTTTCGTGTTTGAACAACGGAACGATATTTGTAGCTTGTGTGAAAATATTGGTATTCCTGAAGAGTTTGTAGATCGCTACGATAGCGATTCCCTTAATTTGCCTCTCTTTTCTTTTTTTTTCAAACAATGGTTTTCCAGTTTCGCGTAAAATATACGATTGGGACGAAATGTTGGATATTCGTGTTTGAAGCAGCACGTTCGAAAAATTGAAATGCAGATAAAATATTTGTTTGTTGCCGTTTGTAGTACTCTTAACCAGTGGATGGAGCAATGGGCAAAATATTTTCTTTCTCTTCTCTTCTTGAGATACCAACTAATTCTTCAACTTGAACACGCTATTGCCTCAAAGCAGCCAAATAAGCAGACCTAGTTTACGCTATTCTCAACAAGTCGAGAGGAGAAGCTTCTCAGCTTATTAAGCTCCGCTCTCTTCAACCTTTCCACCGCAACGCCCAAAACACGAAAAAAGAAAAAAAAGAGGAAAAAAAAGCTGTATCGCGTCGAGAGAAAACATTTCTCGCGAATTTTCTTTCTTGCAATGAAATTCCTTTCCCCATTTCTTTTATTCCTTTTTAGAGACGCGCCATGTATCACACGATTCGGTCTAAAAATGAGGGCTTTTAAGAGGACCGGAAGCAGACCTTCCGTAACTCTTTGACACGTTGCAAACACGCGTCATCGGTTCGCTTAACATTCTTCGTATTCTGATCAGACGCGATCGAAATTCGCTTGCGTGCACTCCGATTGAAAATCAGCAATCCCGGTCCACGTGCCGCGAATCCTAAATCGTAACAAGCACCTGGCTACCTGATTCTACAGCCATTTTGAATCCTGAACGTGTTTGTTTCGAACGATATAGATTTTAAACGATGTTTCTTGGTGTTAAAGGATTCTCTTTACCAAAACAAAAAACAAACTTTTCTGTCATCAGTCAACGGTCAAAATTTTCTAATACTTTCGTGGATCGCACGAGTTATCACTATGTATACGACATTGACCTATTCGAACGCTCTTTTTTTATATTTATCACATAAATAATGCGTAAGCTAAGATTAAATATTATAGATCGAAAGGTCAAATAATTTACGCGAAAAAATTTCGAAGGATCTTTTTGTCATGTAACGCGTCGTATCCGCGACGCACAAATTTCATTTTCGGTGAAATACGAGAATGGAACAAGTCAAAGAATCGAATGTTTATCGCGTTTCACGGCTAGCAGAGCGAGAAACGTTTCCTCGTGTTCAGTTTTCCAGCAACTGAAGCAAAATCGAACCGGACGTTCCATACTTGTTTGTACAGCAACGATAAATATCGAAGTTAATGGCTATCGCCATCTAGAAGGTGCGCGATTCAATGGAGGTTAATCGACCGACATCGGATCTGAATGAAACTAAATCGCGTTAGGCTTGATTTCCTTCTCACAAAAGAATCCAATTATAAGCCTTTCAACGGCCATTCGACAATAACCGGCCCAGTGTTCCTAACCTCTTTCCTTTCCGCCAGCATTAACCAAATTAAAATTCCCGCTCGCGATTGGTGAATGGTTTTTAAGCCGTACAAAGCTTCGTGGTTTAGCGTTTCTCCTCCAACTCTTTGTTATTTTTTTCCTTGCGGACGACTTCATTTAATATCGCGTGAAAAATTAACATTTATCGATTTTACGTTGTAGTATATGTATGCCATGGTGAATGTACTGTGAGTGAACGAAGTATATTAGGCTTGTAAGATCAGTCAGGTGTTGAAGTTTACGCTTTAAGAGTCAAAACAGTAATTTTAGATATAAGTATGGCGGACAGTATGCCAAATACCGATATACTGTATAAACTAGAAACGGATTTTGCAAGTACATAATCTGTAATTTTGTAAAGAAGTTGTATATATAAATTAATAAATGGCCCGGAAGCCATTAAAATGCATACGACTTCGAGTATGTCGCCAATTAGTGTTTTACTTCACGATCTCGTTATATCTCTTCTACAAATTATACGAGATGTTTCATATCTAATGACACGTTTGCTACATTTCAAGAAATTGCTTCATTCGTCTTGCATATTTCGTAATTCGAATGGTCACGTAAGAAACCCCATAATACCGTATAATACGTGTTTCTACGATAACGATTTGTTACAGTTGAAGTCAGTGACCAATCTCGTAAATTACATGTTCAGTCATATTGTCGTAGTCGACTAACGCGTGCGCGTTACAGCTTTATTTATGTCGCGATAAACGCTTCTAAATTAGAAAATAATTAACCACGCGTCAGAAGCCAGAATTTCCTGCGAAATTCATATCCGTTCTTTAATGTTCGCATCGCATCCGCGAATTTTTTACTTCAAACTTTATTCAAACAAATAAATGGTGAAGAGAGAGGATCTAAACAAAGAACGCAGCATCGTTTGTCACTTTAAACTCATCATTCATACCTGGTGTGTTAACCGACGAGACCATTGTGCAGTTTGCGAGTTCGTAGAAAGTAAAATGCAGCATTAATGTTCATCCAAGCGTGTCCCAAGAGCCCTCGGATAATGGGTTAATTCTTCCAAATCTTTAGAGAATCAGGTATTTGTACTAGTAACAGCATAATTAATACACTTCTTGATTTTATTAATATCTTTAATTCCATTGTTGGTTGGCGATATCGCAGCTGGGTTCGTTATGGCGGTATAACGAAATGTCGAACGAAGAACGCTCGGCAAAGTTATCACGATCATGCGACTACATCAATTTCTCCTGTGATTTTCACGTATAAATGTCGATAAAGTCACCGAGTCGGCTTGAGCGTATTGCTACGAAGAGGCACTCGATTCAAGTACCGATCACATATACCGTGGCAGCATAAAAAACAACACCGGTAATTTATCGCGATGCTCCAATACTTCCGTTTTCGATAACAGCGTTGATGCGACGATTTTCTCGATGACCGTGCATCTTTTATCACTCCGCGAATATACCCGGCGATTATTCCCGGTTATTTACATATTAAAAAGATACCGCTATAAATAATGACATAAATCTTGGTGGTAATTCGCTTAGTTTCGTATCTTTCGCGACGAATCTAACACGAAAACGTAAATGTTTAACACGTAAGGCACGCACCTTATTTCCCGCGAAACGTGTGATGCACTTGATCAACGATCTTTAGCTATTTATGTCAATATTAAACTGGTGGCGCCCCCTTTTAGTATATTGAAAGAAGTTTAGAATTCACGAAAACAGGAAAGGGGGCGTGGTGTGGGGAAACTTTAGACCCGCTAATAGGTTTGTAATCTATTAACAAACTCAGTGGTCGGAGGCTGTCACTGATCTTGGCGGTACCGAACGAAATGAAGAAACACAAGTATCACTCGTGTAAGGATTTAGATACGTTATGGCGACGAATGTTGTGTATATACGGCGGAAAATATACAGTGAAATCTTAAATTACGGCATTAATCGACGACATCGATTGACACATTCGGAGCTTGAAACTAGAAGAGTCACTTGTGAATTAACCGTCAAATTTCTTTCTAATATGTATACGTGTCTGGTGTGAAAGTAGCAAATTGTGTACTTTTAGAATTCTCTTTCCAAATTGTATGTTACGGAGGTCCCGAACTTCTTATCTTTCTCAAGGCATATCAAATCACTGTTGGAGTTCTCGAAGCATGTAAGCTTTAACGTGTGATCGATTTCGTGACCGTAATAATATCTTTTCTATTCACAATATGTGGACAAATCATGTGTTTCCATTTTAACTTTACCACGAAACGTATTACATTATCGATGTAACGATCGATGAGACACGCCATTTTCCCGCGCTTTCGAAGTGAACAGAATCGCGACATTCGCGTGACTAGAAATAAATGATCGGGAAACGTTAAGTACCATTCCTTACCTGTATATCTTTTGCGAAGGTGAAGCCGCGGTGCAGCCAGAAGGAAAACCAAGTCCACAAAGAGAAGAAGTCAGTTATTTCGGTGTTAATTGAGTGACGACGTCCTCACATAGACGCGCGCATACATGGTCATCAGGAGCGGTGCCTAATTGGCACGGAAACAACACGGCCATCTTAATTGGTTAATTTGCGAAGAGGCCCGGGAACCCATGCGTCACGGCACGCTCGACTATCGCAGGATGCAGTTACCTATGGCCATCTTGGAATAATCTTACTGCCCTTTTCTTATATTACTTCCCCCCGATCGGGCCGGATCCGGTGAACCAAGGACTACCATACCGTCTTAACGATAATTCGAACAACCTTCCTCCTTTTCTATGACAAGTTCCTGCAATACGTGACCAAATTCGCGACCATGACCAGCGGACAGAGGAACAAGTCTGTAGTACATCCGGAACAGCGGTATGCCTACATGCCCTGTCCGCTCTATGACACCGGTGAGTTAACCATTTCTTTTGTTTCCAATGCTTTCCGTTTAACAACATAACGATATTACCTATACCGTTCAATTCCGTAATAATTCTAGAGGATTTAAACCATTATGGCAGTCGACGTGTTAGAAGGCATACATTTATTTTCTTTGGATGGTTTTGGACAATTAATCAGGAAACTTCGTAGTTTAAATATATTATATTTCTCTCGTGAAGAAATTCAAATGACCAATGTCTGGTGCACTTGTTCGGGCTCTCGTTTGTTCGAACAAAGGAAAATCGCGCAGCCAGGATGCGTAATACGATAGAAAGTCGCGAAATGCACAAGGATCATCGTTTACGTAGGCTTCATACGACTGCTGTTCCACTTACTTATTATTTGCCATAGGAATGCAAACAGAGTAAGAAACCGCGGTTTCTATGAGATTTCCCTGTCGATTCCTGAAAGTTGCCGGCCAGGAGTTCGTAATAAAGGAAATTGGATTTCTATAGCGAACGAATAAAGTTTCAGACGGTCGAATCGGAACGAGCACTTCGGCCTTGGTGGCCTTACCGCGAGATCCTCCAGTTACTTTGTATCTAAATGTCGTTCGGTTTAACAAAGGCTGACTAATAAATAAGCTTCTTCTCCAACTTTTAAATAGATCCTCGTTTCTTTTGCGTTCGCTGCGGCGAAAATGATCGTTGGATTTTTCGTATCGAAGGGATGAGCAAAAGAAACGGAAAATGCGGAGGCGGAAAAGAATAAGATCTAAGAAAAAAGGAAGAATGGAAAAAGAGGAACGAAGTTAAGAAGGAAGAATTTATTGAATTGGGCAAAAAGTTTTCGCATTCTTTATGAGATGTCATTTCCGTATGTCACTGAGTAAGCTGTTAATAATTATGTATTCTCCTATTCTCATAACATTATCGCTTATGCAGTTCGTTACAGAGTTATGTGAATGTTGTGTTAAAAATTATTTTATGTTTAAACAATACACTTTCCATGTAAGCTGATTTGCGGAGCGTGAAATGTTATTCATCGCAACATAGCGGTATTTACTATGACAGAAATGCAGAAAACTTTCACTCGACTCAATAATTTATATTCAAAACATTTGAATTATCCTGTAGACTAGGTTCGCGAAATTTATTCGTTCAAGAATGATATTTTACTCGTCGCTAAGCCGCGTCGGTAGAACAATTTACGATCACGCATAAATTAAGCGATTAGTTTGCGCATTACTGTCATCATCAATATTTATTAAATCATTTTACTGCGTTTTAAGGCGCGCTTATGTAACTCCTTGTACGTACACATGGCCATTTGAACAACAAAACTACGAAGTTTCCTAGCTAAGTGCGTCGAATCCGCGAAACCACTTGCACGTATCTTTCACTGCAGTTTTTCTTTCATTTTCCGACCGTACGGTATAAGAGTACTTGTCACACGATTATCAGCATGGGCTTTATTTCGATTAAAATAAACTCAGATGCATCCATATTTACGTAAATACGAAAATAACTGATGCAACGTGTTAGCAAACTCCGAGGAGTTGATTGCCAATAAATTCCTCGCGTTTCGAACAAACTTTTCTTACTAACCTTGTTATATCGTAGACTTACGTACCAAGTTTCTTAAGAAAACTATAAAAGTACAATCAATTTGTTCAAAGATCTATAGTAGAAAGTCTCCTTCAATGAACATGATCCTCTTTCTTTTTGTCTTGAAATGTTTCTGCTTAGAGACAAAATTGTTGCATGCGCTAAATCTACTTGCATGCGGTCAATTATGCCTGGAAATTAATTATAGCGACGAACAATAACCCTGGGTGCTCGTGATCTATCAGCGTGACTCGTGCGACAATGAACACGTCGCCCAATTTGACCGAAACTTTAGTCTCGGGACATAAATGACACGACCTGACCACAGAGCAGCGATGACATTCTGTGTCGAAACTAGTGTATCCAAGTTCGCCACGTATGATGAACGATCCCCTAGTGTCGAAGCCGAATTTACAACAGAGCCTAAGAGATAGGGTAGGAAAGTAGGAAAAGTTTCGTTTATGACATTCCACTCACGTGTTCCCAGTACCAACGCGTTATTAAAACAATACTCACAGGGTAGCTGAATGACAGTTAATCGAGAATCTTTTGATCAATGACACGAGATATTTCACTCTTTCCTTCTGGTTGGTAAATTTTCAATGTTGGTTAAAGCAGATAGTTTTCAAGCGATATGTCATGCTCAAGAATGATTACCTATAGTTTGTCGAATTTGGTTATATACATGGAATAATGGATTTCATTGTTGCCTATTCCAGGGTACCTGTTAAGTCAACATACTCTGCATACAGGATCGGCAAGATAAACTTAAACCAGATCCAAAGATACACGTTTGATCGATGCGCGGTCAGCCGCACAAAGAGACCACCGCACCGTCTCGTTTCAATCGGGCAGATCCCTTCGCTCCATAGAACATTCGATTTTGCACGCCTTGCTTTTAGTTATCAAACCGATATCCAACGAATCACAACGCTATTATCACTGATTATTAACGTTTGTCGTTTTTAGGTCAAAACGTACTTCTTCAGTTTTAAAGAATATTCGACTCAACGTTATTCGACTGATGCATATTACCGATCAACGCTTCGCTATACATAGAAGTTGAGGAAATCTTTCTTCCTCACGAACAATAGTTTAGAAGAATGCAGGTGATATTAGAAAATATTAGAAGGACATGAATTTTCCACGTGCTATCTGGAGTACAAAGTTGGTAAAGTTGAATAATATCGAAGCTTAGGGCAGAGGTAGCGCAGTTTCAAGTTGTTACTCGACAAGTTTCCCTCCGAAGGGAACCTACTATTTCGCGATGCTGGCGATTTAGAACGATTCGCGTCGCTTCATGTTTCATTCACCATCCGTTTCATTATGCATCGCGGTGGTTAGCGAGGCCACGTACCCACGTGTTCCCGGATTAATTGCAATTTCCGTCACCTCGCGACACACCCGTAGACGATGTGACTAACACCGTCACGAACAAAAACCCGGTTCCTGCGAATTTAAGTCTGTTCAGCTTACTTAATTCTTTGTATCACCGTGTGATATGGAAATTGCCTACCTGTCGCTGCACAAAGATGTTTAGTATGTAAATATATATTGCTTTCCTTTGAATGTCGTACAGGGGGATCGAAAAGCTGTTAGTCTAGGTAGATTTAGGTTTATAGCAGGGTTTAAGTGTAGCGGGATTGGACCTTTACGAGACTTTAGAAGTACAGTTAACTCTTGTGTCCAAAGTAAGGTGCATATTCGGAGAGAAGTTGATCTAAATGGGATCTTCTTAATAGCGTTTAAAGATAGAAAGTTTGACGAATATGAAATAAATTAAAGTTGCTTAAAATTGTAAAACCATCGCCGTTCGAAGTATGTACTTCTTAAACTTTATTAATTGCTTGTGATTTAAGGATCGGTTTTATTCAAATGGCAAGGCTCTCGTAATAAACTTTATAGTTTAGAAAAAATTATAGCGAGCTTTCAGTTTGAAGCGATATACTCTTGGAATCTACGATCGTCAAGCCGCGAGATTTACCCCACGCATGGAATCAAAGATTCGAATGTCCAGCATCTTTCAGCATCGAGGGCAACGCTAATCGTCAGGCAAGTTACTTGAACAAGCGTTGCAGTGAGATTGCCATTGAGTTCACTTGGCAGATATAAAAGGCCACTGTGTGTCGTTGGCTCGACGAACATGGGAGAAATAGTCCGAGAATAGTCTAATTAAGGAAACTATCGGTTCAGAAACAGGGTCCATTAGATATCGCGTTTGCCAAGTAAGCCAACTATTCGTCCCCCCGCTCCGGGTTGGCTTCGCTCAACTATCGAACGCAGATAAAACTATTTAACCGAGAACAGAGTGACTATAAAAGCGGCTCGTCGTTGTGTCCAAATATTTGCCATCGAGTAAACTTGGAACGAAAGATCAAATGCTTTCGAACAAACAGTTCTAAATTCTCGTTTCGTAATATTTTATACAATTTATTTAAGATGCCACTTCGTAGGCGTTAATTCTGGCGAAAACACGTTCGAAGTAAAGCGAATCGTGGAAATGAGTTTTGACGCAAGTTAAACAAATCCGCGTTACAGCTCGAACAAACGTCAAACTCGAACGAGGATAAGTAAAGTTCTCCACGCCTCGATGGAATTGTTCGGAGTTGCTCGTTCAACCAGCGATTCGCGTGTTTCTGAACAATTATTTACAACGGCAATCGCTTCAATGACTCACTTTTTCCTTTGTTTCGATAATTCGATATCAAGGCAAGGGTATAAAGTAGAAACTAAAATATCGGTAATCGATCGTGGTTAATTGTGCATGCAACTATGTACACGGGGATCAAAGAATTTGCTGAATCGCGTTTGCTTGCTGTAAACCAGATTATCGTAAATCATGTTGCAATGCGTGGCGAGGAATCGAACCGAGAAATTCGACATTCTGCGATCGCGGTGCGTGTCGAGGTTTGCTTTTTCCAAATTGCAAAAGTCAAAATCGCAGTAAAGTCAATTTAGAAAATCTATCATGCGTGTACTCGGCGTAAATGTTACGCGTTTTCTTTATTTTTCCTTCTTCGAGAGCTTCGTGGAACGTCGTGCTTACGCGCTCGGAAAAGCGTTAACGAGTCACTGTTTCACGAATGGTAAGTCGATCGAAGTTAAACGAAAATCTGTCTCTTCGCCTTTCGTAAGCAACAAGGCTTTGTATTACGACGCGTAGACTCACCCATGTAAATTTCACAGGAAATTGGATTTTGCAAGTCTGAAGTGCCTCATGATAGATGGTATACTGTGGTATAATGATCGAACGGCAGCGCGGTTCGCTTTTAAATGGTAGAATTTCTAATCTCGTGATAAAATCGAAAAACTTGTACACGATTAGCAGTACCAATATCTTCCTCTCTCAATCTCAACACCACCTTATTTTGCCGCAGAAAAGTAAAAAATGTGTTAAAAGAACATTTGAAAAACAAAGATGAATCGTCTCGATTCTATCCTTGAAAGCGGAAAAACTTGGCTGCGCGTTCTCAAGATCGATCACCTATTAATTAAAAGTCGCAATCGTAACAGCGTCGAGTAATTCGAGTCGATAGAAAAATCGTCGTCTTGCGATCTCTTTCCTGAAAATAGCAAGAATGCAGGAATGTAAATAATTCCGGTGGTAGGAACGCGAGGCCAACCCCTGGAGGAACTGCGAATTAGCTTTAGAGACTAAGTGCGAGCTCGGGGCGCAAGGAAGTCAAGGTTATCGCGACGAGGATTACACGTTGGCTCGTATACACAGTAGGGAGAAAAAGAAATTTGCACGGGCGCATCAAGGTGTGCGATCGATTGTCTAACTCGTCCGTGGACGAGCGTCGAAACGCTCGTCTGACGGCCATGATTTCGTGACAGAACCCGATAGACGCTTTATTTCGAGGAACGGATTGCTTCGATGCGAGATTTCAAAGCTTGCGTGCTATGTTGTACAATTTCGATTAGATCTAAACAAAGTATATCGACCCACCCGAGTGGAACGAGGTGATAATTATAATTAATCGATAGTTAAAACAGCGTGACCACGTGTCTTTTAAACGCGATGGATTTCGAAATTTGGAACTCAGAAATTGGTCTCTGAAATAGGAGATACGTGGTACCAAAAACGTTTCTCTTGCGACAAGTGCCATCAAAAGCTTATTTTCATGCGCACGATGGTTCAATCACGTATGCAGAATGTCTTAACTTTCAACGTTGCACGATTTATCGAGAGATCTCTTTCATTTGTATCCTGCCAACCTTTAGAAGCATTGATAAATCTGGTCCGCCTTTTAACAGGTGCTATTTGTCTTCTCCTCAAGCACGCAGCTCGTGTGCTGCGTAGTTTTCTGAACGGTGAAAGGGAGAAAAAAATGGTACTGGATATCGCGCGACATTGGCCCTCGATTTTCCTCCACTGGTTAAATAAGCTATCGAGGATAAAAGAACTGGTCACGGTTCTGGTCATGGGAACCAGTACGTGACGACGATTTATTCTACTTAATCCGTTCGATCGTACCTGTTTAATGAATCTCGTAGTCGTTAGATCAGCGCTGATAAATGAACGAACGAAGGCAAGATCATCGAGGATTATTTATTTATTTACAGTGGACTTTTGCGCGAATTTTCACTTCACAGCATCATCGCGTAAAATAGATCAAAATTATGGCCACCCAATATCTCTCGACGTGAAATACGATTGTGAATGTAACAGACTGATACGCGAAGTTGATTGATATCGAGGTTAACGGCTTTGGCTCTTGTCATCGTTGGCGAGCAATGTACAGACGCTTCACGGTTCGTTGGCGAAAAAAAAAAAATGACACGCTCGATCGAATATATTAGAAATTCAACCGAGAGCCATAATTCTTTACGCTCTTTGAAGTGTCGAAGCTCTGGATCGACGCGAAGGTATTTTGAAGGTTTCGAAAGTAACCGAAAGAAAGAGGCGAATGAAATTTTGGATCGACGTATTTCCATTTAAAATTTAGAATCTTTTTACAAAGATAAATTTTATAGTCTAAATAAAAAGCTCAGGGACTTTGGTTCGAAGACTCGGTCTTGATTTCATTTAGATAACATTCATTTTTTCAATTAGATAGCTAGAAGAGAAGAATAACGGAGTTCGGATGGCTGGTAGAAAACCGGAAATCATCTGGTCTCCAAATTTCTGGCAAACGATAAATGCAGGGTCGTAATTCCGAGTACCGGCCTTGTTAAGCTCTCGTCTGTTTTATGACTACTTGTTGAACCGAGCAAACGACCGTATCGAAACAGTCGGCGATGGTTTTCCTCTTTCCACCAAGTTTACGTTCCCGTGTTGCATTCTTGGCTGCGTCCTCGCAATATTCAAACTTACGCGCTTGAAACTAGGAATTTTCCAAAATTCCGATATTCTACGGAGCTTGGTCCGAGATTCATTCCTGGAAGATCGCCATTTAGAACAACGAACAGACGCAACTTTCCCCAAAGGTAAATCCTTGTTTCGTTCCGAAGAATCTCGCGATTTTATCTCGTCATTTGGAGCCGAGAGCAATAACGAGGAAGCGCTTGTGCTACATTCCTGAATTTCCAGAGATCGTGAATTATTGCGGGCATGTTATTTGCCACGTACGTTCTTTCAACAATAACCGTGACTTTTTATCGAGCGTCTCAGACAATGCCTGACTCGTGTCTCGTTTTATGTGCGTCGGACGGGAATCATTGTCAACGGTACAAATTGAGAACGTTCCTCGCTATGATGGAAGTTTATCTAGCAGAACCGTATTGTGTTTACCGTGTGTAGATGGCGTACAATTATACATACACGCTGTCGTACGATGAAACTCGACTTTACTCGTTCTTCGAAAGGAGAATTCCTTATATTTTTCCTTATAATCTCTTTACCTTGATCTATTGCAATTTTTTCCAAACACCGACTCTTTCACGGTTTCCTAACGATCTCGCTACGTGCGATCAAATATTCTACTAATAAATTAAATGTCCTGTACTAATATAGTAGTTCGTAAGAATAAACACGTTGAAAACACGAATCTGTCATACATCGTGTCACTCTCATCGCACGGAAATCAGACAAAACGATGTAACCGCAAGTTCAACGAATAAAATAGGCTTGAAGGAACGAACAATCGAGAACAGGTCGAACGAATCGGGAAACAGATAGATGGGAAGATGCACGGGGTGTTGTTCGACAAACAAGTTGATCGTTTGCCTTGCACGTGACGCGATGGGAACTACGGCGGGGCTGGATGCAAAATTCCAAAAGGTGGCGCGGGTACGTCTCGATTGAGTTGGACTGGACTCTGAAAATAGCACGCGGTCGTGGAAGCAACGCGACGTGAACTTGACGACGGCGAAGGTCGAACGCGCGCTATCGGAATGCGGATAAAGTACGCAGGTGAGGTATTTGCGTTGCAATTTTACCTCCTCGAGCGTTTCGAAGCGTAGGGGAGCGAACCAGAGCGGAATCGATCGGAGTTGGTTTCGCGAACTGTTGCGGTATCGATTCGTTGCTATTGCACCGTGTACTGTCGAACTGTACTCGTTGGTTTCGCGAAAACAAATCGAATTTTACGTACGAGCTGGTCCGACTTTTCCTTTTGAACGGTGCTCCTTTGATGAAGGCGTTTCGTGGAGAAATTTGAGGAGAAGAGAAAGTAAGTTAGACGTTAGTTGGACGTTGTATTACAACATGCGGTTCAATATACAGAACGAATATAAAATGGATATTAAGCAACTAATGTCAACCAATGAGCACGTAAAAATGAATAAGTTATTCGTGGATCTGGAGATTTGGAATTAATTGATCGTTAATAGAAATATTTAGAGACATGCGTGACTATATTCTCCTCAAAGTATTACGTTTATCAATCGTACTCGTGATATTTGAATATTTCTATCGTAAAGTTTCCTCGTTAATTTGTACTTCGAATGTCGATAATGCTCTTCCACGTGGTTTCCCCGCTTTTGCCTTTTTTTTTTCGATAGAAATTCTCAAAATTTGATGTATGATCTTTTCGCTATTTTACGTCTTTCGTGACTGGTAGATTTTTCTAAGAAAGATTGATAGTTGCACGAGTGTAAGAAATGTGATTAATAACCAAAATATCTTGCAACTTTTGCTCTAAGAGTTTGGCAAAATTCTCGATATAAAAAGGGTACTTCTCGAAGTTTTTCATTCGAAGAACCACGATACGAGCTTTTGGAAGTAGAATTGTAAGTGCATTGGCTTGTAGAAACATGTAATACGACCTATGGACTAAATGGAATTAAAAAGTCAGACAAAATATCTCAAATACTTTTACAATACAAAATAAACAGAGCCTCGAATATTTCTCACGCGTATTTCTACAAAACTCTTTGCGTTTTCCTTCAAGAATTCAGTCTTACGACTTTTTAAAATTTTAAGCAACGTTCCATCGATCGCGTACCTCTCGTCGCACGTTTACAAATATTTTCTACGATCGGATATTTCTAGGATGTCGTAAAATAATTCGACATCGTCTTAGAATCCTCTTCGAACGTTATTTCGCGTTTTCTATCCGAAGTTGACTGGATCCGTGCTGACGTAAAAACCTAATGTCTCCGTGCTCATCTTTTCTTGACAGAGCAAACGTCACTCGCTGTTCCTTCTACGTTCTTCCGTCGCTACTTTTCATCTCATTTTCGTTTTTGCTCGGTTATTACGTCCCGGAATACTTTTTCGATGTCGTTTATAAAAAGCGTTTTTCGTGCCGTTTAACGCGCAGACGTGGCTTTCGTAAACGCCAACTCGTTTGAAATTCGTCGGGCAATTTGTTCGAACAAACTGTTCGACAACATTTTATGCCTCGCTCGTGGAACGCGTATTTCCAACACACGGCAACGCGCACGCAAAACGCTGAATTTTGTGTACAGTGGGTGTGCAGTCAATGAATACTTGAACTTCATGGCAGTTTCGTGACTATCGATGACCACGTATGGCCTGCCCTTTGCTCGTACAGGAGGAGCTTTACATTTTCTATCGAATAATTCGCCGAGTAAAAATAACTCGATCGTTTCGTGTTTCACTTTCAATTACAAAGCCAGGAAGATCGGAAATATTTCCAAAAAATGATTACCACCTTCTGCAATTTGATAAACGTAGATCATTTAGAAGATTGCCAAAGAGTAAGAATGAATTAAAAGTTGTCGGGAATGAAAAGACATAAAAATACGATAAATCGCGTTAGAAGTTCGTTAACATCGTTGAAATGACCCCACGCGGTAAAATTAGCAAACGATAAACGTTGAACCGCGCGCTTGAACCTCCAGGTTCAAGTTTAACGCTCCTCCCGTTCTGCTTTCGCCTGAACGCCTAAGTAGAATGTCGAGCGCCGCGAAGTTACGAGAAGTTGCCAACTCCTCGCAGTCGTCACTGTCGAGCCACTTAGTGCCGCGTTTCCATCGGGCTAATATTCCACCGAGAAACGCACTCGCGAACCCTCGTAGGGATCGATTTTGAATAGAAGAACACGCTAACGACGAACAATCTTTCTTCCAATGGTCGTTTAAACGCTACAGATATTATTAGCTGCGAAGCTATTTCCTGCTAACAACGACGAATGCTCACAAGGATGGTCGTGAGGAAAGAAACTTTATTACCATCTGAAATATAAGTCTCGAGCTGAAGGTGTAGACTGGTAAAAAAGACACTCCTTGTTTCGATTTCTCGAATACGATCGGATCTGTGCGAAAGAATCGCGATCGTTGAAAAATATGGAGCATTACAAAGATTAACGAAATCGTTTCGTTTCGATAAGAGTTTAGATATCAAAGTTGAGGATCGATCGCCGTGACATTGCACGATCGACGACTGATTCCACCGATTCTCTGTTTGCCAATCTCTTGCGCACAGTACGCCGGTTCCCCTAAATTAGCCACCTTGAAGTATTCATAGTTTTTGTCTTACCGCCAACGCGGTGTTAATGCGTTTACGTTAGTCTTGCAACGAATGCCAAGAATAAGCTTTGCCGATCACACGATGTAAATAATATCTATCTGATTGATCATTTGCTTTTTGCCGCGTCATCTTCCGTTTCGTTTCCGTATTTCCTTTAATTAGTAGAAAAATCGTACAGAGAGTAATTGGCGGAAATTGTTTCATAGGAAATGTGGTGGAAAGGCAAACGAACGATCGCGAGAATAAAACGTGGCAGGTGAACGAGAGAATTGCAAGAAACACGAAATGCGTCCAAGGCTGTCCTGTTAATTACAAATAAGGGCGTTGTTCGTTAGTGCCTCGTAGTAGAATACGCCAGTAGTCGGACCAGTAGCGCAGCCCGGCATTTCTTCCTCAAGAAACGTGATACTCCATCGTTCGTGAATAGAACTAATCAAACTGCAACGTCTATGAAATTTCTCGTTTTTCTCCCGAACATTGTTTTTGTTTATTCCACTCTCGTTTTGTCTTAACGTTTATTTGCAAGAAAAAAGATCCCTTTTATAAATTATCGATCGCTTATCGTCGATTCGAGCTTCGCTAGAGATCCTTCGAACATCGTACGGAATCTCAGAATGTACAACGCGAAAACACAAAATAGTTCGTTTCGTTTGAAAACCATAATCTTGACGAAAGGAAGGTCTGTCGACAATCCGCATAAGTCGAAGGCGATGGCGAGACAGCCATCCGGCAAATCGAAAGCTCGACTTCGGACCCAGGTCCACAGGTTCGATCGAGTGATTCTCTTCTCTGTACACACAAAATCCGTTTCACGGAAACGCCTTCATAATCGACGATCAGTTACTATCAGCCATTCGATCTTCCATAGTAAAACCGTTCCCTGGGGGTGGGTCGCGCTGGAAATTAGGTAACGAGGATATAATGGTCGGTATAATCCGCGGCCAGTTCTTCAAATACCGATAAATCTGATGGTGATTCTTTATCACCGCATAAAGTGTTGCCAATTTGGAAAGGAGTTCGTAAATTTCTATAAAAACCATGCTATTAATCAGAAAGATAATTTCGGTTTAATTCGGTTTAAGTTCGAGTAAGAAGCATTTCCAAATTTTACCAGTATACGTCGTTTTCGTCGTGTTCACTGACTCGTAAATGGAGATTCCAAGACGGATGAAAGGACTGTTGCCAAAAATGCGACGGCCGCGATTTTCGTCGCTATCGAAAACCCGCTCTTTCATTCAGACTGGTGCAGTCACGCTCAGTATTCTGAATTATAGCGACATTCTGTCATCGTAAATCTCGCGAAAGGGAACCAGTTTCGTCGGTAGTTCGATTACTTCTAACGCAGCTTCGCGCATTCGTGAAATTTGTACGTTAACCAGAACGGATCGAAATCATAGAGAGAATATCGCAGGTTTGGAGTTGGGAAATTGGTCGTGTTTTAAGCTGCCAATTTTTTTCTTTTTGTTATTGCATATCGTTCTCTACGCAGCTAAATTTATATGGAACACTTGTTGATCTTTTAATTCCGTACCCACGTTCCTCTCGAGTTAACGTAGTTTCTCTCATAAGCGAGCAGAATTCCTGTTATAACTTCGATAAACATTTTTCTTCGATACACGTATCGACTATTTTCTCTTTTCTTCCTCCTTGTACAGCTGGAGACACAGCAGGTTCGCAATAACAGTTATTTCTCACGTCGTTTTGCTCCAACGAGACACCGTTTGTCGCCTGAAACAAATTTCGATGTTTACGATCGCCACGTTCTTCCAACGATTATCGCGCATTTCGAGCATGTACCAGATATCAAAAACGTTGAGCACCGAGAGGACATTTTACATTCTCAATGAAACCATGTCACGTACCATTTTCCGTGGTTAAAATTGGTATCGCGTCTCAGGAGAAGTCGCGAATGTTAGAAAGTTCGCCATGTTCGTTGATGTAAAGAAATTATTACCATTTCGCGTGATCGTGTTAGTTCTCGCAGTTAGCAGTTTGTAACAAAGAAACCTTCGACGAAATCCTTCGACTTTTTCGCCGATGACGCTAAATAGATTCTAATAATATTCGCGTAACGAGGTTAGTTAATTTTTCGAAGTGGCAGAGGTCCAAAAGAATTGTGTTCTTTCATATCTAAACTTTCGACGTCCTTTTTACAAAAGGATAAAATAGCGAAAAGAGTTTTCCTTGGTGCGTATTATCGATTTTTCTCAAGATTCGCTGCGTTCGAGTTTTCGATAAAAACCCGCACCCATTTTGCCATCGAGAAAAAGAGCCGTAGAAGCATTCGCGCAACGAGCTCGCAACGTTGCTCAGGCGCGTCAAGAACCTCGGTTATTCGCAGTCCTGGCGTGTGTCGCGACGCCTCGTGCTCGAGAACCAGTGCCAACCGAAAGCGGTTCGAACTGCGATACCTCGCAAGGAACGTAAACTCGATATTCACAGACGTTTCAAAACCCATGAGAATAACTTTATACACGCGATTATCGCTAAAAGGATCGATAATATTAACGCGTCGCAAGTGTTCAAATTTAAGAACGTTTTCCCACGTCGCTTGCGAAGAACGCGTAGTAGCCAGGATGTAGGCAGACCTGGTTCACGCAGTCAACGACGCGTCAACTATGGCAACAAACGCTATCGACGTTATATCGTCTCGCGTTTACAGGCAACGCTAGTATTTTTCAAGAAATAAGACACGATCCAACTTGTAGTATTCCACAAAGGCGTCGGAACCGATCGGAGCACCCAACGCTGATCGAAAATTTCGGAGCATCGGCTAACGAAAGCGGCGCAAAAGAGAAGTCGGTGGAGCGGGCAGGCAACGCAACGTCATCAGGCCTGGTCAGCGTCGCGACGCCTCGTGCACGCTCAGTGCGAGGCTGTCGGTCGCGTGGCGAAGCTACCCTCGCTCTCCGGCAAGTTAATCGACGAGGACACGTGGGTCGCGCGTCAAATCGATCGATCCTATCCGTGATCGAGCTTCGACGGAAACACAGGCTGAGGCAACACGGTGTACATACGTGCACGACGAGGAAGAATCACGGTGACCAGGGTCGGAGATAACGAGCGTTGGCTGACAAAAGACCTTGACGCTGCGCGACACACACACACCACCACCACACCCGTCCACCCGTGAATATTTCAATACAGCATCGATCTAGCGCATAGCCGACACACGTGTGTCTCGCGATCGCGACTCTCTGTGTGACTTCTCCGTTTGATTTGTAACTCCGCAACTCGGTTTACCTGTGTGTCGCCTGTCCGTCAACCACGCAGCGGACTAATCAGCAGGTATTTCCTCGTCAGGACAAGTTCACCAACCAAGTATCTCGTCATGTTTTGTGAATTGTGGCGTGGAATTGTTATGGTCGAACGAACGATTAACGGTGCCACTCTGGGCTCGTAAATGTGCTCGTGCATCTGTTCCGCTGTGTTCCAATCCCTATAGACCGCAGTGAAGTAGACCCGTGTACACCTGGACAGCCATTCGACGCCTCCGTTCCTACTTTACCTCGAAATCCTAGTATATAGCTATACGTACGTTGATCATCGAGTTTCACGATCATCGACTCGACTATTCTTGTTTCGTGTTTACTACAATATATTAACAAAGTACCGATTGCCAGGAATCTTATCCTTCTGGTTCGCTGTTTTTACACGCTTCGCTCTGTATTTTTGAGTAGACGTAGAACCAAATCATAGTAGTAAGATTAATGTCAGTAAGCTGGTCCTGCTGACTCATCCTGTACGTTTTTTGAATGCGTTAAATGTAGCTGTTGGAAGGTTCAGCGTGGACCATGTATGACGCCACTGAACGTCTTAACGATCGTTCTTCGTAGCCGATAACCGATAATTGTTGCTTGCTGTTCGCTTTCCATGTTGAGAAGGCCGGCGTGTATGCGCACGGTGTCTTTCTTTGACAGACAAACGAAAGCAACCGAAGGTGGCTCTTCGTTACGATCGCGATCGTACAGTCGTGTACCTTTTTACTCATAGCGAAGCGTCGAGCTCGAACAACCTCGAATTAAGTCGCGGCCCCTTCTTAACTCTCGACTTGCACGAAAAAACACGGTTCGTTTTGCCTCGCGACTTCCTCCAACCTAACGTTGTAACGCAACGTACCGAACTGTTACCCATCGACCGCAGACTAGTTCGTAAAACACCGCGCCAAGTTCTAGCAAGAAGAAGGTCCTTCGTTCGCGATGCTCGTTACTTCTGTCCCAGTTGAACGGAATTGTAAGATCGAGCGTAATCGCGCGTTTCGATGCTTCTCTTTTGTATGCGCAAAAGCTAACTAGCTCGCAATGTCAAAGGTATTTTGTCCGATGGAGCATAAGGAATACGCGTTTCGCGAAGAAAGGGACTCGATTCTCTTCTTCGCGCGACGAAACATTCGCTAAGGAGACTTCGTAACTTCGTTTTTAGAAAGTCAAAGGGAAACGGACGAATGCTGCTTCTTAAGGAGCTAAATGTTTTGATTAAAAAATAGAAGTTGTTCGCCATATATCCTTTAACCTATTTGCAATGACAGCAGTCGCGCGCAGTTTGTAAGACAGTACGAAGTACGACAGCGTTTAAACGCGTAACCCAAACTACGTACATTCTCGCAAAAACGGAATAACGTTTATCTGTTACGATTAGCATATTCAGAGGCAAAGTAAAAAACGTCCTCTCGCGAGCGAAAAGAATTCCGCTTACGAAGGATTCAACGTTTGAACTCGTGTAATAAACTTTGAATCTTCCACAACGACCTCGTCCCTATCTGGCACAGTTTTCAGGAAACATGAAACGGAATCTTCGACTAAAGTTTGTCAATTTCTTATCCCCAGTATCCTCGTTTCGAATAAATCGGTCTTACACGATCGACGAAAATTATTCAAACAGCTGCAACGGATCGAACCTGTTAACAAATATTGTAGGAGCCAGGTTCGCACAACTACGATCGACGTTGCAGGTCGAGCCGCAGGTATCGAGCTCTCGAACGCCTCTGCCGTTTCCCGTTTCACCGACTGCGCCGTAAACAGCGAACGCTATCGTGACAAGACAGTCTTCCTCGCGGCTGCGGCAGATCAATCGAAAGGCTCGAGTATTAAAGTCAGCGTCGCAGGGTAGGCCAAACAGTCCTCCCCTACCATGGAGGGCACGTCCGCGTTGCCTGTACTTCAACGTCACGGGTCACGACGTGTCGCGACGTAGTGTTCGCGTCGCGAATACATCACGGTATCAGGAAATCCAATCACGGTCTCTCGATTCGCTTGGAAATCGTCGTCTCGCGATACTGGAAATTTCGTGAACGATTCGGTGCTGGTCGAATGACGCGTGAGACGGATCGCGCGAGTTTCCGACGAGTTTCGACAGGCAAACGAGGATCGAAGGGTCTCCGTTGGATCCAACATATGGGTAACGTGTCTTTATTAGAACGTAAACGAGGATCCGCGATTCTCGCGTGACACGCGATACCGTTATTGCCGAGGTGTAATTATAATTCTAGACCTTGAGATTTGTTGGTGAGCTAAATCGAGCGTGGTTAGATCGTCTTCGCGGCACAGGTTGGCTCGACCAACTTTGTAAATCGTTGCGTTCTTCTCGTGATCTCATTCCGCATGATCTTGGGCTTCTTTCGCTTATGATCCGACGATACTTGGGCGAGGGCGGGAAATGCTAGATTCAGGTGGACGTACGATGGTAACTCGCCAACTGGACGGAGAAAGAGATCGGGAAATTAGTTATCTTGGAGCACGCCAAGCAAGGCGGTAGGGCTTTCGATTAAACGAGATTCGTGGCGCGTATAAACAGTCGATGTAATCGCGTTTCTTTCAGCGACCGAACTCGAGACGAAGTTGTCGCGTGGCTACCGTGTCGAAAGAAAAGTAGAAGAAAAGCTGTGCATGACGCTAGTGGGTAATTCCGAAGGACGAGTAAAGCAGCACGAATAAAAGTTTACGCTCTGCTGATGATTGGTTAGACACGAGAAATCCTCGTTTCCGAAGTTCGCTGGGAGAACGACGAAAGCGACGGCAAAGCGAATCTATTCCTCTTAACAAACGAAATGACTCGAACGTATCAGAATGCGTTGAGTTCCTTCAAAATTCGGTCCTTTCCTAGTTAATCGCGTTTCCTCGCGGCAAGTTTTCGAAATCGAAGGTTCAACGAACAAGTGTAATCGTTCAGATCGATCGTTGTTCTCGCGACCGAGGCTCGACGTCGACGGTTCTTTGGCTTATCGAAAGAATATCGATGAGAACGTGCGGGTCTGGACTCGTTTCATTCTCTCGTGAAAAGTGAACGAATAAAAAAAAAAGAAAGACGTCGGAAAGTAAAGACGGAAGACACCGGAATCGCGTACGGGGTACTAAGAGAAGAAACACGGTTAAACGTAGGGAAGCTGCCTAGGGACGCTTTCGTGATCGTCGAACACCGTCACCACCACCACCGGCGCTGCTTTCCATACGCTGTAGAGCTCCAAAAAACCAACTACTCCTTGGACTTGAAAACATCTCGAAACAATTACATCGCTCGGTCACCACGTGCTACGGTGAACGAAAAACAGATAAGAATAAGAAAATTAAAAGCAAAGTAAAGAAAAGAGAATAAAACAAAGTAGCGGGAAAAGACGCGAGAACCAGACGTTCCTCCCTGTTCGTTACTTGTCTTTGTCACATTGTACCTGTCTGTTTCACACACTTGTCAGTCATGAATCTTATGTTCCGCAAGAACTTCGGCGAGAAGGGATTCGGTGGTGGTGGAGGAGGAGGAGGAGGCCTGGAGGGTCGAACGACCCTCGGCTCCGTTTGCGGGCCGACGAATTTGGGGTACACGGGGACTCGATTCGGCGTGGTGCGCGGCGCCGGCCAATCGGCCGTCGGCACGCGCGCACCGATCCGACGCAGTAAAGAGTTCGGCTACTTTCCCTCGATGGGCGATCACGAGCACCAGGGCTTCGGCTACCGGACTCATCTGTTTCTAACGCCACCGACAGGCGGTGCCCTCGGTTCACCCCCCGAGGAACCCACCGAGAGGTTAGGTCCACCGCCTAGGAAGAATTCCGGTCCTCATCTGATTAAATGGGGTGGTGGGGGAGGAGGCGGGGGCGGTGGATCGGGACAGGGATCCGGAGCCGGGGCACAGGCTAGGAGGAAACAGACTCAGACCGCGCAGCAAAAGGATTCCTCGGAACCCACGACGCCAACCGCTTCTAGACAGGTAGGTGAGACTCTTGGTCAGAGATTTATTTTCTTTTTCATGTATTTTGTCGCGTTCGCACATCGCTAGCTTTACATTTACCCAAATCTAAGGATTTGGCAATGATTTAAAAGGTAAAACACACGACCGGATGTGATATCAACGATGGTCGGAGACGACGTGACTCGAGTTATTCCTCTAATCTCGTCGGTCTCCGATTTGACGGAATTTTAACGCACAGTCGTCGCGTCGATGCGATCCGAAAGATCGATGCACCTTGGCCGGACGTGTGATCGTTCGTTCGTGTCTAATCAAATACTTCGGTTCAGGTGTCAGCAATGTAGGTTAAATTTAATCAACCGCCCTCTCAAGCCGGCAAACTACTACCAGCAACGAGCAAAGATCCGTGGCAATCGTAGAAACCTAATTCCGATCAGTGGCCACTACACGGACGACGATTTCACGGCGGAACAGAGTATCGCAGACGGCGTATATCTACTCCGTGGATTTTCCCAACGGGAAAACATCGACCAACTGAGCGAGGATCGAACGTTGGCGCGTCTCGCTGAGAATCCCGAATCCTTATAAAACGAATGCCGATGGAAATCGTAAATCTTGTTTCGTCTGGTCGACGTATAGATGCGCAGTTCGATGACGAATCGGGGACACGATACGTAGCGTTATCGCGCTCGATTAAAGCTTGTTGCTCGCGTTCGAGGACACACTCGACATAAAACGCTCAGCCGCGGAAACGGCTTCGCGGCGTCACTTCTTTTCCCTCTGATACGAGCATCGTCGAGAGCTGGACGGTGTTGTTCCGTTGCAAATTACACGCTTGTAACCCGTTCCACGAACGATACAGAGACTCCGCGAATCGCTATCGACGAGTGGCTACCTGAAACATGGCCAGTCCGGACACTCATGACGATATTTCAATGGAAAGTACACGCCCAGAGTTGGATGCACACGGACACACGGAGAGTACGGGGCAGTCCGGACTGAAGCACACGCGGGATAGTTTCGCGACCCGGTGGAATTACGGAGGAAACGAGGGGGCCATGCACGGAACGACCCGCATAAACTTACACCTACGCTATCCTCGTGGCCGGCACGCAAACTCGCTATCTTATTGCACGCCAAGGCGGATCCTCGCGACGTACCATAAATTTCCTGCGAGCCGCAGCCAACTCTGTTCGATATCCTGTGCTCATTGTGCTCGTTCCGCCCGAACCTTTCTCCATCGCACCCGAATTCCTCAATGGATCGCTACACTGGATGCTTGTGTCTATCGTTGTATTCTACTTTTTTTTCAAGAGAGCCGAAAGAGCGATAGAGAAATGTACGGAGATCCCTGCGACGCGTTGATTCGATCGACGCGGTTGCGGACAGAAACAGGTCTATCTGTAATTTAGAAGACGAATAACATTAACCAGTGTGCAAGATATACTCAATTTAAAAAAGTCGCGCGATACGCCGCCTGACGCGCGTTAAGCTACAGAAATAAAAAAAGGAAAGTTTAATAAATTAAAACACGGCCCACTTAAAGGCGCGTTACGGTTGGTTTTCATAGACGTTTGGTCGAAGGACAGCAAGTTTTACGACTGCACTCGGGAAAATTTCGAAATTCTCGGCTGAAAGTTTACCGCCGTGGAACGTAAAGCGGCTTGCCATCTTTTAGACAGACTTTTACAACGGCTTGGACGGAACGGCACGTGAAGTCGGTACGCGTACAACAGGAATATAACGTTGCATACGAACTCGACTCGGTTTCGATCCCGTGAATGTAAATGTACATCCGCAACTGTAGTGTCTTCCTTCGAAAAGTGAAATACGCGAACTGTACGAGACAAAATGCTTTTTACGTGTCGGCAGAAATTTATCCGGCAAATGGACAGTTTATCGAACGAGATCATTCGTAGTTTTGCATAATCCATTCCCATTTTTTACTTTCATTCTTCGTAATGTTTTAAAAAATATTTCGAAGTTGCCGAGGGGGAAAGATATTTTACTGTGTCGTTAAATCCCTCTAATGAAGATTCTTAGCTGCAACGGCTACCAGTATGTTGGAATCAATTTCTAAGCGAACTATGCTCGTACTGAAATCCTCTAAAATCAATGGGACCAGTAGAAATCCCGGAAAAAAACACACGAATCACCTTCTCACCTCGTAGCTTCTCAGCTCGGACAAAAGAAAATTTGTGGTCTCTGCGTGTCCCGATCGATAGCCTGGCCTCGATCTTGAACTTTAATTATACATTTTACGTTTCGACTGCGTGGCTCGTTGTCGTCAAATAATTTCAATTATCAACGCGCCACGTGTGTCAGGTAACGTTGTGGCCAGTTGGTTTCATTGCAATTTGCGTGGGGACCCGATACAACCAACCCTCGCTGCATCAACGTTATTACTTGATACTATTCAGAAGAGAAGGATTTCTCATTTCGTGTAATGTTTCTGTATGAATCATCGATTGTTCATTGAACGTCATTTCAATTCATTGAATTGTTCATTAACGATGCAATCTGGAAGATCTGCACGAATTATTGCAGATTGCTATGCGACTATAAAATATCGGCTTTCGCGAACATTTTATAGACACAAAGAATTAAATTAGTTTATAGTCGTAAGAAGCTAAATTCTTTGAAATTCAAAGATATTCGATAATGGTTAAAGCCGCGTAGTATAACACGCGGAGCAACCCACGACTTGTTTCTATTTAGTCAGCTTGCTCGACTATCCTGAATATCGGCGAAAAGCGTTCGCTCCGTTGAAAATGCCGTGCCGTTGTCGAAAATGTCGGGTTTGGTTAGTAGCGTTTCGCTTGTCGCCATAAATCACGGTGAGGTTATCAGACGAATGGCTGGCAAACGGGGCAACAAGGAAAGAAATCGCGTTAACCTACATCGTGAGACGACACCGGCAACTTTAACATTCACTTGTTACTCGAGGGTGCTGTTAAAAATGCAATCGACTCGAGCTTAACGTGGAAACACGAATAAACACGAGGTCGTGTTGCTCACTATTGCTATTTATGATCGGTACAGAACGAGTATGACAACGGTGA
The DNA here is from genome assembly GCF_040668555.2 of Bombus flavifrons. NCBI lineage: Eukaryota > Metazoa > Arthropoda > Insecta > Hymenoptera > Apidae > Bombus > Bombus flavifrons. The sequence goes on from NC_138454.1 coordinate 8,705,976, forward strand.
TGCTGCCTCGGCATTACCAGCAATAGCACGATTAACGATTTCGAAAAACGGCAGGATTATTACGTTTGCTTCATTGGATGTTTGATCTCATCGTAAGAAAGATGAAAGTGGAAAAAGACGGAATGGAGCTATTGCTTTGTTCGACGTTAAGAATATCAAGCCTTTCAGCAGCGATATTTTTGGGGGGTAAATTTTGTTTTATCGGTTAGTAACAACGAAGACACACCTTTTCCTCGAACGATAACTCGCTTACACAGTGGCTGCATGTACAAAATGCTCAAGCTTTGGAACAAGAAGCCGTATTTTAAATGCGGGAACTCGTATACATAGTTGGAGGTAACTTTTGATACGAGGCAGGCCAATTCGTTGGGATGTACGTGCACGAGTCTGTGTCTGGTCACCAGAGTTAATTATCCCGAATTGTATGGCGTTTGTAGGTTTCCTTTAGCGGTAACCGAGCTTCCGGCGCGTACACGCCCCTGGTGGTTTCCGGAAACAGCCCTCCGCGTGGCGAACCAATCTCCCTGGCCACCTTGGACCGCGACTGTTTCATCATTCCCCTCGCTTCTCTTGAACGTTTTTTACCAGCGGGAGTACCGGTACGTCATATTAATTTCTACGTAATTAATAAATGCACCAGACAACCTTCCTTCGCACGAATGTTTGACTTTTTATGCAATACGCCTGTAGATTCGCTCGCTTAGGCTTAAGATCGTATGGGATTCGTTTATTAATACCACGACGGCGTAGCACTATTTTATTGCTTGCGAAGATACTAACAGAATTTTCTTAAAATCGTCTACAATTCTCTTGTGTCGTTTCTTTTATGTCGTTGTTACCTCGAGATTATCCAAATCTGTTTTAACATGCACTTGCGTTTCACAATAGCATCTTTCGTAACAGGCAGCTATGCAAACATCTCGCATTGCGTCTGTTTAACATCAACAGCTTGTAACAACGCAGTAACCGACCGACCGGAGCTTGGTAAAAAGTACATGTATCCACATCGATCGTTTGTTCCTGGGCAAACAAAATCTGCAGCTGGATCGTGAAATAATCCTATCGTGGTATCAACGATCGTATCAAGGTCGAGTGAATACTTTTAAGTCACTCGAACGATGCGCACGAAACTACACTAATCGGGAATGCACTCGTTAAAACCAGAATACTCGAGTTATTGGCCTTAGTGTCTCGGGGAGCAGTTACGACCTTGCTGGCACGGTCTCAAACGAGTAAAAATAGACAAAAACTTACCCGTTGGGGCGGAGTACAACAAATGTCTGATGAACGACGCATCGCTTTAACGTAAATGACGCGGGTAACGCATTAAAAATACAGATTTATGCGTTGCTCTTTGCTCACTAAGTTTCGGACGTTGTTCACTTCTCCCTTTTTTTTTTTTTTTTGACTATTATCGCACGTTAACAGTAAAAACAAATAAAACCAGGAAATTAAACGAAGCAGATAATTAACCCTTATTCTCGATCACAGATTTATTCTGACTCGTTTCAGCACGCACCAATCGCAGACAAAAAAAAGCCAGGAAGCCCTCTGTCGGTTCTCGAAGTCGAGGACCCGAAGCAATGTGTTCTAGCTCATTTCATGACACCTCTGGAGCCACTGGATCCTGTGGTCGAATCTCCAGTTTCTCAGCCCTTGGTCCTGCAACGGGATACCGCGGCCGAATTGGTCGCTGAAATTGCACCCTCAGCTTCCCAGAGTATTCTGCTTACGAATATGGAAAAAAATGGTACGTAATTTGACGATTGATCGTACGACGATCGATCAGTTAAATTTCGAGGAATTCGTGATTATAGTCAAGTATAATTCTTGACCGATTTCAGCGGATTTTCCATTCATCACGTACTACTTGATAAATAAGCAGAATACGGATCCAGTAGACTTCTACAACGAGGTCCAATGCGCTGCATTGAGAAAGTTCGATCCTCGAGATCTTCGATATGCGGCCAGTCACACGTTGGATCTGTTTAACGAGGTAGCTACCATAGCGAGACCGCCCCTGGAACCACCTGGTGTCAGACCACCGATTCCGTCCACTGGCTACATTGTCTCGATTTTTAAGGTGTTCGAGGGCGACGACGGTCTCAAGTTTGAGCAGAACTGGCTCTACTGGACCGGTACTCTGTTCATATTTCTTACAATTCTGTTATATTTGAACGGTCATGGTCAATGTTGATGACGTTGTTTTTCATGGTATTTATATTCTAGGTGCCCGTATGATGTACCGATATTTGCCGAAATCGGTGGGTCTGAGACGAATCACACTGCACAAGTCCATGTCGCAAGGTGACAAGATGTACCTCCTGATCTGCGAATGTTCACAACTGCAAGACAATCTCTCTGCGGCGGCGATATTATTGCCAGCGCTACGCGCCCGTTTATGCGGCTACACTGGTCTCTACAGACCCTCGGTGTGCTTCTGATTCCTCAGGAAACGCTGACCACGCGCCGACAAAGTCACAACAGTACAGCAGAACAGGATTACTCTGTAAAGTTGTTCGTTTCCGAAGGGTGGATTAAATGAAAGGCTGGCCTGTGTCGATTCGTTCACGTTGCATTCGCGCTACGACTAGAGTTTGCGATGTAACGTGGTTTGTAATGATTGTCGACTCACTAAATGCAATATTCTTTAGTCGATAGGGGTTTCTTGATCTCGAGTATGACCAGAGGATTGATTTGATCAGCGAAAGACATAGAAACGTAAAGGTTTATGGTTACACGGTAACCATGCGTATAACGAGGGAGATTTTCAAGGCTCGTTTCGTTCAGTCGTAATAGCAGCCTCTGCGATATTGGTAGTCCGCTTTCTGTACGATACACTTTGATCGTTTCATGAATTTTCCCGGTTTTATAAAGTCACTTATTTTCTTATATCGCACCATCTACCATCGTGGTGTAACGAGTCCCGCGTGACTGTAACGCGCTACTCGCCACTTTACTGGAGCCGTACTGCCGACGTTATTACGAATCTCGCAATTTTACGAAACGAGCCCTTCCTTTACCAGAGTTCAATGGCCAGCCAACTGGGAGAGAATCGGAGATCTATTTGTCTCGTGATCTCTGGTCGCAACGAAATGGTAAAAAATATCGTTAGAGGGAGGCACGTTCGTATACGCTTTAGAGAAATCTCGATGATAAATCTGTACGCTTCGGGCTGCACACCCGTCTAGCTACGCCTCTGGCCAGTTTGTATTTTTCGACTTTACATATTTCATCCACCGTTTTATGCGAGCGTTCGTAACGCTCGATAACGAGCGCAACTTGCATGTACATAACATAGAGATTTGCGAGATACTTTTATTACTATATCGACGACTATCGATTAAATCGCTAACTACATATCATATACATGTATACTCGAAAAACTGTGATATTCGAACGATTACCGCATATATCACAACGAACGCAATGAGGTGTCGCGAATCCTTCTTGATAAAAAAGATACTCTTTGAAAATGCTACACACTCTTTTTCGAGGTCAGTTAGAGAAGAAGAATCAAACCTTGACGTGGTAGAAGCTCTTCTGGTTGAGGGCATTTTGTAAACATAATCTCCATATATCTTTTACTAATTGCATTCACACCTTTGATATTACATATCCTTGCCTGGATTATCGATACTCGCGGGTTTTGATTGCAGCTGACAGGATTCACGAATGAATTATGACTTCGAAGCTGAAACACCGAAATCGATCGATAAGATCGTCGTTTAACTTTTGAATTTGTATTTTATTCGTCTTATTAACGATGAAAGGGTAGAGATCTCCTGCGTCTTTTTTTCGTTGGGAGAAATAAGTAGATCGATCGAAAGACACGGAAAAAGCTTATATCAGATCTTTCTTAGGTGCCCGTAGAAATTTTAGGATGAGGACGAGTAGTGTGATTCGGCATTGTAGTACAAAAGATGAGAAAACAAAAGATAAAAACGTATAGTCAATATACGCTTGTTGCATACAGACAATAGCTAGAACGATTGCGCAGGCGCGATCTATTAACGTAGATTTTTAAGGATTCGACGGCGTATGACTTATTAAAATACGTCTCTTCGTACTCGCTGAAACAAAAATGTGGAACAAGATGCCCTTTAAATATAAGACGAACGAACAAACAAACGAGAAATAAAAAAACTCGCGATTTTACTGTGATCTCCACGTGTATCGCGACTGAAACGATACACTCGTAAAAATACATGTACGATTGAACGTGGCTTAAAGACCGCGTGTGACTGCGTGTCTCGATTATGTGAGGTGTGATTGGTTTTGTCTCATTAAAGAGAAACGCCGTTAAATAAAGATTCTTTGTCTGCACAAGTTTGTTTACGAGAATACTTTTGCTCCCACGTGGGAGTAATGCCTCTTCAGGGTAACTTTCCGATCGTATCAGAAAATCGAGTTCTATTCGCAGATCCGATCACCAGATTCTGACAGTTTCGTCAGACAAAAGTGAGATTGTACGATACATTGATACTTTGCGATTATGATAGGGTTTACTATATCGTGTACAACGAATAATAACGAAATACTAATAAATCACTTCTAATATTACATCTTACAGACTGTATAACATCGCGTCCGTTCCTTTTCTTTGTTTTAAATTTGTATAACTAAGTATTAGACGCCTTTAGGTCCTCTGAACCTTCGTCTGCCATCAATCTGGAAAAAAAGAAACAAGTTAACTAGTTATTTGTTTATTCTATTTATTTAACCCTTTGTGAGTACATTTTAAATCTTTCTGAAAAAAGAACATAGAGAACATATGCTTATTTTATAAAAGTCTATTTTTTTTTTTTGTATCATACTCTAATATGTATTTCTTATAAGGTACAATTAGTAGAAGCAACATTGGGATACATCATGTTGGATGTATTTTATTAAATTAACATACGCAGCTATATATAAATAGAAAGTACATGGTATATAACACGCGTAATCTTGCTTAATGAAAAAAATAATTTCCGTCGAGTGTAAAAAGGTATACTTACAATTGAATGTTTGCATTCGAAAAATGTTTGTCGCAATAAGTAACATTCTTCAGGGACAGACGGATCTCTGCTTACAAGACAGTCTTTGGGAGTTCGTCTTTGCTATAATATAATAAAATAAACATATTATACATAAATTTGCATTTTATTTTGTACCATAAATGAAGGTTAATTTAGCCGTAACTGCACAATTTGATAACTCACTATTTTACAACAATCCGTTTCCAACAAACACATTTTTAAATTTGCACGTATGCTAGCACATTTGGATTTGTCTTTTAAAGTTTCGCCTTCTTCTAGGTATTTAATCATCCTGTAAGCCACATAACACGGAGTAATTTCATGTGAATTTGCTGTATGTTACTACAAAATTCATAACAGAAACCCTAACCTCTCTTTATGGTATGTGCGTGTACATATAATGTATAGACATATGCATGACTTGTGCAAGGAGTTACATCTCGCGTACGATCGACACAAGATTTAAATAGCAATCATGTTTTGAAATGTCGTTCAGATTTGAATGATATAACGAGCAATAAAAAATAATAAAGAGAATTTGAGAAAAAGAAAGAAGCGTGAGGCTGTGAGGTAATAAACAATTTTGGTAATCGTAGATTATCGTTTGACAGACCACATATGATATATTATATATTGGAATATGACTCAATAATGTTTCCCTCGGAAATTCTTTTCTGTTACATTTTGTCTTTATGTATTCACATTTGTGTATATGGCAAAGCAATTTCTTTCAGACAAATGGTTTATCAACGTGGAAATCAAAGGGATGGTTCCCCACATTATGTTTTTTTGTATTCGGATGATGAAAATAGTGGAGACGAAGAAAATATTCCTTTACAACAACGTAACAAACCTACATCATTACCACGTAAAGTGGAAGTTATAAATGTTCCACTTAAATCAGAAGATACATTACAAGCATTGGCATTACGGTATAGATGCACGGTAAAGACACAAAAAAAGATCAAAATCAAGAATAAATTACAATGAACTCAAATGGGAAGTTCTATTTTTAGATCTCTGAATTGAAGAGAATCAACAAGATTCACAAAGAGAATGAAATACATGCAAGACGGTTCATAAAAGTACCTATACAACCATTTTCTTTATTGACCGAGACTTTAGAACAACATCAGAGTGGCCAGGCAGATAGAAGCAAAGTAAGTATGTCCAGTTCTGGTGAAGAGACAGAAAATACAGTAACAAAAGGTCCATTATTAAATGTGATAAAAAATCCTGTTGTAATCGAATTGCCAAAGGCAGAAATTAATACAATTATATTAAATTCAGTTTGTGAACCTCTGTCATCATTCAATAGTGGTAACTCTTTAGAAATTAGCAATTCAGAATGTGACCAATTACTTACCTCAGCAGAGAGTAACACAAAAGACTCTCATTTAACAGAAACATTTAGATGTTCTGGTGATGATTGTGGATTATCCTGGACACAACTTCTTGGTTTTTCTTTATTGTTAGGTTTTGCAGGACCTATTATATACATACTTTATATAGCCGAATTTTCATCCAAAACTCATTCAATTACTAATCATTAGTTAGATTTCTAACAGACAAGTGGCTGTTATTATAATTTATTGTACTAGCAACATTTACAGCAATAATTGTAGTTATAACTTGCAATAACAATCAATCATAGGTGACTATGTTATTTTACACAAGTGAGATTGCATTAAGAAGTAAAGCGTGTCATTACATGGCTAGCAAAAATATTTTACAAGAAAGTAGTAAGAAGATATTATTTTATGATATTTAAAGTGTATAAATGAGATTTTTTAATTATGATATACAAATAAGAAAAATCAAGAAATAATATTAAATAGCACAATATATAGTGCCTTTGTGATTATCTGTTTAATACAATATTGCGGTAATAATCGTGAATTTTTTCCGATATTGTATTAAACATCGTGCGTATAAAAATACGAATCGCCAAAGCTATTTGTAATGATCTTGTACAAAAGTGTTAATGGATACATATATATCCTTTTTAAGTTCTGTTAATGTTTTGACGATTCATGTAATATGAAAATATTTGATATTGTATCAACGTTGTTAAAAAAAAAGATGTTGATATTATGTGACAATTGTGATGCACTCGTATATTGTATATTGATAATTATAATTAAGTATATAATGTAAAGAATTCTGTTCTCTTGCGACAATAAGCATGTTATTAAGCAGCTTTGAAATTATGTAAAAATTGTTTTGATAAAATGTCTTTCTTGTTGAAATTTATAAAAATATATTTTTTAACACGTATTTACGTCTTACTTTATAACGTTTCAAACGTGTTAATTGCAAATTTATAACACTAAAATAATATTTTGCGTAAATTAAGAAGTCTTGTATAGAAATGTTTTTATTTATTAATTTGTAACATTATAAGATACAAATGAAGATGGTAATTTCTCTTCCCTCTTCTGTTCCTGTCAATGTCAACCGCCCCTGTAAGGTATAAAATAAGTGTAAAATATCGAGCTTTGTTTTAAAAGTATGTTGAAATTGTATTTTAAAGATCTTCAGAATACGATGTAATGTCGTTCAATTTAATAAATTCAGAAGACCGTCGTTAGTTTCATCACTCTACATTTTCGATTTTTTTTCTATTAACATATAAAAAATTTTTTAACACCATCACTAACCATAGCTTATGAATTTTATAATCTTAGAATTTCTTGAAACTTTTCTTAGATCCTGTTCCTTTAGAAACCTTCAGAACATTAAATCTGACTGTCTTACTCAGAGGTCTGCATTCTCCAATCGTTACGACATCACCAATTTCAACATCTCTGTAATAAACAATGAGAATATATATATATATATATATAAAAAGAGATTTTTATATATGATAAATACAACATCCATTCTTTCTCAGAAGACGAATAAGCTGCTTCAATTTATAATTCAGAAGACCGTCGTCTATATCATCACATGTTTTTAACAACTTCTTTAAAATAATGAAGAGATATATAGGAACTAACCTGAAACAAGGGCTCAGATGAACACTCATGTTACGATGACGTTTTTCAAAGCGGTTATATTTTCGGATATAATGAAGGTAATCCCTACGTATGACAATAGTCCTTTGCATTTTCATCTTTTGTACTACACCAGTGAGAATGCGTCCTCTAATAGAAATGTTACCAGTAAATGGACATTTTTTGTCAATGTAAGTTCCTTCCAGAGCCTGAAAAATGATATTAAAAGAAAAATTACAACGCATTCGTTAAATATTATTAGTTTCTATTATTTTTTTCGGTTAAATTGGATAGTTACTTCACGTGGTGTTTTGAAGCCAAGACCTACATTGCGGCTATACCGCATTGGCTTCCTCCTTTTTGGGCCCAGACCTTTCTTACGGTTAAGAAAGATCGTGGGTTGCTTCTGAAACGCACGTTCACTCTAAAAGCAAAAATACAATTCATTATTACACACGTATGCATATGACAAAGTATCCTGAATACTCAGTGCATTCGAATAGTCTAACCACGTGCAGCGGTTATGCTATCAACTTTTTTGTAATATTTTTAAGAAGTCAACTTTTTGCTCCGATTATTAACTACAACGATAAAATTGATTGTGTGACAATTATGGTTAATAAATAATGAAGGTGAATGTAAAAAAGATACATATTGTTATTGTTAATATCGCACACGTACCTGATCAGCCATCTTGTTATACTGAAAGAGCGATCGAATCCGGAAGGATGACCAACGTCATTTTCTATCGTTGAATTTCCAGTTGTACCAACATTGGGAAATAATTTGTCATTTGAACGATCTACGTCCTACTTGGTCCTACGGACTTGAATTTTGGTTTTTATATGTAAGTAGTACGACGTATTTCTTTATTTTAATCAATTTCAACTATGTCACCTTAATTACTTGAATACGTATTTATTATAATTAGTGTGTATAATGTTTTGAAAATCTATATTTGGTGAACATTACGTCTTTATGCCGCGATGCTACTTATGAAAAGCAATTACAGCTGTATAACATTATATTCGTTGCTGTAACTATAAAATTACTATGTAGTATTCAAATATTTTGAATATTTTAGATAGATTTCTTTTCAAACTACAACTAGTCAAATATATTCAATATATTTCATAATTTACATCAATACAATATAATTTTTGGTACATGAAGTTAAATTCACTTGATAGCTCGGACACGATGATCAATCGATCGATCGAACTACAGATGGAAATCGAAACCGTTACAAATTGCAACTTGTTGCAGATCACAGTGGTCAGCCGTGAAGATTGGTTTCGTTTTTTTTGCGGTTGTGCGTAGGTCGTGGATAATTCAATTTGTTCGAGTTGACGCGCAAAGAGACATGTCGTTCTATACCACATTCCTGTGTTTACAACGCAATTGCGGTGAGTGAATTTTTTTGTTTATTCGTACAGCATTGAAACGGATTGATACTTTGTAAGCTGTAAATGTTACTGCTGCACTGCGGATGTGCAACAAGGTATAGAATGTATTTAATATGCCAAAATATACAGAATATCGAGAGTAAAGTACACGTTATAACATTAAGTAGGTGAAACAAGCTTTTATTCCATTTCGATATAGAATTTCGACAAAAACCCGCAGATTAATCATGGCATTCCGTAACGCAAATTTTCTAAATCTTTACAATTTATTAAATTACAAATATCATTTACATTTGTTGGTTTCTTTTTTGTAAATATTTTACGCGCCAAATTCGGTTTTCTCGGTGCTGTTTAGACTCTATGTCGTCAGATGGCAGCATCACGCAGCTTAAAAAGGAAATGAACGAAATCGATATAAAACCTTAAAACGAATGACAAATTTTTGGCGAACGAGAAGAACATTTGCAATTTTATTAACATTTTCGTTTAACGAATACATATTTATCGAATCTGAGGTAATCTATTTCTTCGATCACTCGTTTCCCCCCACCCCACCCAACGATACAACATTCCTCGAGCTCTGTAGCATAATAATAATTTATACGATTCTATAAAAAATCAACCATAACCTTGAAATCAATCACCTTAATGATCTTGAATAAAATCTCACGAACTTTATATTTTGTTAGGTCAAAGCGAACGATCGTCTTACTTATCGTTGGATACAAGGGCATGCTTGAATAACACAGATACCAAACATTACGTTTTCTATTACTTTCTTAACAGTACGATCGGAAAAAGTAGTCGTTTCGTAAGTGGAAATCAGAACCGCGAGCTTCCACTATCGCGTCACACGTCATTGCCATTGTGGGAATCGATCGAAACAATCACAATGTCATTGCTTAAACTCTCCGCATATTGTCACGCTTTCGTTGATCGGCTACGGCTACACCTTGGTTACCATTCTATGATCAGCGCGGTGAACGGCAAACCGCGATCCAACTAATTTTCCATTCTCGTTTCTATTTCATTGTTGCATTTCATACAAATTGCCGCAGCTCGTTTAACGATGCTTATACAATACAAAATAATAGCTGTTTCGATTGCTACGACTCGTATTACGGTTTCGCTTTAGATTTATTACTTAGAATCCTATATCCGGAGTCGATTCTCAAAGCCACGAAAACCGGTCGTATCTTAAATTCAAATTCAACTTGAAACTCGAATTTCAGATTAAAATTTCAAATTCAAATCTAGGTATTGCGAACGTTCGCGAGCTGCAGATCGAAATTCGAATTTCAAACGAAACAACTGGCGTAATTCTGTTCGCATCTGCCATAGAAGCTTGCGTATTCGAACACGTGGGAGGACAGGACATTTCTGATAAGCGAATGCTTTTTATAACAGAAGTTTACTAGCTATCCTTACCATTTACTATCCAATACTTGCATCCAACAAAGAAGACGTAATATTTTTCAACGCATCGTTTCATCCTTATTGCAAGTACATCGTATCATATTTATACTTGTAATGGTTGAAATCGACCTAACTGAAATCTATTTATCTTCATTAACATGCCGCGATCGTACAAGTTTCCGGCCAACGAACGATCCTATTAATAGGCTAATTGGTTCACCTAAACAGAGTGCGGACAAACGAACCCTACGAATATTTCTACCGTACCGGTTTCTCAACACCGAAAACCTGCATCCTACGACACACGTGTGACCGCGTGTAATTGGCAATCTTACATTCTCCGCTCCAAGCATCTAGCCATGTTCGTTTCAATTTTCCTGAACGACTATCCTCCGCGTAACTCGTCATGTTGCTTTCTCCTCGACAGGGAGTCGAGGCGCGACTACATTCTCCGAAGCGTTTTCATTAGTTCTGTCTCGGCCAAATGCAAATCGCGTTGATCATTTGTCCGGCAACAAAGGGCCGTTAGCGGGTTTTTATCTCCTTTTGTATACTGTTTTTTTTTTTTTTTTTTTTTTTTTTCGTTGATCCACGAGGTTCATAGACCAACGATGAAACATCGTTGCGAGTTTTCAACGACATTTCGATTCTATCCGCGGATAATTTCTTCGTACAAGCTAAAAAATGTAGAAAGAACAGCGTCTAAAAAAAGATATCACGCTCAACGATTCGACTTTTTTCTCCAACTTTTACGTAACATGGAGGAGGATTGGAAGGTGCTTAATCGAAGATAGAACGTGACGGATATTCATGGTACGGCTAACAAATTGATTATCCTTGAACCGTGGCCCGCATCCAGACAGTTGTAGAATGTGTTATTAAGCGGAAGAATCTTAGAAACTTCCGCGCTTAACGAATATAACAGACGTATTACACGATGCCGTGTTTCGACGTACGCTCGTTATTTACCATTGCTATTCAATCGAACGATGATCAATCTATCCGACGAAGCACACGGCTTTTCGAAAGGCATAGCCGAGCCATGCGTTGGCAAATTATCGAACCTTGAAATTAGTCGATGGTCGTTTGAAACGTGTTCGATGAAAAAACCTCGCCGTCTTTCTTTTCTTATTCTTGCCCTTTTTCTTTTTCTTGCGCGACAACCGCGTTAATCCTGTTTTCTACGAACGAATGATTCGTGGTTACTTTCTTGTAAGACACGAAATCGTTGGTAACGGGGCAAGGAATCGAATCAGCTTGCTGTTTCAGGGACGTGCATCGTCGGAGAAAGATGATTTTTCGTTTGTCTTATTAGAATTCATCGACCTCGATCGTTCGATCGAAAGAAGCCTCGAGTGTCTTTCGATTAGTAGTTTGCTCGTCGTTAATATTACGCAGGCAAATATTATATAATAAACTTTTTCCTACGTTCAACAAGTTTTTTTCAACGTTGTATCGTAACATTCGTACGTATCGTCCAAGTGTTTTCTAAACTTCGTAACGACGATGATGAGCATATGCCTGCAGGCTATGTAAATATTCTCGATGGCTACGACTCTCGTCAAATATTTCGGCCGATAGTTTGGCATTGACCTGGCTTTCGAACGCGACCGTGGCTGCTGCATCTTTCTTCCTAGAAATGCCGACGTACCAGCCACTTCGAAGAAATTTTTAGCAGAATCGAATTCCAATAACGAGCGTGGTATCCTTAGTCGGCAGTTTCGCCTTAAGAGACCATCAGATTAACACTGGTACGTACTCGAACGTGGCTACACTTTGCTTATGGTAAAAGTATCCTTGTACAGCTTGTCTAGAGATATCGTGCACTTTCGAAAATGGTCAAACTGGTAGTGTGGTATCTGGATACAAAAAGAAAAAAAAAGTTGTAAAGCTCGCAACTTGCAGTTGTCGTACGTTAAGTAACCTGGCTCGTACGTACGTGAAGTGGCGGGCAAGTTGAATTTAAACAACGGTACTATCGACTTATCGTTTCAAGGATGCTTAAGAATGCCGAAGCGAATCATTTTCCGATTCCCTTCGAGGGAAAATCCATCTAACGTCGAGAAAATCGATAAATAGCCCCGCAGAGCTCGTTTATCGCGGATGATAGGAAGCGTGCGCGTAGTTTGCACGATTAGATCTCGGTTGGAGGTTTAATTGCGACGACGGAAGAGTTCTCGCGTGCGTGTTGCGTGGTGGATGGCAATGCGAGTTTCGTTCCCGCGAATCGGCCTCACGTAAGCCAACTTAATTAAATAAAGGCCGCGTTCGTATTCGCAAACGAAACCGCGTATCGTAGAACGGTACTGCGTCTAAGTTATCGATTCTAAGTTTAACGATCCTTATTTCATCCGTTTCTAATTTGTACGTTAGCAGGGTCCGGCTCGCCGCGTATCATTTCCCGCCACTTAATAGTCAGCGCGTTCCATCAATCTCCTCGATAATTAGTAGTTCGTGTAATGACAGAAACCATTAGCTTCACGGTCACGCTGCACGGTGCACGTCCGTGCAAAACGTCGATAACGCTTCGGCTATTCTGTCTTCCTTCGTTTATAGGGCCGTACCCCTGTTCTTTTCTCATCGTTCGGAAACTGAATATTCGTTTGGAACCTCGAACGTGTTAGATATAGAAGGTTTTAATCGAAGACAGAGGACTTAAGTTGCCGAATCGATGCTACGTATGTTCGACGAGAAATATCCTTCGCTATCGGAGACCGTGCTACGCTCTTATCAGTCGTCCGTGTTATCTTTAGTTTGGTAATGCTTTTGATCGATAATTGAAATTACTTCGAGGACAGAAAGCGGCGAGAAAGTTAGCGAAGAAAGCGGTTGAAAATAATATAAATCAGCGACATTCTAGTTTATTCATAAAGGATATAACCTAACAAACACGAAGATGGTACCCCACTGGGGGTAGCCACCCACATGATAATCAAACAGCTAAAAAATTCTACCAAATGTCCAAATTGGTGAATGTGAAATATTAAATAAAAAAAAAAAATTCTAGTTTATGCCGAAGCTCGCGATATTCCTTCGCGATAAGAACACGTTCGATTGTAACTGCGTTCTTCCCATACGCGTTGTCGAACCATCGACGGCGAAAGTAGTCTCTGAAACGATTCCAGCGAGCCGCGTAACCAGCCACGAATAAAACCGAGAGCAAAGCTATTCTGTCTACTCTAACATCGATATTACAGAAATTTCTCGAAAGTTGCGTCCCTAAAGCTCGAACTGTTAGTAGAATTCTATCGCGCGTTGCGCAAGTCCACGTTAATTACCTAAAAAGCTAAGAAAGAGTTAGCTACGAGATCCGCTGCTTCCGTCTGGTCCGATCGACGCGCAACATCCGCCTGGATCGAGAAAAATCTGCGTTTCTTATCGAATTATCTTCTTCGCGGTTCTCGCTGCTTCGTTATTCGTTCGGTCATTTAGCTCGGCTATTCAAGGATCGATGTTCTTGCGCCGAAGTGTGTTCGAAGCTCTGTATCGATGAGACGTAGAAGCCACCCCGCTTGCCAGTGGCAAAAGGAGGCGAGGGAGAGATGGAAAAAACAACGCGACGATTTTACTCGGAATTCGGCAGAAACGATCAATAGATTCGCTGGGACGATCCCTCGGATTTTTTCTTTCTTCTTCCATTCGTACCGCTTTCCTGTTACGTACTGCCAAGCCTCACGTACTCCTCTTATTACTCACGATTTTCTCCAATTTTCCAATTTGTATACAATTCGTTTAGCGTACAATGCTATTCGCCTTTGAATATTTCCACGGTAATATCCATCCGTGTAGGTAAATCTCGCGAAAGAGTAGAAAGTCTGGAGTTGTACGCTATTCGAACACACCTCGGGCTGCTTTTTCACCAGGAAGCTCAGGAAGCCGATGTTGAAATGCCGCGAAATCAAGATGCAGCTTCCTTCTGCATATTCATCGGTGGTTTTTTCTCGTACACGGAACTCGCGAATCCGGCCGTATCATACAGGAAATTTAATCTTCGTCGCAGCTTCGTCCCTAAGGTTGGAACGTACGGCTGGGTAACTAGCTTCCACCGTCTGCCAATCAATGAGTCGGCTGTATTAGACAATTCTGCCGAGGATATTAAATGTTGGCTGCAACGAGGCGGCGAAACAGAGGCGAGGGGGAGGGGGAGAGAAAGGGCGAGGAGAGTCGCGGCGAGCTGCACGCTTCCGGAGCCGTGACTTCTGTCGGCCTCTGTAATTAGTAATTACAGGCGAACCAGGAACAGCAACAATATGATGTCTACACGGCGAGGAGGGATGCTGCGAGCAGAGATCGATGGGACGTCGATGACCTAACCGCGTGATTTTTTCCCCCTAAGCGATTCGTACGCGCTCGCCAGATATCGGAACAGCCCGGACGCGCATCTCGCGGTCTAAGCGTTCCGCGCCAACATCGCGTAGTTACGCGCGGTTACGCGGCAGATTATGCGCCGTCTGCGAAATTAACACTCGGGAGGAGGTTTTTAAAGCGGTTGCCGCCGTGCGTATACATAGGGGAACGTTTCTTGCCTTGAGCTCGTTTGCGTGTTGCGCGGGCTTATTGCGTAAGGAATGATTCGTAGGATTGGTTTTTAAACTCTGCGCACCGTATTGACTTGTGCGCGGCTTGATTGCGCTGAGACGGTGGTCGATTAAAACGACAGTACCCGTAATTAAGTATAGGAAGTTAGACTTTTACAATTACGGTGATCGCAGTGGCTGGACTGGAAACCGGGAACCACGAGCCTGTGGATTTAAAGCCTCTGAGGGATAATCGGACGTGTATTTTCTTCGCAATCGTAAATCGTTGGATCGAAAGCTCGAAAGATGGAGCGTTTCCTTCGGTGGATGACGATGGTCGGTTCGTATCAATGATTTCTTCGCGTCGAGGTCCTACCGGAATGCGCTTGATTATCGGTGGCCTTCCTTCGATTGAAATAGGTTTATCGTTGATCGTGCAGCGTCGTTTCGTATTACGAAAGTAGGGGGTAACGAAAATGCTCGGTTCGACTCGTCGCTTACCTTTCTGTAGCTGGCGAGTAAAAGAGATGCAAACGGTGTATAATTCATGGCGATTGCAGCGTCGCGGCATTATCATTTACGCAGCGAAACGAAAAGAAGAAGGAAAGAAGCGGAAGAAAAAGAAACCGGCGATCGCGCTGCCGGTATTTACGATATCGAATCGTAGCTGAGAAGGTTCGTGTGGCTTCGCGGCAACGCACGAAACGCTCTTTTTCTTTAATTAAGTGTAGGATGTCGATGAGATTGCCGGTTACATCCCCCCGGGCGTACAAATAGCGCAAAACGACCGACCTAATGTTTATATTAAACTTCCGGGGAGCATAGACATTTCGCCGTCAGCGATGGAAGAGATTAGTAAATCACTCGGCCGGTTAGAATCTAGATTACTCTCGCTAAACTCTCGCTATGTCACAAGAACTAATCTTCTAGGAAATGTTGTACGTTCGGTTGCAACAGCCTGGCTACTCGTTTCTTTGCAGCGTAATACGAGGGACATCGTGGTCGTCGAAGCGTTCCTTCACCTTCCTTTTCATCTTTTAACCCAGCGTACGTCGCACATTTTTCTCGTAGCTATTTCTGCCAGATGGCAACTCTTTGTTAATATTTGCATGAATATACAGATTTTTACGCAACTCGATACCGTCGATCGGTTATTAGCTTCGATAGGTCTACTTCGAATCGATACATTAAATTAACTTAAAAAAAACCAGTGAAATCGCATCTCCAAGGATGATACCTCGTTCAAGGACGTTATCTCTCGTAGATCGCTCTCGTATCAAGATTCTTAACGACTCGCAGTAATAAATATACTAATAAAACGATGGTAAACTCGCTCTTACGATGGCGATTCCATGAGATTAGAGGTTGACGATGAGACGCGTGTCATCGTTAAATAAATTCCTGGCAAGAGAAAGAAGAAAGGAACGAAAGGAAAGAAACGGAGGAAGAGGAAAAGGCAGAAAATATTCTTGGAGACGTGCGATCGATGCCGATGGAACGGCACGCGGTGTGCGTTCGTTTAAAATTTGCGAGCAGATTCGCATAAATAAATATTCGATACAGATCGACGCGATCGCGTGCGTCACAGCCACCGTGCAGAATTCAGCATGCGACAGCTCGTTAGTGACAGCTTCGGATAGAGTCGTCCGTGGTACGCGTCCGCAGAACCACCGGAGATCGTCATTTATCATTTCAGCGTATGACCGCGCGCGAAACCGCGAATCGACGTAGTAATTTCGCTTAGTGGCGCAACCACCTGTTGAACGTTCGATATCGGCGTTCCTCGTTTCCACGTGTCGCCAATGAATCGTTCGTCGAAGCAACCTAAATTGGTCGATCTGACACGAAATTTCAAGGTAGTTTGCTCTTTGAAAGGCCGGTAAACCGACGTTTTCATTTATAACACGGCGTTGAATTACACGGTGATGATACGTTGAATAACAGGAAAAGTCGCTAAACTATCAAAACGAAGAAACAGTAAACGAGGAAACTCGTAGAGTTGAAATACTATTAAAATCGGGACGTTAATAGCGGGACCACCTACGGAATCAGATATACTTTTACGATCCAACAATTCATCTGGCACTTGTACGGTGGTTACCAGGGTTGAAATCGTACAATCAGATACATTCGTTAACGCGTCGCTTGCCTCAGTCTTTTCCTCCTGACACGAACGGTGACCCGTACTTTGACCCGGCGAACATTCCCAACCAACATTCATACATCTCTCGCGATGAAAATTATGCGAGACTGGAACTGCTGGTAGGGAACCAGCAGCGAGTGTGTCAGATGGTAACGGGCTTCCCGATGACGTTTGAAAAATTAAGAAAAAGAAATCGGGGATGCAGATATAGGATGTGACAAACGACATCGCGTCACGGGTCGCGCGTTTCGTTCGAATCTGGTCAGAAGTGTCGCTTCCAACCATCGTTTTATTTTTCCTTCCTATCACGCTACGGATAATTAAACAACGGTGTCGTCGTCGCACGAAGCTAAGCGAGTTTTCGTCCGATTTTTTAGTCTCTGCTCGGCGAAATTTATCATTCGGTCGGAATTCCCGCTTAGTTGCAGAAGCTATCCTTCGATTCGATCAGATTTTGCACAAAACTTGCGATTAGATCGAAGTAGCAGTCGAGAACAGACCTTCGTGGCAAGTATCATTTGTTATCGTATAATCGACGCGAAGAGAGTCCATGAAAATGCAATCAATAAGGTGAATACAGCGATATCGAAAGATCAGGGCAATCGATCATCGAAACAACCAAATTCTTCATCTCTGTCAAGGTGGGGATCTAGGTGTTTCTTATGGTTGCAGTAAGGAAGTTTGCGCAACGATAGTTCCATGTTTCTAGCAATTAAATAGTTGGGTCGCATTTAAAGCGAAAAAATCAGACGCGATGGCGCGATGGACGGCATCGACAAGTCGTCTGAAATTGTTTGTACGAGATCGTGAAGTGAAAGGTATTTGTATGAGCCGTTCTTGAATAAACGCCGCTTGGGTAAACATTTCCTTCGAACGGAAGACGAAACTCGAACAAGAGAGTCCTTGCGCTGTCCAATTATGGACAATGACGGGGTTATCGAAGCGTTCTCGATTCGTCGAAAATAACGAGCAACGCTCGAAATCGGAGAAAGTCTGTGTAATTAATTCACATGGGAGTGAAGAGTCGGAGGTCGTGATTGTTGGTAAATTCGGAAGGGTCAAGGATCACGGGTCACTCATAGGAACAGGAAGTTTTATTGTGAGACGCGTAATATCGGAGAGCGTCCGACGAGAAACACGATTTCCTTTAAGCCGTGGCTCTCGAGCAACAGAACGCTGTTAATATATCCAGAGAACGAGCTACATGACAAACAGGTTTCTCCTCGTGGCGTTGTACAGTGTTAGGAAGCCATTGAAGCGAGCGGTGCCAAGTTTCTGTGGCAGGTGATAACGCGAAACCGAAGATTTTATCGAACCATCACGAATTTAGTCCTCGTTCGACGATCTCTTTTCCACGTCGTTTTCTAGAACCTTTAGATGATACGCAATTGGTATCCTATGGATAGAAACCTATACCTACGTTGCGAGCCAAAATTTTGAAATCGTTGCTTATTATATATAGAATTCGAGAATCTACAAAGAATCGGCTTAGAATTCCTCTAGATTTGGAATAACTTTTATTTAATTAATGGTAAAATTGAAAATCGTCGCCAAGTAGCGAACTCTGGTTTAGCTAAAAGACTTCTTCCCAGAAACTGTCGTTCGTATTCTATTCTAATCTCCTTCGATTTATAGGTGACAATGTCAAGGCCACGGCATATCACACCACTAGAGAGAAATCGAATTATTCGTGGCCCGGTGGAGGGTGAAACGGAATTACCATTCTAATTGGCAGCATGAATAACCATCCGTCGAGCAGCCAGCGAACAAATCGAAGGCGGAGGCGGCGAGGATCACGTGAGTACACGATTAACACGATTAAACACGATTACGGTAATGACGACGCTAAAGATCGGATATAACCAGAGAATAGCTGACATACACCTACTTAAAAAGTATCATGTACGTATATACCACGGTGGTTGAAAAACACAGCGACCGTAACGGGATCAAAATCAATGGACCACGGTCCTAACAGCGACTTAAAGCGGTGCATCGTGGCAACGGACCATTCTCTGTCACCCTCGCACGTAACGCCAGGGCATCCACTTTCTATGCAGATGGCAAAAGCCCGCAGGGTCAAAACTATTTTTCATCGAGTTTTTAGATAAATTACGGTTCCTTCGAGATTAGCGCAACTTTGGTCCGACTCGGTGGCCCCACCACGTCTCCCTCCAATTTCTCTTACCTGTTAGATTCTTTTTTCGACCGTTGCTCGAACGTACGTGGCGTGCCGTAGATGTTAGCGCAGGGTGTGTTCGAAGAAAAGATTTACAAATCGTGAAATTGTCGGTGAAGTATACGTTGCTCTGTCGGAAGCTTTGTTACAGTTAGAGCGGGTGATTAAAAAAATGAAGGATTTATTAACGTGTGAAAATACCAGCTTATGGCTCCATAGTACTTTATTCGATACACGAGTTAACCGTAAAAGCAGGTAGATTTTTCACACGAATGTAGCATCTTCCAATTCATTTGTACGATTTTTACACGAATCGGAAGTATATTCAGCGTCAGCTGACGAGCGCACCTTCTTCTTCGCCTATCTCATCCGCGAGACATATTTGCAAGATTCGTGGAAGGAGATTGTAATTACTCCGGCTCGGAAAGATAGGATATTGCACGCGTAATTTATTCACGATGCTTTTAACGACTCCAATCCGCACTAATGCGTCCGGAAAGCGTCGAGTAGTTTGCGTAATGGTTCGGAGGTGTCTCCGCATTTGCATGAACCGTGATTTTACCAAACAACCGACGATATTGCTTAACGTCCTTTGCACGTACGATTAGGATAGCCCGAGCTTCTTTCAATCTTTCCACCAATCGTGTATTAATTCTACCGCGGTATCTTAACGACGCTTATACGTAATTAAACGAAGAGAGTACGCAGTAATGGTCAAAGTGAAAATCGATCGTTAGGAATCCGAGGTTGCCTGTCTCCCCTCGCTCAAGCGATACAAAAATTGACTCTCGTTGTATTTCACGTTGATCTGAAAATAAACATTTGCGCAAAACATCTACCTGATACTCCAGTTATTCAACGACCGTCGATATTTTGATCTGTTCGGTACAAGTTGTATATTTTAATCGTCGATGGTTAAACTAGCGTTCAACGAGATGATTATCTTTCAAATTTTCCCAAATTGCGCGGTTTGAAAATTTTAATTAAATAGGAATGTCCGCGAGATGTGTAGATCGTCTTGGAAAAGGTCGTTTGCTGGTTCTCGCCCGAGGAGAGGTGGCTGGAAGGCATAGAGTGGCTGGTAATATACCGTTCGGTGTGTTTACACGCAGGCACGAAAATTGTGGGGAAAATGATGATGGTAGGCGGTCTGTTCGGCCGAGGCCAGGTCGTGTCACAGAGAAGTCAGCATCCACGCCTCCCTAACGATCGAAATTCATTTCCATAATTATCTCACGACCGCGGATCGCCGTGGTTCACCGTAGGGAAACGTTCGGCCTGATTCATAGCCGGAGACATGCCTATTCGTGCGAACCGCGGACGGAAGTTCGAGGTTAAATTCCACGAGTCTGCGGGCTCGTTATCGTGCTCGTTAATAAGTCGACAGGTATTTCTTAATGGATTCGTTATTACGTAATTACGTGGCGGACGATGTCAGAGTATTTCGAACATCGGCCGACAATTTTCTTTCCCTTTCTCTATATCTTATGCGCTGTAAATTCTTCGATCGGTTGATCGGTAAGGGGAATCTAGGAAAACGTGGATCGATACGAAACGAATACTTCGAACGGTGTTAAAAGCAAGCGAGAAGGGTAGAACGCAAGAAGGGGATAATTAAAGTATCGAATGGAAAAGAGAAAAATACAGGGTTCTCGTTGAAGGAGCCGGTTTCGACGAACTGCGGAGAATTTCGCTACGTAGCCTGATATATTCGCGAAACGTGTCTTACATCGCAACGCTTTTCCACCTTGTCTCCGTGTTTCTTGTTTTAATTGTACGTGCGAGAGAAGGAGAGAAAGAGAGAGAGAGAGAGAGAGTCGAACTCGCCGGAATCCCCCGGTGTTCATTCGTTATTCGCTTGGCGGAAAAACAGCGAGGATTTACGTGAACACCCGCGCGGTATGGTGCACCTTGTGTGCGTGATCAATGTCCCACGTACATTTACATATCCGCAAACCCTCATGATTGCAAATGTACTGTTTAGCGTGTTGCCGTACCGAGTGTGAATCTTTTCTCTTATTTTTTTTTCTTTCGTTTTTTTCTTCCTTCTACCGATCACGCTCTTCCACTCCTCTGCGTACGTAGGAACGACCGTGGCCGAAGCTGAACGTGGCACGGCGAGAGTCTGTATCATCAGCCATAATGTCGGTTTTTCATAACGGGTGTGTAACACAGTCTTAAATCCTCGCTTCTTCGATCCATGGCCATGCACATTAAATTCACCGAGGACGCCAGATTACTTATAATTAAACCTCCCGAGCAACGCGCTCGCGCGTCTCTCGTCGACTCGTTCGTATATGCGTGTCTAAAGCTTCTCGAAAGCGTCAGCCGTCTCTTTTTTTCTTCTTTTTTAGCCTCACGGTCGGACTGGTTGTTTGCAGTATGTTACGCGTAAGATGCGGTAACGTACTCGCGTAACTTGTACTCCTGCGCGTGCTCGTTACGCCTTCCACGACGAATTAACACGGAGGATCAACGCCGTGCCGGATGGACATCGGCCACTCAGGAAGTTTCTTCTTGTTTCCTCTGAAGCTCCATCGATGTCTGTGCATAAATATCGCGATAGTTTCACATTACTCGGATAGACTTAATAAGAACTGAAACTTTTCACTATTAGCGGACTATTTTCAACGATTCCTTTCTTGGCGGTCTAGTGGAACGTTAAACACTATAGAAGTGTTTCATAGCACGTTGTATTTTATATCGTAATTTTTCCACCAACAGAGTACCTTCGATAGCTGTCGTGACGTAATTCGCCGAATGTTCGATAGGGGAGTTTGGCTCGAGCATCGATCAATTCGTCGCGTATTTTCATCCCTGTTGAAAATTGGACTAGGATGAAGAGACAAACGGCAATAACCGCGACCACGACATCGATTACGAGTATCGTTCGTGGCTGTCGCGATTTTATTAGCGAATGCGCGTGCAAAACGTGAAACCAGTTTCTCTCCGTAGGAAGGCTTGATACCGATACGCGGCAATATTTCTACAAGGTAATACACTTAACGCGATGCGAGATCAGCCACAAAAAGCACGGTTAATGCAATAATGCTACGATTAAGGCGATTATTCGAACGTTGATGCAAATTCTCGCAAGTACCATCTTCGAACGACCCTTTACCTCCGTTCGGGAAATGCTATCGATAATAGCGATCTAAACCTACCGTTTTCGCAGAAGCAGGCGCGAACGAGGAAACCGTCGTACGATCTACCGCCAAAAATGTCGAGGTTATCGGTTTCCTCTCTGGCGAACAAAACGAAACGAATTCCGGCAGGCGCGTGCACACCACCGAAACGCGCGTCGGAACGCTCCACTCGACGGTATCAACGCGCGAACGCGGCCATAATGCACGCTCACGTAAGGTACAGCCGAGTTCTTCATTATCGTCAGGGGTCTAAATTGCGTGGGCGTACCTATACCTTGGTACACGTTACTTACCTTGATGTACTATACCCAGTACCTGTACGCACACGTTCGTACAGAAACGTACGGACGCGCGTTCGTTCGGTACGCGCACACGTCCGCAGCCACAGGTTCGAGCGGCGAACGAAGCCGAACTCGGTCGAAACAGGCCGAACGCCTGGAAGCCGGTTGTCGCGCTCCTCGCCAGATGCGACGTCGAGTCAGTACCGCGTCAGTCCTCTAGCGGAATTGGTCAGTGATCTGTGTCAGAGCAGGGCCAGTCGTCACTCTCCTTTTCTCCCTGCCGGTTACTCCATCTCTTATTCCACGTATTTTCGTTCGGCTCACGTCGAAATACGAAACGGTGATTTCACGTGATTTCCTCGTACTTGTCGCCTCGAATCGCGCGGACGCATCCCCTTTACGTGGTTGGAAACCAACACATATACGCCCGGTATCTACGTACGTGCAGCCGAAGAGTTAGATACATGTATATATAGATATACATACGTACAGTAGATATACGGTAATACAGTGCCACAGTGGAGTTACCAGTGGGGAAAACAAAAATTAGTTTGCAAGCGGACGTGCCTCACGGCGACCGTCGTTCACCACGTTCTGGATCGGAGGCAGTGGTAGCAGGTGAGTGGAAAGTTTTAGTAGGATATCGTTTTCGTAGCGACGCGACGTGTCCACTGGACCTTATGTCCCGCAGGGCCAGCTTACTTGATCGGGTTTCTCGGAACTTTTGGCGATTAATAGGGTAACGGAACTTTCCGTGTTCGATCGAGAAAACTGTACGTATTTCTGTTCGAGGTTGAGTGATTGTACGTCCTGGAGACCGATCGTGTTTTTATTACTCGATCTGTTAAAGGTCGTCGTACGGTAGATAGATTCGTAATTACACGGTTATTGATATCGCGAATTAATATTTTGCTGAGAGAATCGAATCGACGTCGCTGCGATTAAACGGTTAAAGTTTATTTGGTGGTCGGACAAATGGCGTTCCATTTGCATCGAAACTAATTTTCGTAACGTAGCTTGTAAATAAGCAACGCGCGTTAATTTCCGTTGTTATTACGATCAACACCCCAACGCGTATTTACGTCTCACGATTACATTCATTGTGAAATACGCGTTCAAAGAAAACACGCGTTCTTCTGTTTACTACGTCGAATTATTACTCCGCTATAGAAAAACATTTCGACGAATGGTAGCAATGTTTACCATTCACGAACGAGACGCGCGGTGATCTGTTCCTTCACCGCTGCTCGTATACATTTCAAAGCAAAAACGCACCTCGAAGTTTCTTTCTGTCTTGACGTGCTCCGAAACGTTCTACGCGCTCCATTTGTTAGCATCGTCTGAAAAAATGGCGGTCAAAGGGGCAGGGATTTCTCCCGCAAGGTGATCGTAAACCGAGACTGGCGAGCCATCGTTCTCCTCTTCTTCGTCTCTCGTTTTTTTCCCCTTTTTTTCCTGATCCCTTACCGTTAGTGGTTCGCCCTAAGGACGAGGAGCGTGTCGATCGGCGTCGAAATTTATACTCTCGAATAGCTGCATTCTGCAGTACCTGTATTCTCGGACGTCCGTGTTATCGAGAGTACCTCGGTTCACCGAAGTAATCTTGGCTTTAGAATACTCCAACATTTCCAAGAGATATTTGTAGTTTTGAACAAATGTTCTTCTATTAGGTTGTCCGAAATGTTTCTTTCGCTTTGTAAGGAAATGGTAGACGCACAATGTTTTTTTGTTTTGTATTGGTTTATTGAATTATTCACGAACATAATAATAGAAATGGAACGAAATGGATCGTAGTTGATTCAATAAAATAATATAAATCAGAAATTGTTGTTCATCTATTATCACCTTATGAAACGAAAACAACTTTTCGGACAACCTAATAAATTTATACATATTCCGCTTAGTGCTACCATAATCGAATAATTTTGATACCAAGTGTTTGATATTACGAGTACCTTTGTATATCCATTTTTACGAGATACTTCTATTATTAAATGTCTAATCCCTCGAGCATACTAAATGCTTCTCGACACGTTAACGATGGCGTTTGTCGATCGACGTGACTAGTCTGAGTAATGAATGCCCAATTCCACTGACGAAGTAGTAACAAATTGTCATAGCTGTAGCGTAGCGAGCACGTTGTAAAGTCTCACCAGCTGTTCTAGCCGAACTTGCGTTAGCCTTATCCCTTTTTTTCCCATTCTTGCCAATATTAGAATATCGCAATTACGCCTTGCTATTATTAACTGTTAATACACGGCTTGGGCCGAACTGGTTTTGCGAATCCGGATTCTCTAACGTTGCCTTGCTTGCGGTGCACCGTACGAACAGTGTGTTCGCTACCAACGCAATCACGTAACGTACGCAAAACGCTAACGTAATATCGATATTCCTATTCTCGTATAAACATATATCCTTTGTAATTTCGATACCACTACAGCTACGTTCGCGTGTAATTTCACGCAACGAGCTCCGATCTTGGTCGAGGAAGGATCGCGAATAATATACGTTCCAGGAGTGCAACTCGTTTTCAGTTCCAAACGACTGCTTAATAGACGATCACCATTTTTCCACGGGTTTTTTCTCGCGTCCAGAAGCGGACAATGGCCCGTAAACGCGGTGCGCACGAGTGATTGCCGTCGAGGTTAAAATCGAATGTGTGTCACGTTCACCGGCCGCGTCGATTAGTAATCGGAGCGCGCGAACGGCAATTACACTTGAAAAAGTCAATGTTACGCTGGAAGGTTTCGTACGGGTTGCGCAACCGCGTGTGTTCCGGGTTACGTCCGAACTACCGAGTATAATGTAACCCGCTTTCGCGGTCCTGTGAACCAGATGCAGACCCGAGCCGTATCGTATTCGCCGCTTCGAAGGTGTACTGCACCTGTAATTACCGCTTGGTTCGAGACATATGTGAGATAGCGAGGATCGAACGAGTCACGCGAATAACAATACTTTGCGGCTAATCTCCAAATGGAGTAAAATTTTATCAAAAATTAATATCGGCATTTTCGAGAATTTTATTTTCCAGTTAGTTTTTGAGAAGATTAAGTATTAAGAAGAGCGATTAACTATTTAGATTGAGCTTTAGATTAGAATTATTTGCAATGTTTTCGTCAAGGTTTGGTAGCGTAGATATAGATATCGAGTAGATTATTGCGTTTATTTTTGTCATTATCAAACGTAGCATGTCGTTTGTCGCTGTTTCTTTGATTTCTGGAAACTTTTTCGCGGCTTCTTCTATGCAGCTTTCGTAACGACGTATTTGCAAGATATTATCAGTACAATATCTAATTATCTCTACCCAGATACTATCGTCGCTTATCTACGTAAAAATTTCGTGTAATTTTTTTCACACATTGTTATCGCCGTACAACTTTTATCGAATTTCATAATCTACTTCTAAAAATCTACTTCTTCGTATTACTATCGCGTATATAGGATACTGTTTAACCGGACGGAATTCTTCGAAAAACAAGTACACTTCGTTTGACACGTGGGTGTAATCCGTGCGAAATTCTGCCAATAGCGAACGTGTTAATGTCACTCGATACCTGAGATGCTTCTGAAATGGCGCTAGTAAATGCCAGCGTGCCACCTAGACTGTCCGCGATTCTTCACAGACTGTTCCACGGGGGACGTTTTGAAATAACGATAGTACAACGACTCGAGATTTCTATTGACGTCAGAGAAAGAGTATACCGAGAGAAATAGAGAAAGAGAGAGAGAGAGAGAGAGAGAAAGAGAGAGAGAGAGAGAGAGAGAGAAGTGCGGAGTGGTGGTGTAGGCCAGCGGTGATCGCTCGAAGCGAGTCGTGGGGACTGAATGTCATGGCGCGATAGGTGCCGCACAATGCGCCTCCCGACGTCGGCATTAAGCATTATATGCGTAATTTACGAAGGTTATTTACTATACAATTAGATATCCCCGCGCCACGTATTACGCGCGCAGGTACACGCGGCTGGACCCTCGCCACGCATCTTGCATGGTAATGGTCCCGCAAGTCCCATCAGCGGCGAACGGGCCAGAGAGAAATCCCTCAGTTTTTCTACCGACGTAGCCGGCATAATATACGATACATACGGTGTAACGAGGTATGTAATGGGTAATAATGCGTAATGATATAATGCGTACATTCCGCGTCGTACGTTTGCTATAACAAACATTGTTAGCGTAGACGGTGCGGCTAGGTTCCCTGACCGTAAAAGGGCCCGTGGTCCTACTCGGTGATTCTTCGAACGGCCCTTGATGATGCGCCTCTCCATCGTTCTTGTAATACTCGGTCTGCGTGGAAGAGGGCACGCGTACCGGTCTCACCCCGGAGGATCTCTAATTCCAGATACAAATAGGACGATCGTTTGTTCCGTCGTCGCTCTTTCTCTTGCTTTTACCGCGGGCATCTCGTACCTTCAAGTAGCATCCGCCTGCTAGATAAGAAAATTGGTAGGATATTTGTATAGGGTAACGCACAATGCACACGATGGTAGTAAGTATATCTGTCGTATTAAACTAGGTACTCGTTGCGTAGCCTTTGAACAAAAGGAAAACAGGCTGTCCAGGAGTGTCGAGCATTATCGAGGCCTATTTTAACTGCCTTGATAACGAGAAACGAATGCGATAATTAAACGTTTCTACCGCGGCTCGATATGTCGGCAGATAAGAAATCCAGTATACGGTGGTGAAGTTCAGGTAGACTTTGCGATCGAACGTTTCACAGCTCTCGGCTCTCTCTTCGCTGATTTATCTGACTCTGTTCGACCATCTTTGTCTCCATCTTCGTTTTTCCTTCTCCAAGCATATATTGTCGCTGACATTTTTCACCGGACTGTCTTCGATACACGTCTCAATAGTCGCGTACCGCTGCTTAATACCGGTGATTTGAATGCGCGCAAGGACACGGTCGCCGCGCCACTCGAAATGGCTGCCAGCTAGCCTCGTTTATTTTACACGATACTTATCGATCTCTGTCACTCGATCACGCCAGACTTACGTCTCGGGGAAATCTCTGCTTGCAGACTTTTAGATTTTCGAAGGCCGTGACTAGAGAAATTTTACTGAATTAATTTACCCCGCGATAAGATAAGGCGCGAACAGAGATCTGTACGTGACAAGGGTGCGTGGTTCCAGCATCTCGTTTATCAATCGGCAGGCTACCGATATCGATTTCGCGAAGGTGAACAGCTTCTTTGTCCGCGCCTATCGCGGATGCAACGACCGCGAAGACACCGCGGACGTCATTTGACCAAAAAGACACGCGCGTCTGTTTCCAAGTACTTGCTCCGATCGGTTCTTCTCACGGTTAACGAGACTGAATAATCGCCGAGCAAGCGGTAATTAGCCTCTTTCTATCGTTTTGAGATAGGTGAGAAATTCTGAGTTTTCGCCCACTCCACTGGTACCAACGAACACGTTGCGTCCAATCAACAATCTTATTCGGTAAGACAAGGACGAAAACGGAATTTTGCGGACCCTGCTTTCGATCTTCGTCGTTTTATTATTTTACAATTAATTATTATGCCAATTGCACGTTAATTGGGACATAGATTCGGTTTGGCTGGAGGTAACGAATACCTCGGAACCTAAACGGTTTCTCTGTTCACGAGAGTTGCCTTAATCACACGCGATCAGATGTGAATCGTAAATTTGTCATGGCGCGATGTGTCTCGTATAAACTTTGTCTTTAATTTCAAACGGAGAAGCGGGTTTCGCATGGAGAAATATTTCTCCTCTCAATTAGTCAGCCTTTCGTTTCCAAACGATTTTTCGGTCACGCTGCTGCTCTAATTCGATGTTTCGTTCGAAGAATTCAAAGATTCCTCGGTTCATCGAACTGTGACCAGCGACTGCGATGCTTACCGACTTTCCACGCTAGAGTAATCCCCGCGATGCGCGAATAAAACGAGTGGACTCTCGTTTTCAAGGGAGTTATCCGAACGTCGGCATCGTTTCGAGGATCTTACCAACAATAATCGTATCTTTACGCGCTTTCTCTTTTATCTCTCTTCCGAAGCTTTCTCACCTTCGTCTCGATAAGAAGATCGAACGACGCGTAGCGGCTAACATTGTTGCTGTTTTCGACGTTGCTGCCGATTGCGACGCGGCAGGGGAAAGCCCCCGATCGACGATAATTTATGTTGCCCGTTCGAAATAGTTTGTTAACGCTTTATGAACCGGTTCCAGCGCAACTTTGACTTGCTAATATATTACCAAGCACGTTGCATCACCGCATCAGATTATATCGTGCTAAACACGTTACGCTCGGCGTGATTTTTCGACAGAGTGGTTTAATGCATTCTCGCTTGTGCGAGCGCAACGAGACATGGTCCTTCTTCCTTCTTTTTTATCCGCCTCCTTGCCCCGTGTCCTCATGGCGCGATCTTCTTCTTTCACGCTGGAGGAAACACCGAGTCTGCAGCCGGGGCAAAAAGCTACTTATAGGAAGCGAGCGCGATAAAACAACGTTTTATCAGAAGCAATTACCGATCGCGCAAAACACAGGTCGTTCGAGTCGATCGTTTCTGGAATGTAAAAGACTCCACCTGTGGGAAAGTAACTCTTTGAAAGATAGACGCGTTTGTCGTATCGATAGGGATGCTAGATACGACACGTTTTTAGGACAACTTGTCGACCAGTTACGAGTAAATCGAGTCCACTAGACCGATCGAACCGGTCCAGATTAAGCAGAAACGTACTACAACAGCCAATGAACATTTTACAAATTAGCAGTATTTAAGATCTTTTTTCATTAAGAAATATGAAATTTGCATATACAGTGGAATCTCGTATGATGCGGCCAGTACATTTCGTGTTTCACCATCTATATTTTTATACTATTTATAATTGCCATCATTTATACCGGTTAAGACGTTAACATACTATGGATACGTAAACAAGATATAGATATGGCATACCTAAAGGAAGAAAGACGGAGAAAAAGATTTCACCTCGCCTTCGTGACCTCCTTAAACAATGTGGTCATTTCATCTGGTCGTTCACCAGCCATTTTCTCCGCCATTGAGCCTCATCGAACAAAGTAACATAGTGGATACACGAAAGGGCACATCCGTGGCGTAATCCACGAGGCTCTGACCGACCTTCGATCGTCGAAGAACCGGAAGATCGAGTCGTCTTCTCCGCTCGGATGCTCCTGAGAGAAGCGGACCAGCCGGTGTCTCTTCATGGCCCTCGTAAACGCCAATTACAATAATTACGATAACTGTGGCGCCTGAGCAATGCTCGTCGCTAACTCCTGTCCGCGCTCAACTACCCGTACCTGCCCCGTACTCTCTATTAATTACGCCGCTTAATTAATATTCCGGGGTGTATCGAGGGTAACGACTAGCCGATCGGGCGTGACCGGTTCACTTTGCGTTTGTTTTAACGAGCGGCGCCTCTATACGCGTCCTCTATGTTCGTTCCTACGAGCTAGAGAGGTACTTAAGAAACATTAAGGTCGTTTATCCCTTTAACCTTTTCTCGTTACGAAATAACGATAGTTCGTTCATCGATTAACTTTCGATCCTTCAGTATCGCTCTATAGAACAGAGTAGTAACGACTTTAAAATTTTTGCCAACGCGACAATCGTTATCATGCAAGGAAGTAAAGGCAGCGGTGTTAGAAAATGGTCGGGTAATGAGCATTTGGTAAAAACTATTCTAGCGATGAAAAAACCACGGGATTCTTCCTAATACCGACAATTTCGTCGTTAGACGTTTGATTTAGTCTCGCACGGACATTGTAGAATCAATCTTGGTTTGGTTTTTTCGATTTGGCAAAAAGGTGCCACGGATAGGATAGAAACGAATGCTAATATACTTGAAACCACTAGACGTCAGTGTAGCGGATACTAATTAGACGTTATGCGATGGGTTTCCGTTTCTTGGATGCTTAGACACCTTTGTAAAAAGGGTTCGAGTTGTTGAAACGCGGAACATTAGCCAGCATTAGCCAATATTCTCCACTCATCGTCACTTTCATCATCGCCAACCAACACCATCCTTTTACCGTATCCTCTCATCGTAGTTCGTTAACTCGTTTCTTCGGTTCCACGTTGAAACTCGATCATTTACCATGTACCTACCATCGGGGACTCCTCTTTCTTTCTCGTTTCTTTTTCGCAGAAGTCGTGAACGTGTAGCTTATCGTGCAACCGTCATTGGCGGATACACGAAACAAGGTATAGATCACGTTTGCAGCGCGATTCTTGTACAGTTGGACGATCGTTCCACGCAACGCTTCACGAAAGGCTTAAGTCCGAGCAGACGATAATTATCGTCCCATGCAACGGCGAAACGAGCTCAGGAAGCACGGGAACGCATATTTTTTACGACACCACGTTGATAGACGCACGCGATTATAGGGCGAATTAATAATAATTTTGTGGCGCGGGTGAATCGGGTCTCCGGGTATGTCGAGGACGAAATCTCACGATGGATCGTTTGCTCGTCGGCCGCGCGTAAAAGAATTCCCTAGACCAAGGTGAAATGTTCGCAAGGGCAGCGATAGCGAAATGGCGGGTTTCTCGTGAGAAACATCGAGGATATCGTTGCCTTAACGAGAGAAATCGTCGTGCAGGATACGAGGCTTAATAAGCGAGGTTAAGAATCGTTTGAAATTTATTTTATCCGTGCGAAACTCGGCTGTCGTTGATCGGGACGAATCGAGCAGTTTCTCCGGTGCAAAGTTTGTGCAGGTCGTTTCACACCCAGATCTTGACCTTTTCGCAGCCAGTTGTTTCACCAAAGTGGATAATTAGCACGTTGAAAGATGTTATCAGAGTTTTCGATTTACATGTCGACAGCGAGAGATCGCGGGAATCGAGTTAGCCAGCTGAGAAAAGTCGAGGTTGGATCGTTAGACATTACCAGTATATTAAAGTTTAACTTCGTAATTAAGATATTTTCGTTACCTCATCGATTTAATGGTCTTACATTATGAAATTTATCCGATCGATTAATCATTTAGTTACTAAATATGCCAGAAACATTTGTCTGGTATTTGTAACCTGCCGAACCTAACATAGACAGTGTAGAAACAGAAATTTCACTTCGATTAATCACTTACGATTTCATGGAGTCGCGAGTACGAACGCCTCTTTTCTACATTTGTCGAGGCGATATTTACGATCTACGATAAATTATATTATCTCATCAAATTTATCAATCAATTTATTCATTTTCCTATTCTGAGAAGAATCAAACGTATTTTCAAACGGTATTCGACACTCTTGGATTTTAAAAGAAGGGCTCTACAAAATTGTCAATTTCACTGAAAGTATTCTAGATAAATGTGTCTAATGGCAATCTAATGGCAAAACGATTGTGAGCGAAACAAGATCGACACCTATTGGGTCCAATCGCTTCGGCATCTTAACCACTGCCATCCAGGAACCAAATCTTCGTTCAACTTTTCCACCAATGCCAGACTACCTGGCAGCAGAGCGTGGAGTAAAACTCGCGTACGCGCGCTTAACCATTTCAATAATCCTCTCAAACGAGAAATGGTTGCGTACACCGAGTGACCCCTGTCATTTAGCCGCGGACGTAATGCACGAGCTCGGGGACTCGTTTCAGGCTGTCTGAGATTTCACGGCGCACAATGGAGGCTCGTTGCTTGTTTCTTAGCTCTGCAGGCGAAAGACTTAGGGGCTCTCGTTGCCCCCGTTTCATTTTCACGTTGTTCACAGCGGCAATTCTAGCCGTTTGACACAATGGCGCGGCTCTCGCTCGTGTAACGACCTTCGCGAATAATAGCTGTTGCGGCTCGCTCCTATCTACGCGTCCAATTTCAAACGCAATGGTAAAACATCCACGACGGGGATAATTCGCTGAAACTTCTCTTCTTTGTCTTCCCTCGAACGAAAGTCGAAGAAATATACAGCGAGGTAGGAAAGTAGAGGGTCGTCGAATAGATTTTACACATTCCTGTTTAGGAAACAGCAGTTCCATTCCAGAACCTTGAGAACGCATATGTTCGTCGTTTTAAATAGAGAAATGTGTCGAATGTTGCGAAGAATTGAATTTTGCAGTAGAAATGCCAGTAAGAAAGTGAACTATCCCTAAACACCCTGTATACCTGATTATACGCAATTTCAAAGGGAACGACGGTATGGGGCTGGTTTCTTATTTCGTTGTGTTTCCAAGTATGGAATTGTTATAAATTATTGTTATTAAACACAGAGGGCGTAGTGGAAAAAAAACGAGCGCGAGTGGTGCGCGTGTTAATAAAACGAGCAGATGAATTCCTCGCCTGTTTAGGACAACGTTTATTGCCTCGTTCGCCGCGAGAAACGCGTATTACCATGGGTTCATGGGCATAAACTAGCCTCGATAACCGGCGATGATTGTGCGTCCGATTCCGTATTGCGAGCTTGAACTTCGTTGTTCGAAGCCTGTTGGATTAAAATCTTCCTTGTTCGTCCCGGCAGGAATTCCCGTTTAATGGCCATTGCAGAGGAATCTTATGGTCGATTGGATACGATCGACAATTTCGAGAGGGAATGCGGGCTACGCGCGTTCACCACTCTGCGCTAGTTTTTGTGTCTAGGTTAAAAAACGGTATCGCGTGCTAATTTCCCAGTTAGAAACTCTGCGACGAGTCCGTTGAGTCAGCTTAGATCGATCGCCCGAGCTTCTTAGCCGGTTTTCAGAAAGTTTCGAGCAATATATCATATAAAGGAACTAGTTTGAAGTTCGAACGTTTCTTACGGTATAATAACTTTAGGAACTAGGTGACCCGTATTAGCGTAAGTTTTCTTATTTATAGCGTAAATTTGCTTATTTTAGCATTCGATATTCTACAGGGCAATTAGTACGGAATTTAGGTATTTGCAAACACGATGAGTAGCGAAACTGGGTTACTGCAAAATTCGAATAATCTATCCAAATCTAATTACCACTCGCCCATTGTCAAATTAAGTAGAATATCATTGGTCGCAGAATTCGCACGCGTCTCGCCACCATAAAAGTAGCGATTAACCTTCGATTAACCTCGGACGACCTTAACCCACAGTTCATTACTGACCCAGATCGCCTAGAACTCCTGGAATACCATTCCCACACATGTTGAACGGATCACGAGTCTGACACGTTCGCTGATCTCGTGCCCATTCGTCTACGCAGAAAACGTAGCCTTGTTCGGTTCTTAGAAGGCGAAAAAGGATCGGAAGGGATCGAGCTGCTAAATTAAACGGTTCGTCGCGGATCGGTCTGTTCGGAACCGCTCGTTCGATTATATCTACGCGGTCCCAGGGGAGAGTTATAAGGCTACACAAAGGATCCTGACAGGAGCACCACGAGCCTGGTGAAACGCGCGCAGAAAAGAAGAACGCAACGAAGGACGAGCACACTCGGCTTGATCTACGAGGTAGGCTGGGTGGCCAGGTCCAAATGCGCCTTTTGTTCGGCCGCAATAAAAAATACTCGATAGATCCGGTAAGAACGTTATGGCCTTCTGCTTGAAAATTATGTCTGTTATTAAGCGAAGAATTATACACCTCGTGCAGTTTCATTCGTCTTAATCTCTCGTCCAACGAAATCACGAATTGCGATTAAAGGAACGTGCGTGAACCAAGTGGCGCGCGATCAATTTCGAAGAGTCGACTAGATACACTCGAGATATATTTTAGCGATTTAGTGTGACGTTGAGCGTGCAAGGCAGTTTGATCTCTCAGCAAGTTTTTCGATCAGTCGTTAGTCGATTCGATACGTCGCACGCGCTCGTTTCCCTCGCACGACCATACATATGTAACAACGATTTAACAATGAGACGTAAGAGGCAAGCGGTGGCCGGGAAGTGTTACAAGTACAGCCTGTTGCACATTGTATGCCTCTTCGTGGCATACTGAACGGATACCCGTTATACTCGTTTCAAAGATTTAAGCGTTTTGCGCAATCGGTCGTGTGGTGTGTCTCTCTCTCCCACACGTACATACGTACACGGATAATACGAACCCACCACACGTACCAACCAATGCGACACACTTTCCTGCGCTCGCGATAGAATCCCGAGCAACGTGTTGTTGACCTATCGCGTGTACGCGAGAACGTGGAAAAACCGTTTTGAAGGCTGCACGGGAACCACTCGACGTCGAAATTCTCGTCCAAGTATCCATCGATCCCTTTGATCGATCGTGCGCCGGCTAATGTCGATGCTATCCACTCTTCTAACGAGGGATAAGAGATCGTCCCGCGAGAATGATAGCTTTCCGATGTTCTTCTTCTGGTCGATCTACTCGACAGTTTTAAATTTCTAATTTTTCATTTGTCGGTTAAAGAAGAGTTTACGTAAGAGTTACAGCGAAGGGAGTAAAGTGTGTCGCGAGAAGAATCAACGCGTTCCATGAAACCTTTTACTCCGATCTTGTCGACTGATTCTTCGTCGGTTTTATAGATCGAAAAAATCTCCAAGAAGCTAGTAAAAATATATATACGATGCTTGTTTCCTTGCGTCAGCTTGTTAGCCAGCGAGTTTAGCGATCTTCGCTCATAAATCATTGCCATAAGAACTAAGGATCCGTCTCGTTTTTTTGCACGGGTTTCCAAACAGTTACAAAATACAGTGTCTGGATGCAGCGGGTTAATTACTCGTACGCTACGTATTATCGTCGTTTGTATAAGCCGACTCTTTACTTTCGTCGTTGTTTTCGGCAAAGCATCGTCATCGTTCGGATTAAGAACTCGAATATTATCTGCCAATATTATCAGAGCGATTAATCACGCACGTTTGTTTTATCACAAAGCATCTGGTACAACGACGAATTAATAACGATTTTGTTGACTCAAGCATTTTCTCTGGTCGATAACTCGGGCGAAATTGCCGCTCCGTATCGAAGTTCGACCCGTGTAGCTACCAGAGAGGAGAGACGACAGTTTCGCGCGTGTTCGATTAATAATTCTTTATCGAACAGATGTTTCGACACGTCAGACATGCAACCGGGCAATCCATCAACGTTGCCGACATAGCAGGAAGCTGACCTGAAAAGCTCGGTGCCGCTTGTTGCATACTATCTTCATTATGTCACGAGTGCCAAGAGTCCGCGTTACACTCGAAGAAATATGTCCCGGCCGATTTCGTTGTCTACAAATGACTGTCGCCTCGTTGCGACACCGTCGATCGATCGACGTCGATCTCGTGATCTCGATCGAATCAACGAGATCTTTCGTCCTGCCTTCCGACACTTCATCCTATCCGAACTACGTGTAATCGATACATCGATTTACAAGTTCCATCTTAGTGTATATTTGTAAAATATCGAACGTTATAAACTGAGAAAACGTTGCCATTCGCGTAAGCTGGTGAGCTTTTGATGAAATTTTTACATATTTTATCGAATCCTTGTCTTTTTTTCCCCCATTTCTCTCGCTTCAGTGAAATGGAAAAGGGAGAACTTTAAGTAAGAGAAATCGATAGCGGAACGATAGGAAATCGGTGGCTGGTGAATATCGGTTCGACGGGGGTAACGCTCTACTTGCCGAGAAATGTCAACCGCATTCTGCAACGGCGACCAGCCAGTCAGAACATTCGCCGGCTAACGTTTTCTTGCGCGCCTACGTTCCTCCTTTGATTCCCTATTGTTCGCGTCGGATGATATCCTGAAACGTGTTTCACCGGCAAACGTGCACGGAGACACCGAGAGCGTGGAGAATATGCATATTTAGTCGCGCGGCTCATGCCTCTGGCTCGATCGGGTTACCAGCCGCGAAACCCTGTCCGTGCCTGTCGCTCCTAGACTATGCCCGTTCCTTGTCTCTCCTCTATCTATCGAACGTACCAGTTGTAAAAGGAAGAGGGGCACCGAGACCACGCGGGAAAGTGATCTCGCGTACTTTATGGTAATATGTTCGCGCTGAACTTTGTACTTTTCTTTCCAGATGTTGCACGTCGAGATATTGATCTCGAGAATCTTTCTTCCATGTTACATCTTCCTTATTTGGACAATTTCGTGTTTTATTCCGTTATTCCATCATACGATACGATACCGTGACTTTTCACGAAGAAAAGTAGGGCTACGCGTATAGCACTAATTCGCGAACATACAAGCGTAGAATGCACGGATAGTTTTGTGTTACAATATCGAGAATCTGAACGTTAAGACGTAGAAGCGCGTGCATCATTCCCATCGAAATACCAACTGAGCCGATACCAACGAAAGAAGATAGACGTTTGAGTAAAAACCCACGTACCGGTAATAAGGATCATTATACACATAAGAATATTCGCCACGGACAATTTCGAGGGAGGGCCGATATAAATTACGAGTGCATGGCGAAACCGCTAACGCGTCCATGTAGTATACGCGCCTCTTGTAAAAACGAGACACGACCGACACGCACTCTCTCCGCATCGCGGTTGTATATGCAACGGGCCACGATCGTTCGTGTACCGTACTGCGAAATAACACTTGGCTAACGATCGACGCTAATGGCGAAGGAGGAAAGAATATTAAGCGTCTCGTTGCGTGGGAGTAACTCTCGCTTTTGCTGGAAACGAAGACCAATCGGGGGAAGTTGAAACGATTGGCCGTCGGTCGTTTACGGACGAAGAACCGTCGCGACCCTTAAGAGAAACACGAGAAGACGTTCTCGATCTATCTCTGGTCGTGGTCCACGCACCGGCTATCGATAATAGTTACGTCTGTAACGTTTGTAGGTATCCTTACATCGGAGATAAGTAAAAGGAAATAGGATAGTAAAACTTGGCCGTCTGCTTTAAGCATGATCAATTAAGATATCCTTGTGTGTGTATCGCGTATTATACATATTCATGCTGTACGCGTTTCGACGTTGTCCTTTTGTAAGTGCAGCGTAAAAGTTATGTAAATGCAACACTGTTGCAGAACGTGTAAGTACGGTAATTTGTATATCTCTTTGCCAACCACGGCATAAATAGCAAATACAAAGAGAATTTTCACGATACGAAAAGCAAATATACGTGGAAGCTTGCAGACCTGTGTTTCACCTTCACCGTTTCCCGAACTATTCCTTCGCCTCGTACTCAACGCAGTAGCGCGTTCATCGTACCAGATTCGACGCGTCATTAACCCAGTTGCTCGATACGAAAGCTAATTACGATCACAAGGAGGATCTGGCATGGCGTCGTGTATCGTCGCGGACAGAGAACCGTTTCCACGCATTCAGCTCCGCTTTTGGTCTAATGCAACGATTCGCGGCCTGGTATCGCGCTACAGATGCGACGCGATAACCACGACACGCGTGCACCTGTGTTCGCACACAAATGCAGAAACGCAGAAGCAACGGGCGTCGGCAACGATAAAACGAGAAGAATTCTGTTTAACCGCGTTCTATTTCTCTCGTTTACTCTCTCGGTGCCGTCTCTTTCGTGGCACGTGAATGAACGCCAGCGCCCCAGCCGGAAGTAGGTTACTGTTACGTCATACGCGCGCGTTCGCGCTCACCCAGTATGCACCGTGCCACGAGGGATAGTTTCGCGCTCATATTAGATCAGATTCTGCCGATAGACCGGCTTGGAGAAAGTAATTAGAGAGAAAGAGAGATCGCCAGGTGAGATGCGGCCGCTGTTTCCGCTCTGCTAAATTCAAGGTTACCCATTGTCGGGATCCAAGAGCATCCAAGCCTTGTGCTCCGCGTTCTTTGCCGCGTTCTTCGCCTCCTATCCATCCTGGACGCGTGATAAGCTGCAAATATTACGGCCTTGCGAAGGATCATCGTTAGAGGGTTATGCTAGCGAGTCTTTGACAAAGTACGTGACGTCCTGTAGCGTATAGATTGGACGTTGAAAGCGTGGGTTGAAGATTGACGGGGGTTTCGTGGTATTGTCATTGGAGCAGTTTGTCTTACTTGCGAATAGAGTTGGTTGGTTAAGTCGCTTATCGGGTACTCGACATCTTGTATCGAGATGAAGATAGAGATGGCGATAAGGGACGAGAGTTATGACTCCGTCGATTGTCATATTCTTTTACTCGTCTTTGTAGATTCATTTTTTTTAAATATGTGGAAAATTGGACATCTTCTATATTATAAATATATTTTATTGTTTCTAAGTTGATAATAATCATCGAATAAAACTTGCTGCTTCGAGATAAGTCTGTAACGTGGATCGAGTAGTAGCAACGAAACAATGCGCCGTCAGGTGAACGATACGAGGTTTGTCGCGCGGACTCGATTGGATTTGGGAGTAACCAGGAGGAATTTAAACGGGCGTGTAGGCGACAGTGAAAGCAGCGTTACTTAATACTCGTATCGGTGCTCGTAAATAACAAAGGCCGCCTGTTCAACTGGACCGGCCGACTTTTGTCGTGCCTGCGTACGTTTAAGGCGGGCAGTCACGGGAACTGAAAAAAGTCTCGCGGCTCGCGAGCACGAGAACGAAAGTCGAAGAGACAAATTGCGGCCGCTGATCAACACGCGTTCGTCTTTTTCTACCCGCGAGCAGACGGATTCGTCCTTTTGCCGACAATCTCGCCGGATAAGATTGCGTCTCGTTCAGGGTGGTTCGTGTTCCGATATTCGCGGACCGAGATAATTTCCCTTTTGCTCGCTAACGAGACGACAATATCTACCGATACGGAAAGATTCGTCATTGTGCTAACCCTGTATGGCAATACGATGGAATAACTATAATACCGCTAATAAAGAAGAGGAATAAAAAAGAGGAAAGATAGAACCCAAGACGATATTTCAAAAGTTCATTAAGCTCGTTAGGTATTCCTATTTCTTTAACATGCGAATCTTTTTCATCGCGTTCTTCCATCGAACAGCGAGACTAATTATCCAATAACAAACCGTAAAAATTAGAGCAGAAGTCTCGTAACCCTTGTTTCTTATTATACCAATTACCTCATTATCCTCGACCTAATATTCCAGCAACTGTCACGCATTTATTAACCTAAAAGCGTTTCGAACGCGATACATTCGACACGCAGTCGACCAACCAACCGCCTCTTTTTTCCTCCGTACAATGAATCGAACTCGAAGGCTCCAAACAAAGCGGCTGGTGTTTGATTAATGGAGCGGCCGCGTTAAGAAGAAACGGATTAAGTTCCAGGAGAAATAATTAATTTCTTTCCGTCGGAGCATCTGCCCCGGACGCACGATGCTCGTTTAATCAGGATCATCAGGAGGCACGACCTTCGTTGCGCGAGGATGGCTCATTAATAAAAAGAAGGCGCCGCATGGCACGCATTTCCACGCCGATCCCCGTCTATGGCGCCGTGTAAATCGACGGACCCGCGTGCTCTTGCCAGGCCCGAGGGGACAGCTTTCAAGGCTACGACCGATCATCCTCTTTTTCCTCTTCGTTTCCTCCTGTCCTACCCTGTTCCACGGCCAAAGAAAACGCGAATGCGTGCCACGGATACGGCAGATTGCACCAACTCCAGTTTCTCGCTCGTTTTTCCATTCGCCTGAAAAGCGCCAACAGGCTGGAATTCAGAGGTCGGAACGGAAGAGCCGAGTTTTCCCTATGCTGGAATACCAAGCCCCGTTTCCGTTCCCAGTCAGCATGACGCGAGATTTTCATCTTTTCCGACTCCATGTTGGGAATCTTCCTTCGATTAAGTTTCTCGCGTGGGAGGATAGCTTTTGTCGTTTGTCGTTGTCGGCCTTTCAGCCGTTTTATCTCAAGCGTAGATTATCCTAATGTTAAGGATAGAGTGTGGAATGTACAATTCTACAAGAAACTTATGCACGTTTAACGAGATGGTATACAATACCATCGCACGAACCAATTACCTTAAATTATGTTGGCAGTATAAATAATATCAGGAAGTTGGCAGTGACGTTCGCTTGGAATAGAAGATTTAGTTTAACTTAGCTAGCAATAGTTTAAATCGTTTGATTCAACCATCTTTAAAAGCTACTCTTTAAATGTTTGTTCCCTGTATTTTGCGTAACGAGATTCAGGAATCTGTCAGGGGAACTGGCCACGTAAACATGGTCTTTGGACAGCAGATTGATCGGGGTTGGTCGATTTCCGATCGACAGTCGACGGGTAGAGGTCTGCCTCGCGGCGTTGCATTCGTCTGCGATGGTTGGCGCGTGACAAATCGAATCGAGGCCAAAGGGACGCGCGCGAGAGCGATGAATAGAGGAATAGATCTGTCGCGTTTAGGTCGATCCGGATCTTTTTTCTCCCTCGGTGATACAGTGGACGTGCACGGCGGACGTGCACGGCGAACGTGCACGGCACAGCGGAGGACGACGTCCTTCTCTCGATTCTGGATCTAGATCTCTGCTGGATCTAGATACACCGGTTCACCGCGACGACGACGCTCTCCTCCGGATCGAGTCGATTTAGACACGGTCCGCGCAAAACGATCGATTGTTCCCGTTAACTCGCTTTTTGCTTTCGTTTCTTCGTAGAACTCGACGCTCGTATCCAAGTGTTTGGTTCAGCAAATTCACGAAGAATCCCGCAGGCCGAAGATTCGATTTTTTTTTATAATCCAAACGATCGTGTACATCTTGGAATTTTCCGCTTCGGGTTAGGTTTGCCGTTACGAAACACACGCAGAGAGCAACATAAAAAGTTTATGAGGATGTTAACGAGGAAACGATATTCATCGCTTTCGACGCTTCATTCGGAGAAATTCAAAATTCGATAAGAATACAAGGCTGGAAGATACGTATTCTTTATGGCTCTGTTGACTGGCGAGAAATGTCAAGGCGACAGTAACGTAACGTTTTCCCCTTAATAACCCGAAATATAAATAGCAGTCGTACGGCGGAGTTTCGACGTTAATTAAAATAGACGGGGACACGTAGGTCGAGGCAGTAAAGCACGAGATTCGTTTCAGGACGATTCCGCCGTGTCAGAACCGTTTCGGAGGAGCACGGAGGCGCAGCTTTTTTTCCCCGAAACGATTCGACGAGTCATCGTTCCGTGGCTGAAATTGCCGTTTCTCTGTAAACACGGTGATAGGTGAGAAAGAACATTCTCCATGGTTCAATCTTCCATGCGCTTCGCCGCCGATTCTTCCTGGACATTAAGCTTCAATCGTTAAGGCGGAATCAAAATGACTAATACTGTTATTTTCTCCCCCTTCGTGTTCGACCTGACGTCGAGTTTTTGAATGGAACTCGCGAGTCCACCGTCGATAAGTGGCGAGCTTTTTACGTCGTTTCCCGGCCGGTTTACAGTTTTCGTAATAACGTGGTCGATGATTTGTCAGATTGACGTCGTGAAGAAAACATGGACAATTCCCAGATTCTCGTACCTTCTCCTTCGCGTGTTTCATACCGCGAGCTACGAATAGAGAACTTCTTAAATTTATCATCGACGAACGTAATATCGTAGCTAATCTACGAGAAGTTAATTCGATGGCAATTATTATATTTAAGTGGTTGTCAAGTTTCAAGATTCATACTTTCCGCCTACGTAATATTCCTTTATTACCAGATGTAATTTGACGAAACGCCGTGTACTACTCGCCATTGAAATTAAACCCTGTTTCGCAGAAGCGTGTAGAAAATAAAAAAAAAGACAGCAAAGCAAACCAATAAGCGTATGTATCTGTCTAATCCATCTTGGTTGGTGTTCACGTGGGCGTGTTGCTTCGACACCTTCCGCGATATGTGTAACGCCGTCGTGTAACCGCTGGTTTACAAGGTTGCAGGCAATTCGATCCACGAGACGAGCCGGTCTTGTATCGAATCGCAATTTTCCTAGTGAATCGATCACCGAATCGAACAGTTTACGTTTGGTCTACGATCTTGGTAGTCGAATTAATGACAGATTAATCGAATGGAGAAACGTTTACGTAGGAGATACATAGGCGAGAATAATCTGCTACGCTATCATTTAATTTAGAGGGTAATCCGTGAAAAAAGTCGTAGATCGTTGTTAGTGAGGATATATAGGGTCTATATATATATATATGGTCAAAGGAATTA
This sequence comes from Bombus flavifrons, assembly GCF_040668555.2. Taxonomy (NCBI): domain Eukaryota; kingdom Metazoa; phylum Arthropoda; class Insecta; order Hymenoptera; family Apidae; genus Bombus; species Bombus flavifrons. The sequence continues at coordinate 8,748,953 of NC_138454.1, forward strand.
AAAAGTGGGTCATCTCGGAGAGAGGTTTAGAAGGAAAGGAAATTGATCCACGGTTGTCGAGTCACTAATAATATACCTACTCCATTTTTCTCTTCGACCGTTCTTACATATTGGGTACAAGGATTTCTTGTCACCGATTCGAGCGATCGACCATATTTCGTTTAATATCGACACGATCGAACGTGGAACGATATATCGTCGTATACATTTCGAAGGAGATGATTTTGGTCGATAAAGCGAGGTCCATTATGAACGATTAATAGAGCCGCTCAGTGGGATTTCTAATTTGTCATGCAAAAAGGTGAGTGACGAACACCGATTGGACAATGTTCTTTAATTTCGTCATTTCTTCGCTCGATCGTGAAGTAACTGATTACGTTTTCAACGAAACGAGCACTTAGCTAGCTATAACGCGTAACATGGTTACGGCAAAGGAACGCTTAATTTACATCATACTTGATTCAACTTCTGGCGATGTTATCGGTCACGTAATGGTATCGGAAGCTGGTGCAGAGTTATCGACCGCTGGAACGAGTAAAACGCTGTAAATCGTTGGAATTGGATTACGCTCGTTGCCGCGATCACCTTGGACGATTAGAAGATTAGAATCATCGGTAGATTCCTTCGGTCGGTTTCGCGCGTGCAAGTAGTCCAGCGTTATAATGGGTCGGACGCGGATAAATAAATTGTACCGTGGGCCGAGATGGCTCGAGCGCACGTTCGTCGTTTCACCGACTACTTCTTATGCTAATAAACATCCACTTCGATTTATAATTACTCGCGATCGATTCCGGATAACTGCTCTTCGTATTTGTACGTACGTATGTATATCTGTACAACCGCGTATTATCCTCGAGGAGTAGTATAGGAAAGACTTCTTTCATTCTCCCCTCCATCTCCTCTTTCTTCTTCTTCTTCTTCTTCTTCTTCTTCCTCGTGTTCTTACTCCTCTCTTTCTCGCTTTCCGGTGTTCTCTTCGGTGTGTGTTCGTGTCCAACGAAAATCGACTCGCAGGCGGCGGAGGGTGTCGAGGACCTTCGAGACCTTTTCATGTGCTTCGTTCGCAAGGAGCGAGCTTGGCTTATCTCGAGAGGCCCGGTTTCACGAATACGGCCTCAGAGTGCGCGTGTAGCCGTGGATAACACGCTGCTGCACCAACTCTCCAGACTTCTCTCCTTGTCCTTCCGCCCTTCCTCTCTCCGATTCTTCTTCTTTCCCCTCTGTCTTCTACCTATCTACCTCTTCCTCTCGTTTCGCTGGTTCTCTCGTTCGCTCCATCGTAGTCCTTTTCTTCGCCCCACGAGTCTCTCTGGCTCTCTGTCGATCTTCGATTCCTTGCGTCTACTCTTTCTTTCTCCTCGGATACTCATTCTGTCTCTAACATCTCGTCTTTCCTTTCTTTCTCTGTTAAGTCTAACGTTGTTTCTCCTCTCCTTCGATCTTCGATTCCTCCACCGCCGCCTCCTCCTCCTCCTCCTTCGACTTTACTTTCTTTCTCTGCCTCTCGCCGTCTCTGTTCGATCGTTTCCCTTCTGTCTTGCTCCGGAGCTCGAAGCGAGCTGGTCCTGCTATAACCCGGAGTCGGCTGACGGTCGCCCCATGTATGGCAGCTTGTTTTATGCTGGCTGCGCTGCATTGCGATGCACGCCGCGCCGTGCGCGCGCTCCGAGCGAACCGAGCGTTGCGCACCACGGTTCGAAACACGCGAGATATATCCAGCGCATAGCGCTCGCCACGCTCTTAAATAAGCGACCGCACGTAACACGGTGGCGAGGATGATTTGCCGAGGTACCGTCCGTTTCCGTCGTCTCGATGAATTGGAAAATTCTTTGCAGGATTTAGCTTGAATCGTACGATGTGTGTAGAGGCGAAGATGAAATGGGATCGAGAAACTGGCCAGGAAGTGGTTGTTAGGTTGAGTACGCTGGTTTTCTTGGTCGTCGTTCTTGGCAGGTTTTACAGGATCTACTTAATTTTTTCACGCTATAATTAGAATTTCGTTCGGTTGCGCGAGCTTCGATTCAATTTGGAACGCGAATCTACCGATACTTCCTCGAACCTTGAAGTTGGCGAATGAATTGGAAACTCGCGTTGGAGTGAGGAAAGAAGTAGCCTTGACATTTCATAAGAGCATTCTTCGAGGTTCGCCTCGTTATATACGACCAGAACTCAGCCTAGACCTTTTCGATATCAATAACCAAGTTCCTATTTATATCTTATCTGGATTCAACTCACTTTCGTACTAACGAAGTGGAATTCCAAGTTTCCATATTACGGAATAGAATTCCAAATCTTTGGAAAATAGAGTTCCAAGCGTTGGATGGGAAAGGCAAGTCTCGTAGAGAAGCGTCGCGATTGGAAGAACACCTTTGCCAAAAAGAAAGAGTACAAGGGTAAGGAGGGAAAGGTAGAGAGGAGGAGCGGTGTGCTGCAGCGGCGACTTCGAAACGCGCGTAATGGCATTCCTCGTTCTCAGCTGCGTTCGCACCCTGACCTTACTCGTCCATATTCGGGCCTGATCGTGATTGCTTTCTGCCTTTTTGCACGGCGCAGCTTCCTGCGGCTGCGCGGGCGCGCGTGCTCGCGGACGCGCGTCGCTCTTTTCACGGGCGCTCTTATTACGTTTTTGTTTTTATCCGCGAAAAACCGGACTCTGATTTCAAATTACCCTACCCTTTCGCTTTCTTTCGCGTTTCGGACCTTCTCCATGCATTTCACGATCCACGTTGGTGGATGGCTGAGATATCGAAAAATATGCAACTACTATCGTAACTCGACACGGATCGTGGATCGAACAGTATTTACAAGGAAAAACGATCTGGAATCTAGTATCTTGAATCTGAATAAAAATATGTTTCTTCCCAAGTATTTTATTCTGTATATTTTATGTATTTTGCATATTATCTGTTATGCGCGTTCCATATTTTTCCACTTTGAATGTTATCCAATAAGTTCGTAAAGACGAGCGGTCTTCTCGTCGCTTACCGCGAAGGAGTAGACGAGGCAGAATGCGTTGGAAATTATCATAAAGCAACGATCGTAGGAATGGAAAGCGGATAACGAGAGTCGCGGCTGGAAGCAGCTCGGTAAAAATCAAGGGTAATAATAATTCCTCATTGCAACGTGTAATGACGTGCAAACGAAACAGGATCATGCGCGTGCTTTTTTCTTTTTTTTTGCTTGGTTTTCGCAGACTCGCGAAGAGTTGCGCATCCTCGATGCACGGGAAATGCGGGGCGAATATCGAGAGGATGCGATCGCCGCGCTTGCCACTCGACGTCGACCACGTTTACCACTCGCCAGCCCCAACAGATGTATTTATGTTCGGTTAATCGACTCAGCTTCTTCCAGTCGACGCTCAGACGTACCACGGAGAAGTGGAAACGCCGGTGAAAAAGTAGCAATCCCTCTCGCGACCGACTCGAGATCAATGGCTTGGGACAACGGTGGTCGCCTTCTCTTTTCCTCCCTCCTCCTCCGCCTCCTCCTCTTCTTTCTTCCCCTCCTCCTTCTTTTCTTCTTCTTCTTCTTCTTCTTCCACCGCTTCTGCTTTCCGTCTCCTTTCTGTGTTCCCTCTTTTTCGATTACTTGAAAAGCAACTTGGAGATCCCTTTGCGAACTGCTCGGTTCACTTTCAAGATCGTCCAGCGTCCCTTTGTTGTCGCATCTGGTTCGATCGGATCGTCTCGCCCCGAACGTTTCGTCCGGAATACGTCGGGACGCGGCAGCTCCTTCATCCTTCGAGGTTCAATGAACCGGATCGATTTCACGTTCTCGCTCGTGGTACCGGGCAACGCGAATCGCCGTGCGTTACGTCGAATTAATTACTGAAATGAAACAGTTGCTCGTCTGGCGTGGCCCCGGTCTATAAACGCGAACGAAATAGTCGCTCGGTTAACTTAAATGCGCCAATGTCTACAGCCTGAAGGCTAGTCTTCACTGACAAGTCCGTGCATCCAGCCCCTACTGGCGGTCCGCGACCTTGAGCCGACTACGGCTACGCTCATGGAGAGCGTGATCAGAGCCTGGCTGGTGCGAGCCATCGTATCTCGAACCTGGAATCGATCGGCTCGTATGATTCGACTCGGAAGACGCAACGATGAGGGATCGAGTCTTTTTACTATAATCGTGCTATCACACTCGGATAGTTTGACAGGTTAAATTTGATGAAAATCTGCTAGAAGAGACGTTGGAAGATTTCGACTGGAAATCGTAGTTGTCGAATTCGATGTACGTGCTTTGGCGATTTCGAGGATCGAGCGTGCTCCTCGCTTGAGATTTTCATTGAGAAGCGTATTTCAAGTCGAGCGAATAACAAGTTCACATAGCTACGGCAATCTCGAATTACTTGAACGCAAATAAGTCGATCAATCTGAATAGAATCTTGAGGGTAAAAAATTTCACCAGATTATATTTCTTTCAACTTCGACCTCCTGGAGGATATTTGTTATTTACGTAGCATCGGTTCTCGTCGGAGAATATAGTCGTCGCGTGCAGACGATTCAAATTCTCCATTCCGCATCTATCAAGACTATTTCGAGAGACAGGGGAAGAACGGCGCTCGGCGACCTGGTTGGTTATATTTTTGCGTTGGTAGGACAGTCCCTTTGTCGCGGAAGGTCGTGTTCGTGATCGAGTTTGCGGGCTGTCTCTCTCTTTTCCTCGGTGTCGTCGCGCGACAACTCTTCCGACTCCTCTACTCCGCGGATTTACGGTAAAAACTAGTTTCGCGACGCGGCTCTATTTCAGTCGTCGAGCTCGCGCAACGTGGAAGCGCATCTCCGCCAGCTCTTCGCTTCGATTTATGTACGCCACGCCGATGTTATATAGACTGCGAGTTTGATAACCGTGCTGGTAATACTCGCGTTTCCAGCCGAACCACCAGTGGTATCCGCGATCGCTGTTATCGGCGTGGTAATTAGCTGCAATTAGTAGAGTGTTGCGTCCCTTCAACGGCGCCACTCGACCCATTCCTTCTGATAAAGCGTTCCTATTATCTTGGTTTTATTGTTAATTAACGTATGTTACTCTGATTCGAGTTTCAGTCGTGAAAAATAGCCAACGCATCGAGAATTCGTCGTAAATTTGTCGAATTAGAATTTCACGGTATTTCGATTACTATCTTCTACAAGGACGAAACGAATAAAATCAAAGTTTCTCCGAAGATCTGTCATTATCTCGTTTAAAACTTGAACCAGGGTGGTCTTCGCTTCTATCACTCTCGACATCATCCATTAAAAGTAGAGTCATCCTAACGAGTTTAACATTTTCAGAGGCGGATCTCTTCATCCGCGCATCGACAAGCTCTTAATGGATTTTCCAACGTTCAAGGATGCGATGCTTGAAAGATACGCGTATATTTTATTTATCAATAACTTTAACCATCTTTCGCGATATAAACTTAGCTTCGACCTCGTTGAATCGCGCGTGAATCGCGTCCGGGTAGCATTGAAACTTTCGAATCCTTGTCCATCGGAGAAGATACGTTCCGCGATCGTGTTAATTTCAGAGTGTCGGTGAGACGCGAAAGCGACGAGAAAGGCGACGCGTAGATACTTCCTTGTCAGACAGATTCTTCTGTTGCGCGTATTACCTTGATCGAATCTAGCTAACCTGGTCTCTTATTGTTAATTTATCAAATTTAATCGTTGCCAGGACGTTCTTTATTCCAGTTCCAATTTCTTCTTACTCGTTCATTTACAACACGAGCGATTAATAGCCAGCAAGAGGCGAGCTGAATTTTAATATGTTATCGGGCGATAATAAGCTACGTTTAATCGATTATTAGCACTCGCCTTTGGATAAAAATTGCTGAAATAATAGGGAAAAATGTAGCAGGATAATTAACCAAAGTCGTATTGGATATTAATGACGACTCGATTGGTCTAGTAGGAATTGTATAGCCTTTGCTATGTATTTATAGTACTTAGCGATTGCTACGATCTACGAGTATACGTTTGTAAGTGTCGTTTAATGGCGAGAACGTAGACCGACGAAATAATTAATGCAAAACACGCGTAGACAGGAAGTGCAGCGTTCGTGGGCACAAGCTCGAGTGTTTAATTGGTTTCTCGATAATTACAAGCGCATCCTTTACTTTTTTTTGCTTCTTCTTAATGGAGAATCAGTGTACGAGCATTTATAAAATCCACCACGATTTTATCCTCGACTCCAAACGGCCTGACATCCGATCCAACGGATGCACCAACTGGTTTTGTACGAACGAAAGAATTTTCGGTAAATTTCTCTGATCGTTTCCTACGGTTTTACTTACGATGAACATATTTTAGTAGATCGTCGTTAGAACGAGAAAGTCCAAAAGAAAGTACCGTAACGAACGACCAAGATTGCGTAGCAGATAGCCGATCGAATGAATCGACGATAAAACCACGTTTGCGTAATTGCGTCTCGTTCTCTTTTCTCCTATCTCGACACGCACTTTAGCGTGATCGAGATCGCGTTTGCAAGCAGAATGGACACGGTTAGCATATGTTGCCTCGTGTATCGCGGTACCATAAACGAGTACACGCTTGGATCGATGCTGTTTCCAATCGTTGATGAACCAAACCGACTAGAATCCCAATCAAGGTACTGAAATTTAAAAAATTCTGTTTTCTCTAGCTCACAGTTTATCGTAATATTGCTACTTAATTTTCCTTCAGCGGTAAATAGTTAACGGTGTACGTACGTCTAATCCTGTAATTCTAATCGTGTTCTTGAAACAAACGATAAAATCAAGACGAAGATCGTAGATGAAAGCAACGTAGATGAAGGAGGATGCGTATCCCTCTGAAGAATAGCTGATCGTTGGCGTCACCAGGAATACCATTGCAACGCGCGAATAAAATTACAAGACGGCGAACGAACAGGCCAAAGTGGCATCGAACGTGACGATACTCGCTTTCCCGTACACGACAATTATTTGTAAATACGTGACGTCACGTATACGCGCCACTTCACTTTGTACGCCGACGCTAATTAGACGGTTACATCGTGAAAAAGTTCGACGAACCGCGTCTCCGCTTCTTTCTCTCTGCCATTTCTTTCAAGCTATCCTCGTGATTTCGCGAAGGCACGACCAACAGATCCTCGGTTACAGCTTTTTTATGCAAATGTCCAAGAGATCCTTTTTTTCCCTCGCTTGAAGAATTTTATCGACGGTCGCTTTGATTCGGTTGCTCGGCGCTGGTAGACGAGCAGCTCCATTGCTGCGGTGTATAACTTTAAATCGAAAGAGTTGACCGCGTTCTCGTTTATAGGAAAAGGATGTGCGAAGAAAAGAGAAGGAAAAAGCTGGAAGATAACGAAATCTGAAAATTAAGTCCGATGGAAATTGAAACGGATAAAGAAGGGTGTTTATTAGATCCTTTACGTTGACACAAGTTCCATATATTCGTAGTATGAGACGGTGCGCGTTTCGAAAAGAATTCTTGACTTACGTGGAATCGTTTCTATAATTCGTGTTATGTTGCAATTTGTATGCGGCTGGCTGCCATGCGTGTTACAAATCCTTCGGATCTTAGAGGCGAGACGTCTATTTTTATCGTCGATTGCTTTATGAGCTATAGATATATATCAGTATATTATACGTATGTGTGAGTAGTCTTCAAATTACGAGACTCCAGAAGTGTCGCAAAGATCTGTTAGTTTTTCCTATAAGTATACTATATACAGTAATTATAAATGGAAAATGAAAAGAAATCTCGAGGTACTTAAAAAGGGATCAGCCTTGAGTCGCCATGTAATGTTCAGTGTTTTTATTTCTTTGAAAGTTGTTTCTCAACGTAAGCGTAAGAAGATAGGAGACAGTGTCGCGTGATCGCCATCAAAGGCTCAAACATCGAGACACTCTCTGGAAATTACTTTGTCGCGTCCGTAAATTGCAAATTACTAATTCGTGCATCCGTGTAACTGGATATTATCACTGCGTCGTTACATCGAGTTCGTGGTCCATTTACTCGACCGCGACTCGTTCTTGGATTATATGCTACTCCCTTCAATCGTCGAACACAGAATTTTTACGATGGAAACGATATCCCGCTCGACTTGCGCAATTTATCGCCATTTCTTCGTGTTTTCACTGGTTTCTTTAACACTTTTGAAATCTTTGTTTCCAAGATGTGTTGTCTTGCTGTGGTTTCAATAAGCCGAGCGTAAGTAGCCTTTTACGTACGCCATTGGAAAAGCAAACTTTCACTGCCTTCTTACAGCGTTATTAGAGAGAATTTATCGACCGCGAAACTGCACTATTATGTTGCCCCACTTTTCCCATTTTTTGAAAATCTCGGATTTCATTCGAGCTAGAACCTATTAAGCGAATTTAATCCATTAAGGATTCCACTTATAGTTTTAACTTGTAACTTTTATGCGTTATTTCATTGCTCCATTCCTAATGGGTTAATTACTTTTCCTCGCGAATTCATACGCCACAGCATGCACGCTTAAGACGTTGTTCAACCTCGGAGCTCGTCGTATCACTGTACCGGCAAGGAAACATCGACGTACGCTCGAGCCATAAATCACCGGTTAACGATCACAATCGGTGCTCAGTGGCAATTAATTCGATCGTCTTCTACAATTAGCGTTCCATTCGAAGAACCGCCAGCTAATTGAATTTTATTTTGCAGATTGACACGATCGGTTTCGAGACGAGGGCTGGAAAAATCGCGACCAGTTTCCGCGAATCGATTTGTTTTCCTCGCAGTTGGCTCGCACAATTTGGCATTCAGTCGTTAAACTCTATCAGCCATGTAATTGCGCTCTCGTGTTCTTCGCGTTCGCGATCTCTTCGCTTTTTGCTACGCGTGAGATCATCTTCCTTTCTCCCCTTACCTTGAATCGTTTCCCCTTTCCTCCCCTTCACTTTCCCATTGGAATCTGTTGTTTGCCTTACTCATGATCGCTGTGTTTAATTATCAAATACGGTTCCCTTGGCTTCGCCGAATGAAAAACATCGGATAAAGATCTCGCTCGCGTTGCATCTTAACAGCGGATTCGTTCGAAAGGTAACAATCGGATCTATATGGCTGCAAGACGTTTCCAACCAATTTACGAAGCGTTCGAGAAGCACAACGCGTTACTACACGCTACATCCTTCCTGCCACTGTATAATTGGCCACGGTAGGATCGATCGATTCGTATAAGTGAATAATATCCTAATAATAATGCATACCATTATATAATAAATTATCTGGTACAAAGGAAATTGTTCTTATTCGTTGACGTGTGTTTAACCGGATGAACGTTCATTACGCGCGATCTTATCGTCCATTGGATATTATTATTTTTTATTAATTTGTGAGAAATTAATTCCATATTTTTCCGTTACATCAGAGAATTCTTAATTCGCTAGTCACTTATTACGAACTCGTTCGAGTTATCAAATTATTGGATGAATATAACGAACGGAAAAGTTTCGACGAAAGTATTTGGTTCAATGTCGAGCTCGGTTATCCATTCTCCTGGAGCGCAGTCACAGGCAGCGAAAGTATTTCCGCCAACCGATCGACGTACACCGTCGGTTTGTCGACGTCAAATATTTTCGCACTTTATTTAAACGGTATTCACACCGGTGATCTGTCGCCGGCAAACATTTGCTCGACAAAGAATTCTCGGTGGCGAGTCGATCGTCGCGAGAAAGAAATTTCTAAATAGTCGAGCAACGTCTAACTCGCTGGACGATCGTCGAGGTTCCTTCGTTTCGCTCGCTGTTCGGTTATAAAATAACCGGAGCGTTCCGCCACTCGATATCATTTAACGTCAAAGTTTTTCCCAGTCGGAAAGAAGACTAACGTCAAATATCGATAAAAAGATTCTTTCTTCCAGGACATTATCAATTTTCTTTTATCGATAGTTTTTCCGCGGTATATTTTCGATGCGACAAAGCATGGGAGACCTCGGTTTCGTAAGTTCCCCTGTTCGTCGCCGCTGGAGGAAACACATCCGGCGTGGTGCGGCGGCGCGGCACGCAGTCACGCGTGCATTCTCCCGGTGCGTTTCCCCTTGGTCAGTGCCACTCGGAGATTTCCACCGTGGTCTTTACTTGCGCGGGTTTTTGCCCGTGCGAGCGGCAGACCCGAGCGAAAATTATCAGCCAGACGCGGAGAAACGGCCCCGCTTAGGGCCACTTAATCACCCCGGACACGTGCTTATTATCGCGCGGAGCGTGCCCTCGCGCGCTTATTGATTCGTACGGACGAGCCGCGTAACGAGCCACGACTAATGCTGACCGACGAGCGGATTTCAATTTCGGTGAACGATAGTCGTGCTGCCACTGACAGTGCCGCGATTCTCCGTCCGTTCCAAGTAGAATGATACCGCGCCTCGACAGTCTCGAGGCATCGTCACGCGGTGTCTATGCCAGACGTTTCTGACCTGTGGCAATTGGTAGTTTTACCGCTTGCTACTTTCACGACTTTCCACGTGAAAAAATACCCTCGTACGCGACTTTTTCTCTTCTTATCTGCAGCGAGAAAATCTCGACGTGCTGTTAAACGATCGATTTCGAAGGATCGATTTTGGAAAAGAGACAAATCTCCTACAGACTGAGTTTAGTCCGAGTAGATTGGAAGAATTGGAGGATTTTCTTACGTTTATTATGTTTCTTATCGTTTGTCTCGTAGCTTGTCTTCCCATTTCTCTTATTCCTTTGTTTGTGAAAGTTGGCTTAGAGAGTTACCGACGTATGTAGACTTCGACTACCGGATACTTTAGAATTGTGCTTTATCTTGATAGAAAAATTTACGATCATCCAGAAGCGTAAACCAGCGTAATTATATACATATTCTGATATACGCAGAAGATAGATTTCATCGCGTCGTCCGGAAGCTTTGTCAAAGAATAGGTACTAAGTTGATCGCAGGCTGTACGCTCATCCCTTGTAATCACAATCCCGTAAGAAACACGTTGCCGTGAAAATGAACTTCCAACGACATCGTAATGTTTATAAATCACGGTACACAAACTCGCGTTATATAATACCCATAAATCACGCTTTATATTGGACAGTTCGCTGTCCCGCATCTTCAAACAAAAACGCGAATTGTTTATCCGCACGGTCTCATGGTTAATTTATTCGTCAGCCGGTAAGCAGTAAAAACGACGGGACGTTGCACGTAGACTTACGCGTTGCATAACTAATGGATCGTGGCTTGGTGATCGAGGAACGCCGATAGATCGACGTTCTCTCGCTATCTGAATAATAATCCTCGGCTCTCGGTTGTGTCTCGTTTTCGCCCTGCCCCCTCTTTCCTCCTCCTTTTCCCTTTCCACGGCGTACGTAGGAAATCGGCGTCGTCGATCGTTCGACGTGAGAAGGTTCGAATTTGCATATAAACGCGGCCGCCTCTAACGTTTTACCGCTCCTCGCCGTCGTTACAGCCGAAACCTAACGGTCCCTCTTTGTTCGTGCACGATCATTAGCAATTATTAGCAGTAATTTTCGTGACTCGTGAGACGCGGCCGGAGATCGACCGCTTCGAGCCTCGTCGATTCCATTCAACGCGTTTACGGCGCCCGTCCCTCTCCATTTATTTAGGAGATATCCTGTTTCGAGGATTTTTCAGCGAAGTCGGAAATATTGTAGAAACCGAGGCATCCGTTTTCCTTCTTTGATACGCGACACCGCTATAATTCCATGTATTTCACGGTTGGATAATCGTTGAAAAAATAATTAATCCAATATCGAGGATCGATGGACCGATTAGCTCGCGACGCGATCGATTATTATTCGAGTTTATTAACCGCGTTCCAGCAGACATAAGAAACATTCACGAGGCCAGGACTCGTTCCAGATTCGCCCATTTCCTTCTTTGTCTCGTAATCTGACGATTTTACAAGTCTCGTAACAGGTTGTTATTTAATCCACAGGATGCTGATATTGGATAATAATGGCTCGCAATAATAATCTTTACGATGGCTATACGATGGTCGATAATTAATGGAGATTTCATTAGCAGAGGAATATTTCGACTGAAATATGCGAAGCTTTTAATAGTCTGTATTTTTATAGTAGCGATATTCGTCACGGAGGAACGGTCGGTTTACGAAAGCGTTTGACGTAGATTTTAAAATGCAATTAAATTTTTGTCTGTGCAATTTATCACGGGAATAAAGCCGCATTAACAGGCAATTGTCGAGCGAGTAAGGAGAAACAGAAGGCCGATTCTCCCGCGTGTTCCATGCTAAACTGACACGAACGAGCAGCGTGTGATATCTTTTACCGCTCGCCTTGGATTCATCGTCTATCTTAATTCGCGATCTTAATACGTCATGCCGTGGTGATCGTCCGACGCGTCAGCGTTACGCGGACGATGTGTTCGCTCGAAGCCAAAGTTTGCCCCGTATCTCCATCTTCGCGTTCTCACCGTTCCATTTAACGTTCATAAACGTCGCGGATCTCCGTCGTCGCATCAATTCCTCCGGCTATCACGACTACCAAATAAAATCTCTAAATTATTAATCAAAAAACGCAGTTACGGCGGCGAGACGGAAAAAGAAAAAAGAAAATTGTATCATGGAAGAAATCTTTCTCGCATTGATTTTCGAAGGTGTGTTAAAAAGAATTCTATACTACAAAATTAATTTCCTATTGAGTCGTAAATTTCGATAAGACTCTTATGTTCTTCTCACGGATCCGCGAAACCGTGTAGGCACCGGTTTACGAGCGACACCGTAAAGAGAGGCAAAGTTAGCCCTTCCAGGAGAATTTCTAAATTGACGATTTACGATTCCTTTCCAATACTTATCTAGCAACATCGAGAAAGCGGTTCCATACGATGCACTTAAATATTTCGTCACTTTCGCGGCGGGAGATAAGCGAGAAAGGGATTTCTCGGTTCAGGCGACATCGTCGTTTATCCGACGAACGGAAAGAAATCGCGGGGAAAATGGGTAGGCGGTCAGCAGAGCTCCGTGACACGCGCACACGCGTGAATACACGTTCTTTCTTTCTCCGTAGTAGGCACATACGATCTCTCCCGTTCCCCTGGCACACAGTGTCAAGTTCATCGTTCAACGCTCGTCCTACGTGTGCTAACGCACTCGGCTCGCTTCCTCTTCCACCATAATTATGCCTCTTGCGCAAAAGCTTGTACGACGACGTTCGTGTCTTCATGCAACTGCGTATCGGCCAGCCGAGACCTTCTTAGCGGTCTCGATCGACAGCTCGAGGCCGTTTGCCTTACGCTTTCTTCGTTTCCTTCGGTTCCGACCTGCGTAACGCGGAATCGCTTATTCATCGATTAATAAGGAATAGGCTTCTCTTCTCGACCATGTTCTTCACGGTTTAAGGCTGTTCGATCTTCGACCGGTATACTTGAATCATAAGTGAGAATACCGGTTGGTATTAGACTCGAGTTAGGTTACATAATCTTCAATGACACGTTACTCGTATTTTTTATCGTGCTACATCGAGTGGTCTCGTTGAAAAAAATGGAACCGACGTGACCGCGATCCATTCCGTTGACCCGAACATAGGAATTTTCGTACGTTGTGTGAAATTTGCATAGCTGGGTTTCGATGCGACTGGAATTCTACTTCAACTACGTACCAAGTGTTTGTAACCAAAGTTGTCAGGAATCATTCGATATTCGGTTAACAACGGGAATGCCTACGGAATTTTTATGAGTAACGAAATGTCGAATGTATGTTCGATTCCATTTCGTGAATATTTATTTCACTTTCACGGTTTCTTTTTCTTCTTCTTTACACAATTCCTATAAACGTATGGGTAAAATCTTCCTTTTTGCGTGTCTCCAATTTCGATTTCCATGGTACAAATATCGTGCTGTAGTGGTAGATCTTATCGATTCGTTGTTCGTTTAAAACTAGTTGATCTTGGTGTTTTATCATAAAAGAACATCGTACGAGGAAGAATGTCCGCAAAATCGAGCAAAATTAAATCCGTGAGAAAGGAACGTATGATTCGAAGAAAAAAGAAGGAAAAAAATTGCGAGTGGAAGGAGAGAGGCGAGGAGGCAGGAGGTGAACGACCGACGAACGACATAATATTTCTATAGAGACTGTGACGCATAAATAACGAGGAGCGAGTGCAAGCGGGTCGAGGAAGGAACAGGAAGTGCCTCGGCACCGACACACGATTTGACAAAGTATTATCGATACGTGACGAGAAAGTCGAGCCTTTGTTACGCTGTACGCGCGTGGGATTGCCATTCGCTGCACGGACACCACTCCACGGCGCTCGGATTTTCGTGCTATTGCCCCGCGAATCTTCAGATCGCGCAGCTTTTCATTCACCCCTCGCAACCCTTTTCTCTTTAAAAAATACCGAACGTGCGCGAATTTCTGATTTCCCTGCACATTCCTTCGGATGTCGAAATTCCTCGGTTACTCGGCACGACCAGTTTCGTAATTTCATATCTTTGAAACCATACAATACCTTAAACTGTATTTTAGATATTTGGAATTTTTCAACGATGACGATGCTGCTTTTGTCGAATAATCTTAGAACAATACTAGTTTCTATGGTAAACGAAGGAATAGATTTCTTCTATGTCTATGAAAGCGTTAAAAATTGAATTACGAAGGAAGCGTTTTGTTTGGAGAATCCAAACGCTCGTAGGTTTTCTAAAGTTGGCGACTCGACGCGTCTAAGCCTGTAATCCTGGACGAAAGATCACTGACACCGGCGAATCCCAGCGCGTATGCCGTGGAAGAAATCAATGATCGAGGTAACCATGGAGGCCAGTGTCAGCGAACATGGTCCCCGACATTCAAGTGTCAGTCTTATACAAACGATCGCCATCTAACCAGGCGAATTAAAAAGCTCGAGATGTTCGGTTTCGCAACAAGTCTCTGTTGCATTGTCCACGAACGACAAAAGGAAACCCGGATTTTTTTCTGGTTCGCCTTTAAACACGGGGTACAAGGAAGCCGTGGCAGCGAACGACAGACGTTATTGATACGTGACGAGAAAGTGAATCCTTGGCCGGTGTATCCCGGCTTGTCGTGTGTGGGATTGGCATTCGTGGCACTGCAAATGGGAAACAGGCAGCCAGGATGAGCCGGGACGTTGCTATGCAAACTGATTCGAACGTGTCTTCGCTTTCAGCTTTGTCTCGCTATCGAACTATGCTCAACGTAACTGTAAACTAGCGTTGTTAGAGAGTCTATAACAAACAACCTACGATCGATGTTGAACGACCTACGTTGATCTTGCGGCATTTTACTACAACTTTCTTTTGAGATTCTGAAATTGATCGATTTGCTCGCTCATCGTCTTGCATTTATCCTACAGAATAGGTACACTGTCTCTACGTTATCTTTACGTTATCTTTGTTATACATTATCTAGTTAATGGCGGAGACACCGCCTGAAAACACGCTCTACTTCTAACTATTCTTTTACTAGTAGAAATTCTAAAACTTCTCTCAACGTACAACGTGCCGTAGAAAAACTTCTATTCCTATCTGTTCCGATGCAAGAGCAACACGAACGCTCGGAAAGGTTCATTGGATTTCATCCTGTAGCCTCGTGCACGAAGAACTCTCTGGCGAATAGTGTGGCAAAAACGAGATCGAGCGATCGCGAAGCTACTCGCTATTATTTACCCAGTGCGCTAATGGAACGCCAGGGATCGGTGGATAAAGAGCGTGAAACGAAATTTACGTGAGTTTTTCTTGGGTTTCGCGTGACAGACGGGAGAGAAATTCCTACGGAGTCGGCGACTTTGCGTTGCGTGTTCGTGACCCACGCTCGTAAGTATCCGCGACGAAACGTCCCGACCACTTCGTTCTAGACGATTTAAGGGACTAGGTTCAATTGCCTTTCCTCTTCGCAAAATGAGTGTAGAGTTTCTGGCGAGCGTGCACGAGCGAGAACTTTCGGCAATCAACGTGGTCGATCATCGTCGTTCTACGAACTTTCTTCGCAACGTCATTCCAATCTCTTTCCTAACGGCCTAACGGATATGTTCGATTATTATCATTATCCTTGTGATTGATATCGAACAAAATTGTAATAGCTCGTAGTTCCTTTGCAATATCATGCGTTCGATCGAAGTATTTTTTTCTGCAGGATTCGACGTACTTTCGCAACGACTAAATTAATTTCGTTGTATAGAGCGCGTGAGAAAAATTGATCGTAGAATGGAAAAATGTTTAGGGGGCAACTGTTAAGATAGATCACGGATTTAATGCAATTTCTCGAGGACATGGAGCTTGTACTGATAGCGGTAAAAACTTTTGTGTACACTAGAAGAAAAAGGCAGATGATACACGCCCATGGTGGCATGAAATTGTTGAGATGTGAAACAAATTGGAGGATGATTATTCGACGGTGTGAAACTCTGTTGCATCATGTTCTGCAGAGACTCGAAACGCGTTGCTAAGTATCTGTAAATTACACCGCTTAAAATTTACCATCCGCGATACTCGAATCCGCGACGCACCACTCTACTCGCATTATCGCTCGAACTTAATCTCGTATCTCGTTTTACGATCCTTCATGTCTTCTATTAAATATCTGTCTAAGATCGAATTATACAAAATTTACGTTTTCATCGATTAAACTTTGATCTTGAAGTTTTCACGTTTCGTAATTGTCAGACAACGTGTAGTTAGAAGAAAAAAGAAGGAAGAGAAGAAAAGACAGGCCAGTTTCCGCGTTACTTTCGATGGCTCGCGCGAGCGAGACGGCTAAGGAAGGAGCGAGGGGCCGCGAGATCAGCGACGCGCGACCACGTTTTTTATCGGCCCGTTAACCAGATCGCAAACACGTGCAATTAGTTGAATTCGCGGCGGATAACCTCTTTCAGCCGTGATGCATGTTAGAAAGTCTGCAGCGTCGATTTAGAGAAATTTCGCGACGCTGACCGAGAAATACGCTTCACTGCGCGCGTGCGAGTCGTACTTCTTCGTGCGTCATGGAAAATTGTTGTTTCATTGCGTAGGACGATAATGACGTACAATGGATGAAACGGTAAAGTGGGTACTTTCAGAGAAAAGCGTACGAGTGGTGATTCGATGCGATCAGTGAGTTCGTTCGTTCGGAAAATTTCATACCAACGATCTCTTTCTTTTCAGTTTCTTTCCGATTTTATTCGAATTTGTTAATATGTCGCGAATTACTTCGTACAGATTTAAGACTCTATCGTCTTAAAAGCGATCGTTCGAATACGGTTGGATAGAAGCTGCAAGAAGATCGATAGTTTCGCTTGGTTGAATGTCAGAGTGCAGGCTTCCAACCCCTTTTCAAGATTCTATTATAATATCTAGGTGATTAGCTGATGAGTTTCATCGAGTATCGAGTTTCGATTCGCTGCCTTTGTATTATGTTATTAAAATCTTACTTTCATGTACCTACGCTTTCAACCCTTAGCTTCTCTTTGTCTTTAACACCTGTAATCCGGTTAAATCGGCAGATGCTTGTTGATTTTAAACGATTAACGAGTATTAACTTTGTTTATTCATTCTTGCCCCTAAAAGTATTCGATACTTGGTGACTCACGAACGATAACGCGTTTCGACAAACCTCGAATCGCGCATCCTTCTCATTTGCAAGGATAATTGCTCGAATCCATCAGCGATCATTTCTTCCGTGAAACAAACAGAAGCGTGTCAATGGAGGTTAAGTAAAATTCCTAAGCGAACAGCGATCGACAGTCGACAATTAAAGTCGCGGCAGGCATTAAGCAAACACAATGGGCCCGAGCAATCGTTGCAACAGTCGTTGTCATTCCAGACACATTTTCTCCTTTGTTCTATCCGTCTCGTAGCCATCTGTCCTCCGCCAATGGATTTCCCAATACGGCTGCCCAACCCTCCATTCTCTTCTTTTCTCTTTCTGATTTCGAACCTCTTTCCTGTGTACCTTTTTTCCCTTCTTTCTCTCTCTCTCTCTCTCTCTCTCTCTCTCTCTGTTTTTCTTTTCCTTTTTATCAGGCGTTACTGCGGGACGCGTCAGGGCGCTGTCTGGCACACCCTTCAGCCGCGCCCTACCGTCATCGGAGGTGATTGGCTGCTTCGCGTAATTAAACGCGACAATTTTAATCGCGTTCCACGATTTTCGTGCGTTTCGTATCGATCGGAGGCGTGGTTCGCCGACGGTTGATTTAATTAGCGAGGGATTGGAATGGTTTTTTTCTACGAACAAGAGCAAACCTTGTAATTATGGGTCAAAGTGATTACTTTGGCGACATTTGGGATTACGAAACCCTACAGATGCACGAACTCGATATTTCTAAAAGAATTTAACAATTTTAAATCTTCTTACGACTTTCACTCGTCGACGCGATACTCTTTCTCGTGACTTTTGATTCGAATCGATCGACAAACAATTACACGTAGTTACAGAAACCTGGATATTCGTATCAGAGCGTTGAAGCGTCTCTCGTAATGGACAGAACTTGGGATCGACGTTTCAACGTACCGTGTTGGATATAACCCTTTGCGCTAATTGCGCCGAGTTGTCGAGTCTCGTCGGCTGCCTGTAAGAATTTCAAAGAGTAGGGCGCGTAGTATATTTTCCAGTTAGGGGTTAGCAGCGTTGTAAATAACGCCGACGATGGCCTCCGTCGTAAAAATAAACGAGCGAGGCAGCTTTGAACGACAAGGTAATCTGGTGGTAACCGGGTCGAAGGCATTAAACGAGATAACATACGGCATCCTTTAAAAAGAATGTCACGGTGCAATTGTAAAAGTCTTGGGCTACTAAGGCCGGCCTCACGTCGTCGAAGAGTAAGTGAAAGCGTTGTGCGTTAACGCTTCTCATGACAGATAATTAATCTAGCCTGATAAACGATGCTTAACGCAGCGTCAATTGAGATCCACCGAGGGCAGTTCGCGTTGAATGGTCCTTTAGAAAGTCGAAACGAAGAGAAAAACTCGATATCGTGCTCGTTATAACTTCTAAAAAAGGAAACAGACGAGAAAGACCAGAAATACTCTTACTCACAGCGAGAAGATTAATCTTTTTATTTTTAAGCATCCTTAATAGTACCATTCAGAGTACCAAAGCGTGGCTTATTCATCCTTTCGTGTAAAAATATCGCCTAGAAAGTAGGATTTCTTCCAATAACATGGACAATGCGAAAAAGAGATACGTCCTTAACGTTCGGCTTTAGTTTGCTTGGTCTGATCGTGACGGGCAAGTTGTGATTTCGGTTCACCGCGTGCCTTTCGCGAAAAACCGGCCACAGGATGAGGAGGCGGTCTTTGTTGAGCGCGTCACTGGGTCATCGGTTCGGTGAGTCGGACCGTGGCGGTAGGAAATTTTACGTGGAACCAGGCCATCTTCGACTCGCCAGGAATTTACCACGAGATTCCATCTCGTCCACTCGTCTAGCCTTTGTGGATATTCCATTAAAAGCAAAGGGAAAAAAGGAATAACATCACGGCGAACATTCGATATATTCCGTATACAACTCTCGTGATCCTTGTCGAGATGCCGGTGATCAACATACTCCAACGATCGTTCGATTCCACTGCAATCGAGTCTTGTACGCGAATCGTTGAAATTCCACGCGTTTGTTTCTTGATAGGATTAGATCCTTTTTAATAACGTTTGCTCGATCGTAGTTGCGTTAGGTGATCAGTTAACCTTGTACGCATAGCAGGCGGATATAAAGTTAGAGAAATTGCGGGTAAAAAGGAAAATTCTAAATGTAAATTTCTCGAAGGTACGCGGCAGTCAATGGAATTTTCCATTCTCTTAATTTCTATCAGAACTCTATAACTGGAATAATATTGGAATAATATTTATGTAAGTGTAACGTTACACCACATCCGATTCAGCAACGAAATCGCGATAAATCATTGCGAGCAAGGGCTCGAACCTCGTTCGATTCTCCAACGTGAATCGACAAATTTCAATTGAAATTTCAGCTCGTAGCATTTAGTTAGAACACGAAACGCACTGATCTAGGCCAGTGGCCCACGCTACTCGTAACTCGCGTTAAAACCGTGCGTAACAGGCGGTGAAAGGTGAGGGAAACGCTGGATGTCGATGTCACCGGTCGAGGTAAAAGTGGGTAAAGAGACTCGGTTAGCGTCCGCGAGGGTCGCGTGCCGCGACAATTAAGCGATTAAAGACGCTCGGCGTCGACTAGAGTCGCTTGCGCAAATTGCGCGATGACGCACGTCCCTCTCGTGATTTCAACGGCTTCTATTATTGCTCAATGCAACCGGTCGATCGGTTACAAGGATCTCTCGATCGCGCCGATTTTTATGTGCTTCGATGGAATACGCGTGCCTGGACGACTGATAATCGCGTGCGAGTAAGAAGCATCGATCTTCTTGGCGATTATTTCCTCGAGAAAAGCGTGCGTACGTTTAACGAGAAGATTAAGGTGGACGGAAGTCGGTTGCAATTTGCCTGTACCCGAGTTGAGCGATTTCGTGTGTTCTCGACGTTTCGTGGGATACTTTTATCGGAAAGGAGAAGGACTGACGGTTCCTTTCGAAAATAGGATACTTTCACTGCTACAAAATTCAAGTCTCGTTAATATTTCCGTTGAATCTTGATGACACGCGATTGGAAAACGACGGGGTCTACAGAGGAATCCAGAAGAAATCGTGAAAGCGTGCTGGAAACCGAACAGGATCGTAGCGGGCTGACTGTTTATCCAGGTGAAGGAGACTCGTTTTATCAATTCCCTTCTGCAAGAAAGTGCGATGCACGGTAGCGTCGAGGTCGTTTTACCTTTTTCTCCGTCGCTTTTTACACGATCGGATAGAACTCGTGTTTCCATCAAACGGCCACAGTAGCCGTTCCAACTTCTCTCTTCAAAAATGTACAATTATTATTCGTAAAATTCGATTCCAGTTTCGCGACTAAAATAATGCCACTAAATTATCTAACGGAGTTTAGCAAAAATTCCTAAAACACAGTTCCTAACTCGAAAACGGTAATCGCGAGAAAGGAGGAAGAGGAGGTGGAACGATAACGCGTGAGAGTGACCGAATCGAGGCAAAGAGCGGTCCCATTGCTAGCAATAGTCGGTCGCGATCGCGGTGATAGTCGCCGGATAGCAGCGGAATATTGGCTAACTATCGCGTTGCATTAGCATATCTCCGGTACGGTAAAGGCCTGCACCATATTCAGCCGTGTAAACTGCTCGATAAATTAAACGTGCTAATCGAACGTCGTTGCAATAAACGCGTGTAATCGAGCGTGTGGCGTGCCGATTCAGCGTTTCTGATCGCCGATCAATGGCAACAGACATCCGAGAAAATTCGTCGACAGTCCGCTCCGATCGTTCGCTTTCTTCGTCGTCCAACGAGTAGTACGACGTATAACGAATTCGCATTATCCGATTACTGCGTTATTTCGTATTTAGAGGTTCCAGCGTCGTTGAGATTCTTGGAAAAGTTCACAAAGATATAGAGGGTGTTCTCGTTTGAAAGTTTGTCAATTCGCCATTCGGATTGTCGAAGCGAATAGTCCTGGAAGTTAATTGCCTTTCCGTCTGTAACGTAAAAAGGATTAGCTTGCCTTTGTGTTTAGCTACAAATACCAGAAAAACTTTATCACGAAGGATCAATCATGAAAGCTGTCCTTCGCCGGCTTATTTAACTGGCGTCATTGGAGCCAGCCGAGTGTCGAGGCACGCACGTAAGCGTGCGATCCTTGTAAGGATTCTACTCGCGAAGATCCGCTCGCGGAGGACGAGCATTCCGACGATCGCGACCGCTTTTTCGGTCGCTCGTCCGCGGAAAGTTAATTTCGTTTATTAGGGGAAGTAACGAGGAAGAAAGGGAGAGAAAGAGGCAGATCGTCGAGAGGGGCGCCTGCTCGCCGGAAACCAGTTTCTTCGTACGTGCTTCGGCGAAATTTTATTTCGGGCGCGTTCCACTGAACGATTATCCTTACCGAGAAAATATGGAGGTAAAGGGAGCAAGCAGAAAAACCAACGTCCTCTCCGATTTCAACCGCCCTCTTCAGCCACGAGATCGCGATTAGTCCACTTGGAATTCGTGCCTCTTCCCTCTACAAAGAATCGACCTTTTCGATCTCGATGCGAATATTCAACGACGGACCCGTATCTGATCGTATAGTTGATAAATGGCAAGGTTTGGAGATAGACGGTTAGGAGCTATATTTTGTAGGCAGAGACGGTGGAATCTGCCGCTAGATATTTTAGAGTTTCGTTGGTCGTACGGCTGTCTCAAGGTCTGTTTCAAATTATACGCAGAGAAATCCAAAGATAACTATTACATCGTCGTAAAAAGGTATACTACTATAAGCAGATACGTAGAAACGATAAGAATTATACGTATAAAGATATTCGTATCGTATCAACCCGAAACTCCAAGGTTATCTATCTAATTCCAAGTTCCCGGGCATAACGAGGAAGCAATTTAAATTTGTAAACCACAGACATGTCCTACTATAAATCACCTTCCGCTTTACCCTGAAACCAATAAACCCAGAATTTTGCGAGTTACGGAAACACCCTCGTTAGAGAGGTCAGCTGGACGAATCGTGGGCGTTAAGCGTTAAGAGCAGCCGTGACGCACTTAAGATAGAGTCGGCGAATTGCCTGTTATCCGTAGGGATGGTGGCGGCGATCGAGGAGCAATTGCCACGCAGCTATCAGCGTGCACGTCGGCCGGTCGACTCGTAAACAGGGCGTAGAATAGCCGTACGCGGATAGCGGGGCTGATTTCGTGGCTAGATAAAGAAGAAGG
This sequence comes from Bombus flavifrons, assembly GCF_040668555.2. Lineage (NCBI taxonomy): Eukaryota > Metazoa > Arthropoda > Insecta > Hymenoptera > Apidae > Bombus > Bombus flavifrons. Next base: position 8,771,599 of record NC_138454.1, read on the forward strand.
CGGCAGAATCTTTACGGGCGGCTGCGAGAGACGTCATAACTCGCGATCGCAGCCACCGTTCGTGAAATTACGAACGCCATTCGCGCGGAGAACGCGTTAATTGAATAAAGCTTTAAACGGGCCGCCTTATCTGTCGGTTTTAAAAACCGAAGTCTCACGGAGGAGTCGTGACTTTCGTACTAGTTGCAGCGATAGGCGAAGGTTTTAACCTCGTGCATTCCCAACACCGATCGCCGTACAATTTACCAAGTTCTTCGACCGAGTCTTTAACTTTCTTCGAACCGACCAGATATAAAAATTAGCTTCTCTGAACGATCGAAACGCGAATCTCTGTGATCGGGGTATGGCTCTCAGCATCGAGCGAGGAATTGTCTAATAATTCAATTGCAGGCTCGTGAGATATCCCGACTAGGTGGAGGTTCGTTAATACCCCTAAGTAAATAGACTGGTAATAACAGATAACACGCACGAAGGCGAATGTATATTCGCGGTCACGCAAAAGAGCGAGAGAAGGAAAGCAAGAGAGGTACTTAGGGAAGACTCGGTTGATTCGAACGGAAGCGTCTCGAGATTTCTGGCGACGATAGTGGACGAGTAGTGCGAGCGCGTTATCGACGCGATTAGTCGAAACGCGGAGTGGCTCGTAACTCCGTAGAACGCGGTGAATTATCGAAGGAAGAGTACGCGGCCCCGGCAGCCGGCCGCAATAACACCGGCCCGTATCCAGCGCGACGATAATTGCCGGTTCGTTGGCTATGTACGTGTAGCCCGTTTTCCCTTCGCCTATTTCCCCTCCGCCTTTCTCCTTCTAACCGTAGCGTCGCTGGTCCGTCTCTGCAAAGGTTATGCTCTTGCGAGACGGGTTGAGCAACGAGTCGGATCGCGTCTACCGGGTGTCTTTGCGCATTATTGTCAATTTTGTTGTTGGAATTCGCTGAAAGTAGCGGAGCACACGGATGACAATGGCGGGATATTTGTCCGGAAGGAAAATAATCGATCGTACGAAACTCTTTTGGAGTGAAGCAGACGAACGGTTGACTCGGATTAAGACGCATATTTAACCAAGACACTCCGTATAATGGACGATTCGTGGAAACTACAACCGCATCGTCTTCGGACACGGAGAGCAAAGGGTCGCCGAGGTTTCTTATTGCCGCGAAATTTCACCAACGCGCGAGATTAATTTTAGCGATAGACGATCATCGCCGATACGCGGGGCTAATGAAACCAATTCGAGAACGATTACCCTAGTGGCCCTTAGGTGTATCTTCTAGCTCTTCTGCCAAGTTCAAACCACTCTAACATCGCGCATCCTCGTGCTAGAAATCATTCGCTTACCTCGATATCCTGGCGATTGGCCACTGAAATTGTGTGAAATTCGCCTGCGGTATCAATTAGCGCGTCGACGATCCCCGGATAAGATCTTGCAAATACTTAAAGGATCTACATCTGGCGAAGTTGAAAATAAATTCGTTGGAACAAGAAACGATGCAGGCAAAAATGTACTGTCGTTAATGAACTTCAGTTAGAAAGGAGTAAACTTGAACGAAGGTGCCGAATTAATTTGCACGCTTAATAGAAAAATTAATTCCCACCGTTTACTTCCTTCGCCATACGTAGATTACGATCGTGAACGATCCGATTGAGTCGAAAGAATTCCCAGGAGCGAAACAAAAGCGTGCCAAGTCCGAGAAGTCAAGGGAAGAACAAGTGGAGTGTGGAGGTGCGAATCGACGATAATTCGAAACGAGAAAAAATGCTCGGTGATTGGCATCGATATTTGCGAAGACAAATCAAGTGGAATTCCGTAAGGAGGTGGGGCAGGGGGGAACAAACGACGGATCGAATCGTGCAAACGATAAAAAGTATCGCGATCTCGATTCCCCTGGCGGTAAAGTGCAACGATGCAGCTAAATAGGCCGTGGTCTCACGCTCGCTGCTGCATCTAGTGTTCGACGCGTCAAGGTTGCCGCAGGATCGATGTCGCGAGCAGACCTTTTCGCGATTTTGCAATGAAACCTGCAACGACAGTCGCGCAATCTCGCTTATTGTGCGCGTTTACGTTTCTCGTCGCATCGTCGAAGAATATTTCGCGCGTCTGATGTTCGGCTAGCGGACGAGACGGCAATTATCGGCGTGAAATCGATGCTCGCGGCTTTACACGAGAGTCCGCTATTTATGTCGTTCGCGGTGAAATCAGAGAATCAACGGGGATGAAAGTTGTACGATTTTGTCGTTAGAAATTTAGAATCAGTTACCTTTCAGTGTGAGAAATTTAGAAAACACGCTTGCCATTCCGGATCCAGAGACTCGTACAAATCCTAATTTAGAAATCTTAGAAATCTTCAAATCTTTTAATTTCCTTAAAATTTCTATTCTATGAGAGGTCAACGATCTTCGAATCTACACGATGTTAAAGCGTTAACCTTTAAGTCACGGTCAGAGTCGGAGAACGACGGTTCGATTCGAACAGGCCACGCGGCTCGATCGATTTTTCCAGAATTGTAGGATTCGCGCCCGAAGCGCCAACAGGGACGGTCGTTGATGTGTGGCGTCATTGGTTATACGTTGCAATAATGCTTCACGACCAATTAAAATGCACTGTTGGATACTGATATACTGCAAATTAACCGGCGGTACGTTGCCGCTTAATCAGCATATTTATTGCTGCCAGCCAGCCAAGTCAGAGGGAAAAGAAACACATGCCGTGAGGGAATACGAGAGGGAAAGGAAGAAGCGGACGGGACTGTGTGGCTCAATGTTGCAAGTAGTACCAATTTCATTCGAGATACGTTGTTTAATCCTTCCATTTGGATAACTCGAATACGTGGCTCATATAATAAGAACCCTCCGGGCAGCTACGAGCTACGTTGCCCTACTAGTTTTCGTACGAATGCAACGTATAACGTATCGTTGGCTGAGAGACTTAACCTTTCCCTCCAGTATATCAAGCTGCACCTCGTTTTTCGTTTCGCGCCATCCACGATCTTCTTTCACGCTCGCAGTTTCGCTTGGGAAATTTATTGGACTTGTTTGTTTTTTCTAAGCTGAGAACGCCAAGATATTGGCATCATTTCCTTCGTTTTCTAGTCAGGAGAAAGTATGCTTCTGATCTCTAAAAGTGAAAAAGCAGCTTCCCAAGGAGTTATGTGATTGTAGAATTTGATACGTTGAACCGAAAGTGAGCATTTTTATCTAGAAGTGGAATCTAGAGTAACTTTCGATGATAGAATTGAATAATTTAAATTAATTGGATTGAAATTTAAAGATAAATGAAATTGTAATTGATCCATAGAGAATCGAATTTTACAACGTCATCGATATATTCGGACATTTAGCGTCGTATAACTGATTGGTCTGTAACTCGGTGACGCCTGATGGATATTTATCCAGTTATTATGTTATTGCGCCGCGGCCAATTAGTTTTATCTCGGCTAATCTTCGACCGTTTCTACCGACGTTTATTGCCGCTCGTTCCTTTCTCGCTCCGACTATTGCCGTCTTTGCTTCATGGTCAGACACCTTCGGCCAGTCAAAAGTGAACTCTATACTTTCGTCCTGAACGTGGAACACAATTCCTAGCTAAGTTAACTTCATAGTATCCGTTGAAGATAATAATTCCAAAACATCGCATAGATCACGCGCGGAATCACATAGAACGGAGCGTAGAAGACGTAGAAAGCGAAAAGAGAAAATGCACAGTTTCTTCGACTTTCGTTCTTCGATCAAATCAATCTCGAGAAACTATAATCGAAATAATATCGAGCATTTTCGTTTGATAATTGTATCAACATCTTTATACGGTAAACAGTAAACTCGTATCCTTCGTAAGGATCTAGAAACTGAAATATTCTCACCTTCTAAATTCTCAAACAGAAACGCTCTTAACAGGTAAGAAGCTTCAAGATGACGGCTAGATTCGGTAGACCAAGTTGGAAAACGTAGACAATCGCGTGCAGGAACACGGCCCACGCGGTCGCATATTTACGCGGCAGAGCGTGGAGCGCGATTCGAACGCGGACACGCTGTCCGGCCTCAATTTGTCCGGGTGTTTAAGCGCGCGTTTCGCGCGTTTCCATCGCGCGTATCTATCGGCGAAGATCTCTCGAGCAGGCGGATCCGCGAAACGCGAACGACCGGCTCGCACCGTGTCGCCGCCGGAGAACACGGGATCCGGCCGACAGATAAAACGGGAAACGAGGCAACGAGGCAACGAGAGCCCGGTCGATAATCCCAACCGCGAGAGCAAATTTAATGACCCGCGTGCTCGCCTATCCAACGCTTCTCCGCGGCATTCCTTCTGCAACATCTCTGGTTTCTCCTCGCGTGGTTGCGATAGCGATAGGATACAGGCTGATTTTTGGCTCAGATGGTTGGAATTAAAATTCACAGTTTGCGCGGATATAGTTACTTGTGATTGGGAAGTTTCTACGTATTGCGATGCTAGTTACTTTCTTCGAATTCCCCAAACACGAGTTCGACACTAGATCCTTTGTTGGAACAATATCGAAACGCCTTCTGCTTTCGTTCGATTCTGCGATCGAGAAATATACCGAGCTAATATTCCACGCACCGAGGAAAATTTCCACGATGCATCCGTCAAATATTCTAAATTCGACGTGGAAATTCGTCTACTCGAATAGGAGCGATAGTACCAGTTTTTGGAACGTGACACCGCGTGTCGGCAACAGGCTCTCCAACTGCACCAGATTATCCAAGTAGAAAATGTAATGGAACGAGTAAAGTTTGCGTTCACGCGTCGTTGAACCCGACCGTAGGACCGGGCCTCCGTGGAGAACGGCGATGGGGCGAAGGGGACGGGAAAGAAAGAGAGACAATGCCGTGGACGATGGAACACCGGTGCGATTAGGTAACCGAGAACCGTATCGACGTGTTCTCGGACCTGACGACGTGTGTGGGTGTACGACACACGTGCAATCCGGGCCAGATAGGTGAACACGTCGAATAGATAACGCATTGCATGGGCTCGTTCCAGATTCCAGGCTGAATCAGTCCAGTTTTCCCCAGCAGACGCCGTGAAACTGCTTCGAACGTTCTAGGGAATAATTGTGGGGATATTTCGAGTTGGAAATGGACACGAACGATGTGCATGTAAATCGTAGATGATGTTCGCGATTAAAAGTATTAAAACTAAAAGTAAGAGTAGCTACTGTGTGACATAAACTATCGTAATAGACGATTATAAAAGAAGAGATAAACTAGAAACTAGAACAATTACGCTGTACAAATATAATCGAAGTCCCTAGAAAATCATCGAAAAGTGCGAAATCGATCGAGATCGACTTTAAACGACCACGGGGCTAACGATTACGTTTCTAATGGAAAAACTAAGCTAACAGCCGGTTTCGGAAGGGATTAACGCGACGGGACATTCAAATTTTACAATCGATCGAACGGTGGGCGAACGACGCATTAACTCTCGATAGTTTAACGATCTTCCGAGGACTTAAGCGAAGCGGAAAGTTAATTCCGACGATTGATCGTCGTTTAGAGAGAGTGCAAGCACAGTTGCACAAATTAAAGCGTAACGGGTAAATGGCTCGTTAACTCATGACCGTTTCTCTTTCGTTTTGTTACGTCGTAACATAAAATCTAATACTTTCGAGCGAGAGTCTTCGGACGAAACTAGGCTATGAAAGAGATGGATAAGCTTGCGTATACCACTGACTATAAACTAAGATTTATAGATCAAACCTGCAAAGTGGCTGTCGCGTCATCTTCATTTCGAAGATTTATGATTTGCGGATATTCCGTTAATCGCGTAAAAACCTTAAGTTTTAATTGACACCGATTGAACCGAAATTTGAGTCTATTCAAATCCAAGAGACCATTGAACTTGAAAGAAGCTCGACAGCATCGATTTTTTTGCCCTTTTCCAGTATGGTATCCAATTTTTGCACGACTGTATCCTCTGTTATAATTCTATCGTTTTAATTTCATGGCGATTATCGATCAACGACTCATACTGTTCCCTTTTTTTGCTTTTCAGGAACGATAGGAAATCGAAAGGATCGAGCACGAAAAGAAAGAGGACCAACATTGTCGGTGAGTCGAAACATCTGTAGCACGTTTTTCATCGAGTCATCGGCTCTCAATTAACGCGTTTTTAATCCCTGCTCTTTTTTCCTCCTGTCTCCTGGATCGATGGCTTCCTTGTTTGGTTTCGATTATGTAAGAATCTGCGGACAGGAAGTTTGTTTTTCGAACGATTTCATGCGAGCTTCGAATTTTTTTTATCTCCTGTTTCTTAATGATACTTTATTCTTCCATTTAATGGGTATTTACATAAAATTTGGAATTTTAAGCGATCGAATTAACCTTGAATCAAAGAGAAGGACAGAAGGTCCGTGCGAGGGAAGGGGCGGGTAATTCGAAGCTATCGAGTGGAAGAAAAATTAATGCCAGTATACCGGTCGACACATTCCCCTTGTCGATCTTGTATCGTCTTTCCAAAGTTGCGGCTTGCGTTTCGCTAACATCCGGTAGTTTCAGAACGCGACACCGTGAACGTATTATCGCGTTAAGAGGAACGCTCTGTTACTCGCAGAGTTAATGGATCGTGAAAAGCACTCAATCGATCGGCGTTTCTTCCTCTTCTGGCCTTTCTTTCCCTTGGTACCAAAGAGATCGCTTGGTGCAATGACGTGATTGGGTTACACGCCAATCATCGATCCTCGGGTGTCGAGCTTCCGTCTCGGCCCTTAATCGCGCCCCATCGAATTTTCATGTCATCGAGCCCGACGAATATCAGAAGTCGCTCCGATCGTTTTCAACGTAGTCCCGAAAACGACTCGTCGTAGATGCAACGACAACAGTTTTACCTTCTTTCGCTAACGAGAGCGACTCTTGCACGAAACCAAGTAACGCCGATAATTCCACGAAACAAAAATAACCGATTAATCTGCCATCGCGTATCAAAACTCGCACAGCAAAACATGGAGTAATATTTCCCCTACACCTCTTGACTCTACATCACCCGATTGCCCGTCAATCCGTGATCACGTCCGCTCCACTTGTTCCGCGTATCAGCGACTTTATAAAAGACGCGAGCAGGAGAATAAGACGAAGAAGCAAAGAGAAAAGAAGAGGAAGAAGCAACCGACGAAGCAGAAGGAGAAGAAGAAGAAGAAGAAGAAAGAGAAGGAGAAGGAAAAGAAGGAGGTCCGATGCATCTGAACCAGCGTGACCCGGCGCAAAAACGGTCACGATATCTCTGACGCGGTGCATGGGAGAGGGAACAGGTAACGAGCGATCAGATTTCTATCAGGATGCAACAGTCTCCCCCTTCCTCTTTCTTTCTCTCTTTCTCTTTCCATCTCTTCTACTCCTGTTATTTTTTTTTTTTCGTTTTCTATCAAGTAACTAACCACCAACGATCTAACGACGACGAACTGTTTCGGTGGAGTGTACGGTGTACACGGCAGCAGCAGCAGCAGAAGCAGCAGCAGCAGGCCAGGCCATCGTGCATCGCCGATGAGAATATGACCCCTGCACGTACGACTCGGTCGCGCGGAGTCTCTCGAAGCGTGTACAGTGTATAGGCGTCGTGGCGCGTCTCCGGAGGCCAGGCCACGGTAGAACGTAGACTGTTGGCCAGGACTGAATGCCGTGTGTGTAGGTGATGGGTGCTCTCGCGCGCGCGCTCGGCCTGGTGGGAGTACCGCAAGGGTCAATCCATGGTGCAGCATTATATTCCGCACGGGGGCCTCTGAAGAGAGCGGGTTCACAGCCAGCACACGACGACGTTCGAACGCTTAATGGCCGGAATTTGTCTGGCCGGCAGGTACACTGACAGCCAGTCGGTTCAGCGTGGCTGTTGCGCTGCCCTCGGGCGAACCATGGACACGCCGCGAGGATCGGCGACGACGACCGGCTCTTCTATCAGACGCGGAGACCGCGACCAGTAACGTCACGCGGTTACCAACACCAACCTGCTTCTACTCCGCTATGTGGCACAATTTCAAGATTCGAGCATTTTTATTAGAGAGGATAGGTTTTATGGGCGGATGTCGGTTCGCGGAGGTCGATTAGAGAGGGAATGTGGAACGTGGGGAACTGCTGCTGGAATGGTACGCTGCGCAGCTCGGTAGTCGCTCGTTTTTCTCGTGTTTGCTCCGGCAGACGAACATTGGGACGCGTTGCGAGATTATCAACCTTTTAACGCCTGTGTTATGAAAACATAAGTCCACAATGCGATTTCTAACAAATACGACACAATGGGCAATTTGCATAATTGCTTGCACACGATATATAGACGCGTTACGAAGTAGTACAATAGTCGGCAAGAAATCAGGATTACAAGTCTTTTAATACGACGCGCAGATTTGTCGTGTAACGTACGTTTCGCGCGAGGCGTTAAACCTTAGATTATAAATGAGAGACATAGATCCCATATTAGCTCCCTATACTAGCCGTGAAATATATGATCTTACCTGGAAAGACCAGTAGGACGCGTAAGCCCTATCCTTCGGGACTGCTTCTCTGAATACTACAAATATTCTATGGCACTATTACCTCGTATTAGTTCCACTCAACGTACCTTGAGAAGCTTAAATCGTAAAGAGAAGAAAACGGTAGACAAAGATTGCTTCATCGTACTTCAATATCTTCCGAATCTGATCGCAGAATCTGATCGCTAAGCTTTTAACAAACCCTCTGAAGCGGCCCGAAACACTCGCGATTTCTCGTCAGCTAATCGTAATTGAATTCTCAAGCGCGGCGTCGTGTTTCATCGTGGACGCGTGTCAGCCATTTGCAGCCGTTTCCCACGTCGATCACGTTTTAATGGTCCCTCCTAGAAACGGACCGATGACGGACTGTCAAGCGATCCGTGGCTAGATAACGTTTAGAGGATCTCGCGCCTCAACACCGCTTCGCTTCCTCGTCCATTTACGACAATGCGAAAAGATATCCTTATCTAATTCAGGTCCTAATGTCAGGATCGTTAACGAACGATCAGAGATTGCCTGCGGTCCCTCCTCTCGTGTACCACTCTCGGCCCCGTATCTTTGACCTTGGTCAAAGGGTGGAACGCCAGCTCATAGCGAAAAATAACTTGGCCGTAATTAAACCATTGACGGTTCCTCGAGGTACCGTAAGGGTCAATCCGCTCTTCATCGAGTATCATCGATACTTCGAAGCGGCCACGTAGCCTTCGACCGATCTAACCACGCGACCGAGGTTCTTCGCTGGAATTTGTTCGAACGACAGGGAGGCGTAGATAGTTATCGATAGAGAGAGATAGATAGATAAAGAGACAGAGAGAAGTAAATGGTTTTCTAGTATTAAGAATGATTATTAAGTATCGAAATACTAAGCGTAGAAGCTGAAAAAGATGGTTCGCCGAGGATATCTCGAAGGTCGTGTCAAAATACGTCAGTTTCCATATAATTGTCTTGGCCGAAGATTTACGCGGACCGCTCTCTTCTAACGATTTAATGAAAAAAATTGCCTCTCCAATCAAGAGAGCGTCAGTTCGGAGAACGGACAAGTATCGAACGAGTTTCTTTAGATAGAAACGAAAGCTTTCCCTCCTTAGCAAGGAGCGAAAGTCGCGAAGGTAGTCTCGTCCCTTTGGGAGCTTGGACTATCAAGCAGACAGGGTTCTGGTTGGTTCACGCGTGCCGCGCGGAAGTGGCGAGACACTTGAGCTTTAACGACCGGAATTTGTCTGTTGAGGCAGGTACACGATACGACTAGGAAGGCAATCAGGAAGCGAAGAAAGTCGAAGGAGACTAACGAGTCGTACTAGGAATGGATAAATAGGCAGTCGTCCCTGGAGACTCTTTCCTTTCGGTCGCGACGAGTTCGTCACCGCGTGAGTTTGTACATCTCGCTATTGCTCGATATAATGTCCGATGGACGTTCATTTCGAGTAACAAGACTCAAGATATCTCGCTGCAACAGAGCTCCAGATTGACAAAAATTGATACCAACGAAATGTTTAACAGTTTCTCGAGTTCTCGCGAATTTTTACGTTCCTCGATCACTGTCACCTTTCTATTTTCACATATTTCTACTCTCGTTTTTTTGCAATTTTCCTATCGCATTTTCATTCCCATAGAAATTGAATTTCACAATTCCACCATGTCTCTCTTACTATTACGTTCGTTATCTTCACACATTCGTAACAAACGTTTCGCTGATTATCGCACAATCAATCGTCCGCGGCAAACAAATCGACTAAATTCTCGTTCGTTGAGTACGCCGCGACCAATAAACCTCTCCGCTTGGAAGAAGTCGTACGGGAGAATATTTCCATCGGTATCGGCCATAAATTAATGCTACCAGGAAAAGAGAGAAGCCGACTGTCAAAGGAGGCACGTTGACCGGTCAACACAATCGGCGTGCCGGTTGTGTAGCATGCCTTTTTCGGCGAACTGTGAACGTAGCCTGAGGTCTGGCATTCCCCCTTTCTTCGTCGTCGTCGGCCGGTTCGTCCGGGGTCACCGACGAGAGGTCACGTCGCTCGCATGGCATCGGTGACTTTTTCATTTTTCTCCTCCCACCCTCTCCACCTTCTCATACTATCTCTCTCTCTCTCTCTCTCGTCTCGATAGCCGGGGGCCTGACTGCTCCTCCGTCGCTGCCTCGTTTAAAGGAGTGGTTGAATGCATAGGCGCAGCCTTTTGCGAGGATTCTTTTGACCCTGACGCCTCGAGAGTTCTGCGATCTTGCTGACCAATGGAAGAATGGGCCGCAGTTCTTGGTTTTTTCGACGTTCAAAAAAAAAATCGTTTTTCAAGTTTTTTCGATTTAGTCTTCGAGTTGAGAAGCGGACGAGGCAGAGAGCGAGAGGTTTAGTGGTGTAGGAAGGACGGTTCGCTGAGTTTTCGCTGGAAGGGAATTGTTTGCGGGTAGCTCGAGCGTTTAACAGAATGAATGGAATGAAAGTTTATGTACTGTTACGCTGGAAGAGGAATTCTGCTTGATGGCGAACGATCGGAATGTATCGGGATTACTTGATACTGCGGTAGCCTATCTTCGTTGGTAGTTTCATGAAAATCAAGGCTATCAAGTGCGGTTGACGTCCGACAAGTCGTATCGAGCTATCTGACCACGAAAGGGGCGCGTCTACTTTCAATCAGATTCTTACGTACGCGTCTTCTCGAAAGGAACCTGATGCTGGAATTTAGAAACCAAAAATTGACGATTTACAGTTAACAACTGAGGCTATTAACGTACCGTTTCTTGTACTTTCGCGTCCTTCGAAATAAATATACTGGCAGCGCTGCTCGCGAAACTGTAGAAACCAACAGTCGTCGATCGACCAGAGCTAATCGATCGTTAAAAACTGGCAAGTTGGCGTTTGCCAATTTGTTGATTCAAAATCGATGATCGTAGTTACGTAATGGTAAACGCCCACTGATCGTCGCGTTGTTCAGGTTGTAGCTTGCCGGTGCAGAAACACATGGCTTTGAAACGTCGCGTACCCTCTAATCGCCTTACCCACGACATCGACCCGAAAAATAACGGTAACAGCTTCTTCCACGATGAATACTGTTCTTCTAACACTTTTTGCCGCGTGCTCGCTGCGTACGGCGCCAGTGGTCAAAGGTGCCCGCGTATAAAACCGATGAAGACGCACTCCGAAGAGAGAAGCGAGCGAGATAGACTCGTTGCACGTCGTGAGAGGCAGCGAGAGAGAAAACGGCTTACCGCATACTCGCCACTCCGTACGTCACCGGCGCGAAAGGATAAATGCTCGCGATTAGCGATTTATTTGAATTCCCGATTGCGCCGGTGAAACGGCGACGTTGACCGACTGTTGCTTCTCTTTCTTCCAAGCTTTGCCCCGAGCCTTCTTCCTGGACTCGGGGGAAAATTTTACGAAGGATGATTATCGAGGAACGCGAGATGAAAGAGGCGACGCCATAAAGAGACGTTTTTGCGACGTATCTCCGACATGCGAAGCTTGCGCGTATCTTTCTTAAAAGGAAGTCCCATTGGAATTTCAGAATAGAAGTTTGGTAAATTCGCCGTTAAAGGATATTGGAATGTTTTAATTCAGAGATAAGCGATCGGTCGGCGCGCGTGATTAGTACGATAACGAGTCTCCGAGGTATTTTGTAAAGGATCGGCTTTCGCTGTGCCTGTTTCGAACAGCGTTGCGCAGATTATGAAAAATTACCCTGCAATTGAGAAATGTCGCCACTTGGTTCTATGTACCGCGCGATTGCGTAAATCCTCGTTGCGATAATAACGAAATATTTCATCGTGATATAGGAGGTACTGGGCGAACGTCTTGGATTCTATGTAACTGTACACGATACTCGAACAATTTTCCAAGTCACGCTGTTAAACGTATCGACGAACAATTCACGCGAATAAACGCGCGTTGCAACGATTAAACAACCGTTCGGGACATTCGTAATTCGAATGGATTCCGAAACGTTGCGCTCCGCGAATCAACTAACGGTTAAAACGTCGTTTCAAGAAGAATTTACTACGGTTCGAATAATTTTCCGATCGTAACTGACTATCGTTGCATTTCGACGATTCTTTTCGTTAACGGTCGCGCTAATATTCGAATTATTTTGAGTCGCTGCAGCAGAGGAAGAGAGGAGGAAAGAGGATTAGAAGGCCAGGAATTATTCGCCAGGAGATAATCGAACGATCGGACATTTATAACGGAATCGATTACAAGTGGAGATCGAGTTGACCAACGGTTCGCGGGAATAACGACTTTGCGTAACAATTAAACCGCCATCCGGGATGCAGTTACGATCCTAGGAGATTTCTCGAACGTAGCGATTACGAATCGACCAGACAGCTCATCATTTAACCTGCTTCGAGTTGACGTTAATGTCGGTAGATTTAAAAGGCACTCGAATGGCTTGAATTGTGTCGAAGTAACTACTTCGCCATATTCATCAGCGATGATAAATTTCATTCTTCTAGTCCGCTGTTCCTTTGTAATTAGTATCGCGGCTAGCCGATTCATCGCAAACTCATCGAAATTCGATCTTACGAAATTCAAACGATCCGGTATTTCGTTATCGAGGAATTGAATACGCCGGTCCGTGTACATTTTAGAGAAACGCTTTCGGAGTGCAAAATTCATTCACGCAAGGGCAATTTTCGCATTGCCGCAAGACGCACAGAAGCTCGGTTCAATCGATTCCCATGATCGAAGGATCGGTTCGTCAGGGCCTGTACGTAGTCGCAGGACTTCCGTTCGCACGGTATGCGATTAGTCGCGAGAGGCGAATTGTCAAAAGCCTGGGCAAGGAACGTGGTGTACCGTTAAGCCGGCGTTCGCCTATCGAATATTCGACCTGTGACCCGGCGACGCTTGGCAGCGTGAACGCGGAAATGCAGACGTACGCTACGAGCCGCATCGACCTTCCACAGGTCGACTCTACGCAGAGTGCACTTTGTCTCTTGCCTTATCGTCGGTGCAGAACGATTTTTGAGCAGGAGCTGTCGTCGAAGCTGCTTCTTCTCGCGCAGAGACTCGAATCGAGTGACTTGAAACTTGGCTCGAGCTTACAAGGAATCTTAGCAATCGTTCTTATAAGAAATAGATAAGACACGACGATTAAAAGTTTCGTCCATCGAAAGATCGTTCGTAATTCTCTCAGCAAAACCTTTTGCGTTTCGAGAATCTTTCCGTTTGTCTCGCGAATAAAAGGTATCAGCGAAAGAGGAAGATAAATGCGTGTCAGACATGGAAGAAGTTGTCCGGTTGGCATTTAAAATTCCTTTTTAGCCAAAAGACGCGCGATTTCACGATAATAGATCGTTATTGGGGTGCCCGATACGTGCAGTCGTACTGTTACATTGAATTTCAAGAATACTTGCTAGCATAGGTATCGCGAACATTGATTGACAACTGTATACCTTCAATCACGATTATATTATAATCGCGGCCGCTGTCACGATTCCTCGCGCTATTACATATATTAGATCCGCTCTCGTGGCTCTGCCGTAACTTTCGATCCGTACGATAAGATTGACGTCAACACGACGCAATGCACCTCCTGTAAATACAAATATTTAATTCAGTCTCGGCAGCGCGAATCGCTTCCTCGTCGACGGCGCGAAAGAACCGACGTAAATACGTTCCACGTGGCGTACGAGGCGTGAAACAATGTTAATTGCGAATGTTAACCTTTTGCATTCCAGAAATTTCTACGATACGATCGATCAACGATCCCAACACTCTGAAAGTTTCGCATTCTCACAATTTTTCAAACAGACGATTTTCTTTCGAAACGTATCTCCAAGCTTTCTGAAATATTTCCCCCTCCATTCTGAAAGATCACGTTAAAATTTAGACGCAGAATTTCTTCACCGTGCAAATCGATGCGCAGCCCGACGTAAGATCGTTGCGCGAAACAATGCAAAATTGATACATAGCCAGGTAGGAAGCGAATGCGCGACACGATACAAAATCGACGTATAGAAACTCTGGGAATTCGAATCTTCCATCGAGCCAAGGTGTTTCAGGCAGAAATCCAGCTGCATCGCGGACCCTGTGGAAGCGGCGTTACAACGACCGAAAGAAAAGAGGCGCCTGACACGAATGCAAATCGGAAAAGATCGTGGTGTCAGATTCCGCAACGGGAAGTGGCTTTCGGAGGCATTGTGCCGGCCGGATTACACGGAATCTATCGCGCATTATACACGGGGCCGACTGAATAGATAGATAAATGGTCGGCGTGTACGGGAATAGGCCGAAGAAAGAATCGCGAAGAGAGAGAGCCGGCCTGGTACCACTAAAGTGTACACTGCCTAGGCTTCCTCGAACAATGGGGCTGTTCGCCTCTATAATCGGAAGTAAGTGTTGTTAGCGTAATGCGTAACTGTACATAGTGACCGGCTAATTTCGTATTATGTCCCATTACGTGTCGACGGATTAAGGAATCGGGATCCAGCGGAAAGCTTTTCGATCGTCCTCCATTCACCCTCGACTTTTCCATCGATCTTCCTTCCTCTTGTTTGGCGCGGCAAAATTGTACGGGTTCAAGTATAACTCTGTTTGAGAAATTTAAGGTGATATTGGGTGTAGTGCGTTAAATAATCACTCGGTGTTTGGGTCAACGATATATTTATTAACAACTGTCTTCTTTTGATCGTCTTCCATTCATCCTCGACTTTTCCATAGATCTTCCTTCCTCTTGTTTGGCGCGGCAAAATTGTACGAGTTCAAGTATAACTCTGTTTGAGAAATTTAAGGTGATATTGGGTGTAGTGCGTTAAAGAATCACTCGGTGTTTGGGTCAACGATATATTTATTAACAACTGTCTTCTTTTGATCGTCTTCCATTCATCCTCGACTTTTCCATAGATCTTCCTTCCTCTTGTTTGGCGCGGCAAAATTGTACGAGTTCAAGTATAACTCTGTTTGAGAAATTTAAGGTGATATTGGGTGTAGTGGGTTAAATAATCACTCGGTATTCGGGTCAACGATATATTTATTAACAACTGTCTTCTTTTGATCGCGTAGCGTATCGCTCTGTTTCGCTAGTCAGTCTCGCTGCGCGGTTACAACTCGACTTCATCGCTTCCTGGTTCAAACTCGACTGTCTATCGGATTCGATTCTTTTCTTTTTGTCGTCCCTCAATGTCCACGCGTTTGTTAGGCGTCCACGACCGTTACCAGGCACACCTTCTTCTCGAACATTGGGTGGAAGGACCGTCGGGATATTGACGGCTCATTAGGCACTTCGCTTCGGCGATATACATTGTTGCAACAAAGTGCCGCAACAAATTCTACATCTTATCGATGGTATCGCGTGCTTTTCGCATAGATATTTTTGCTCGGCAGTAATCGCGTACGCAGGTATAAGCATTTAACTTAGCTAAATGAGAGTTTCAGACACTTTCTATCTTGCTTAATTCACTCGAGACGTTTTACAACGACTAATGAGATTTAAATATAAATCGTGCTACTTGCAGTTTTTGTAAGGAGCAATTTACTTATCTAAAAGTAGACAGCCACATAGTTAATAATCGGTGTGCTCGATCAGAGTGCTAGATAATAATTATTCTGGAATTACACGCGTCAGCGGTATCGAGAAAGTGATATATGTTTTAAAAACGAAACTAGAGTAATTGCCTTGATTTCAAAACAGATCCGAACGAGCGATCGGCGAAGATTCTCGCCTTTTTTGGCCGTACCCGTTCTCGCTTCCTGCTCGACGATCGTTTGCACGATCACGCGAACCTTAGAAAGCGCGTTCTTCGCCTTACACGCGAAAACTTGCCTTATTTACATAATAACCGATATCGGAAATCCACTACACTTCACTCCACTCAGCCACGCATTATTGGCTTCTTCGATTTTTATCTTCGTGCCAGACAGTCTTTCGAATTTTCCCCAGAAATCATCCGAAATAGTACGAACCATTCTCACGCCGGATAAATAAATATTTTCGCTTTAAAATTTCCATCGGAGATTTCCACGGAGACTATAAATCTTCCCAGCCCCGTACTCTTATTCGCTCACGAGTTACCAGAAGCTCGTAAAACCCGGTTTCGCAATATTTGTACGTCGATCAACAAGAAAGTAGAATCGCGCGGAAAATGCGATTTTGTAACTTTCCTGTAAATTCTTATATGAGCGGTAGTTTTCTCGATCGTAATGCGAAAAGCGTGAAAGACCACGGTTTGTTTAACGCAGTGTTCCCGATTCAGTGGATCGAATAGAAAGAGGAGAGGTACAGGGACAGAAGAGAGGCGGAACGAAGCCCTTTCAGGCGCATCTCGGCGCAGCCATGCGTCTTGCGCCGGGCAGCAATGGCATTTAAATGTTAGCTCTATCTAGCCGCTGGTATTTCGCTGCAGTCTCAGGCCGCATCTCGCCGTTCTCTGTTCAATTTCGAAAGTTAAATGTCAATGAGCAGCTCGAACGGCCGCGTACACGCTGCACGCAGATGCACTTTTCGCGGCTTGGCCACGCAGTCGCGTGAAAGCACAGGAATCTCGCGCGATACGTCTGTATCTTCTTTCATCGGTCGTTTTCTGGTCTCTGGCAAACAATCCGTGAAAAATACCAGAAGCTTTGGAAAGGTGACGAACGGGTAGATAGATAGATCAATCGCAAGTAATTTGACGCGCGAAAGAATCTCTTTCGGAGTAAGAGGTTCGTTGAAATCTCGAAACTTCGCCTCACGACTTCGCTGCAAAAAATTCATTTCATCGTAAGGGACAGGGTATCTTCTTTCATCGAAGAAGAACGGCGTTGCGAGCATCGGAAACAAGAAATCGTCGAAGAACCGAGGTGCGTCTTCCTCGCCGCGAACTTTACTCGCACGTGGTACGTAGCGTGAAATTCTCTCGACCTCCTTCACACCTTTTCGACCGTACTTTATCTTCTTCTTTCTCTCCCTTCCTTTTTATCTTCGTTTTTCTTCGTTTTGTTCGTGCATCACGGCGCGCCGTTCAACTTTTCTGTGCAATTTACGTCGAAACATCGACGTGTGCCCGGTGATATAAAGTCGCTAAGTACCTGCGAAAGTAACTCGATTTCGATCGAAATCGGTGTTGGAGAAGTTACTCGGGTGAGAAGATGGTCGAAGGACGAATTCGTAGGCCGATGCAGAGGGTTCGCGCGAGTCGAGGATCCTCGATGCTGGTAGGCCATTATTGGCCATTAAATGGTCATTCGTTTGGATCGTCACTGGTGTTACGTGGAATGCAGAGACTTGTGCGCGTCAAATTTTATCTCGCTAACGAATGATTATTCCTAGGCGAGCCTGAGAATCATCGTTGGAATCTCGAATTCATTCGAGTTAATCGAACATGGTGCCGCTGCTTTTCACCACTAGTCCCATAAACGAAACGATTGGATAATCGAATTGCAAATAAAAAAGATGGAATCTCGAAGTCTGAAGAACCGTTACCAAAAATTCTTGGATCAATGAAAGCACCCAACTCATCTCCGAGCACGGATTAGTCTCAATCATTGATTGCACCAACGTGCAATCAATGTACTTACAATTGTCATTGCCCTCGTCTCCCATCTGTCCCGTCCTCTAGAGCCAACATTCCCCGACGCTCTCGAGCTCGGCAGACCCGCACGCGGAAGTCAAGCGGATTATTAATCGCGCGATGAAAATTCAATCAACGCTCGCAGGGAAGAACAACGTAGCCGCAAAAATCCTAAACCTTTTCACGGTCCACTCGCTACCTAGCTGTCCAAGCACGTAACGTACAGTTTTGCCATAACCTCGTTGAACCTGCGGGTAAAAGAATGGCATCGGGAGGAGACGACGTCGGATCGAGGAAATTCCGGCCGCAAGTATGACAAAATTGGCGTGCTCAAGATCGCGACGCATCGCGAGGAAAATCACGGACGAAGCGCGCGGATGGTAACGGTAGTCGCGGATGAAGTTTTTAGTATGCGCGATCCGTAGCCCCGGCAGGAAACAGAGTCCCTTCCATTAGGGCGGCCGACGTTCCTGCCGGCATTGTTACGCCACCGACCCACGAAGAATCTTCGCTCTTATCGCGAGCCTCTGGCCGACGCGACGCAGCGAAACGGCCAAGGTGCTGCCCTTCGGCACCTTAAAAGGTTCTCCGGCGACTCGAGGCGCGCAGGTTCATAGCTTGTGCCTGCACGGGTATAGTCGATCGTTGCCTCTTCCACGTTTTCTTTTTAACAGAATCGGCTTCGTGGTTGTTTTTTCCTCGTCGGTTCTTAATTTAGGTTGTTCGGAGTCGTAGGATGTTTGATAGATTTTACTTTAGAAATTCTAGCAACTCCAGGAAGAAATTAATCGACCAGAGTTGATTTTCTTAAATATTTCACTGGCATTTGATTCGATATAAACGTATTACTATAAATTCGACAACTGTAGAAAATTTCATTCTAAACGCGATACGAGGCGAAATACGGAGATTTTCCCGCTTGTCCTATATCCCTAATGGCACCATAGACGCCTATAGACCGTTGCCACTATATAAACTCGGCTTATTAGCCACACGCACGATTACGCCTGCGTGGCGCGGCGTCACGCAGTATCGCTCGTAATTACATCCCCTATTTATTCTGTCTAATGACCGTTTGATTGGCTCTGTTAATTATTGTTAGTCCGCAGTCTCATTACCTGCGACTAACGGAACACGCAAACAAGACGCGTCCTCTGTACACTTTATCTCGTATCTGCTCCGTAATACGCTTCTTTTCAGCTTTCTTCGATCACGAGACCTTGTTTGTGCTTCGTTCTATGGATAGAATATCTTTTATCGGTTTATCTTTCCTCGGTCTTTATATATCTTTTATCGTAGAGATAGCAATCGATCGAATTGTGATACAACGACTAGTTCGTCACGAAAGTGCAAGATTGAGATTCAGCTCGTTACATATAGTTCACGACTAACACGCTGCAGAAAAAAGAAATCTATGGCTCCTTATTGCGTTCGGTTAGAACGCCGCTTACGTATATTGGCACTACTCCTTCTACTAACTTTTTACGCTGATTAACGCTGAGTCAGATTAAATCTTGCTTACATTCCGCCAATTAATTAGAGAAACGGCGAACAATGGAATATATCGCGATCACGGGAACTCCTCCACTTTGATTGTCAAACAACCCTTCGTTTATTATTCGAATTGATTTAATTACCACGCTATTCGGAATTATTTCGTGGTAAGCGAAGAACGGAGAAAAAAAGTAATATGCGGTCGCAAACGAATGGACGAGGATTCGCCCTTGGTCCCGAAGAATCGGCGGCCACTTTATCTGCAGGATCTTCACGCCAACGGCGCCACGGCGGGCCCGCGATAGGAAAAACAGAAGAAAAAAATGAACTAATTGCCGCCCTACCTGAGCTCTACGTTCCCGGAACGAACGCTATCTTTCTAACTAATTAAATTACGCGCCGTGAAATCAGAGAGGCGAGCGAGCCGCGGCGAAGGCCGACCACGGTGCACGCCAAGTCCGGCTCGCGTTAAGTGGTAAATCGTCGAATTAACATCCGTTTCTTGCCACTACAACGATTTCACGCGGCTCACGCGCCATTTTTTCGCTCCTCCCTCGCTCTTCCTATCGCTGATCGTAATAGGAATTACAGACTTCCTTCTGCGATCCAATTTGACTCGCAGCTGAATAATTTTAGAGTGCAACAGCGAACGCGTGAACGCTCCATCGTCTTCTCTATGCTCTTTCCATTTTTTAATCATCATCTTCGTAGAAGGTAAAGCCGCGAAACTGTCCATCCTAACGCTAGATTCTCTGTCGTATCTCTCGGCAGAACGATGCACCTAGGATTCTGGTAATCGCAAAGTTGACAACGTTTGAAATTTCGCAAGGCTGCGGTTTCCATCCACGTCGTCGTTACAACGAATCGAACGTGAACGATCCATAGATCGAGAGAAACGCGTGGCGAATTGCGAAACGAGTGGAGATGACGGAGGAACCGAGACGAAGTCGTGCAATAACATCGCGAGAGAGTGCACAGTCATACGTTGCGTCCGCCAGACTTTCATGTCCCCTAGAAACTGAAGTCGCGTAGTAAGAGTGCTCCACATAAGGCAAGACGACGTAACGTATACTGTTACAACAGCCTCGTTCCTGCGCGTAACGCGCATAGTGCACATTCCTGTCCACGGACTAATATCGACTGCCGGGTTGACTGGTCTCCACAGATAAGCCTGAACTGGGTCAAAGCCAGTCGATGCCAGTGAAAAAATTCGCTCTACGCTGTCTCGATCGGTGCCGTTTTCCTTTAGAAAAACACCAAGTATTCGACGTTTCAATTTTTGCCCGTTTAATCGTTTTTACTCGAAACTTTTCCGCTTGGCATTCGATCGATCAATACTGGCACTGTCCAAGATTATCCGTCAAGTTGGAAAGTCTTCTCTAGAAAATTGCTCTTATTGCAGCTATTTATACGGTAAGTTCGATCGAACACACTTTGAATTCGACATACAGAAACAATGGAAAGCTCGAAGAGAAAGAAGATGACGAAAGTATGTGTATAGAACCCCTAGCATAATCACACCTTGGCACACTCGCACAGACTGGTCGCGTGATTTCTTCGCGGCAGGAACGTTAACTCAGCTGGAAAGTGTTTCTGGCCGATGTACACGACACTGTCGTCGTCGCGTTTAAGTTTACCAGCTTGTCCAAGGGGGACACGCGTTGCCTGATTCACGTTCTGAGCGGTTGCTAATAGCCTGACGAAGGCTTGGCGGAAATTTGCGAGCCACCATCTCGGTGGATCGCGACGATCGTCGACAGCAGGGGGCCCGATGTGACGAAGGTGTCGTTGGTTGCACGCACTTCCGCGAAACGAGATATCCTAGAAGCGATCCTCTCGCTCCTCTCTACGATTCTCCGGAATCGACCAAGTTGACGACACGGTTAAATTTACGCACGTCCGTCGCGAGAATTCCTACTTTCCATGGGGCGTCCGATTCGCATGCTCCGTCTATGGCGATCGTAAGACGAACGTCACGCTTTGCTATGCAAACTCGGGGATAATCGACATGAATCGTCCGTGTCGTGTAAAACGTTTTACGATTATTTAGAATAGAATATTTTAGACTGTGGGACGTGTGCCGTTTGGGACAGGATCGTGGGACCGTATTAAATTCTATCGAACATCGGAGGCGTGTAAAATCGTGTACCTGGTCTATCGATATTTTACACGAACGATTAAAGTTTGTCGAGTTGTAATAATTTCTTTTACTCGCGATGAAAAGAATTCCACGTGATAAGATGTTCGGCTCGAACGACTCGATCAGATTTATTCCTTCCATATTTCTAGAATTCTTTTATGTATCTTTCTTTGACGATTAAATAATTCCACGGTGAAGCAATTCACTCCGCGTTTAATTAACACGGACCTACGATAATAGTTAACGAGGCTCTAATAATAGAATAAAGTACCTACTTCTATTCTAAAATAGCTATCTTTTGAAATCATTCCGCATAGTGAATTAAGTAAAGCAACCGTCTATCTCACGAAAGGCTCGCGGTCGATTCCCCCGTGTTTCCACGCGTACATCGTCGAGGCTTCGCAGACCAAGTAGAGATTAGATAAAAGAAAGGAAAAATAAAAAATAAAAAAACATAGTCCAAGCTAGAATAAAGAAGCCCCCCGCGGATAATTATTGTCCCGGCAGGCTCTTTATCGTACGTGATTTTCACGCTGCCATAGACATTCAAATTGCGCGAGGGCTTTAACCAAGCAACGAGCGAGATAGTGGTCTGCGCCGTGCTCGGTAATAATTGCGATAGGCCGAGCGTAGGGGCAGAGAAGAGGAAAAAAAAAAAACAATACACCTGGGGGAGACAACGGAGCGAGGAAAACTTTATTACGCCAGCGACAAAGAAATTACAGCCTGTGCAGTGCCGGTCGGTCCACGCGGGCTGCGACTATGCCTGCATAAATATCATTCTCCGCGACGTTGGGTCTCTAATTTTCTCTCATTAGAGGCTCGAACGACGTGTTTCTTAGGGAACCGTGTAACGTGACGTTTAGAGTCGCTTTAGTGCCATGTCAGGTTCGAATGTTTCGTCGTTTCCTTCATTTCGCTTGGTTTTCCAGCGTTGCAGTGCTACGAATTGCGAGAGAAAGAAGGAAAGGAAGGGAAGGAAAGATCGTGCGCTGATCGCCTGCGACAGGAATTGTCTCGCGTGTCTATATGTTTGCCGCGGTCGTCACGGAGAAGCCAAGCACAGGGTGTAAGGTTGACAAGCTCGTCGTCGGGACGAATGCAGTGCGATCTCTCGATCGAGCATCTGCAGTCGAATAACCCGGACGTTTGCATTGAATCGCGCTCGCCGCCACTGACTGATCTCGTGTAATGCCATTTACATGAAACGTAATCCGCGAAGGTTGCGCGTCCGCTGGCAGCACGACGAAAAGAGGCAACGAAACAGGCCGCATCGTGGTTCCCTGGAATTTCTGTTACGGCCTAATGGGGTGTTGGTGTCGCCGTCTCGCTTCGTCACACATTCTGTCTGTTTTCTTTTCTCGAATTCTCACGCCATTAGTCACGCTCGTTTTCTCGCCTTCTTAGCTACACACTGCACAATGGCTCTTTTTCATCGATATATTCCTATCAGCGCGAGCTGTGCCATTTCTATAGGACGTAAAGGACGCAAACTTTTGCATTTTTTAGTCTGCTACGTAATTTATTACACAAATTTTATATTTAATTCGTTCACATTTATATATAAAAATACTATGAATAGAATAATAGAAAAATCCTTCATTTCGTTCTTTCTATGTTTCTCTATCGCGATAAAGGATATTCTCGCTCGATACCTTGGCTTGCAACACGATGTTCGGATAGGAGAGGAGGACGAGGATCGGACGAAGTAGACGCGCGCGCAATTAATGTTTTTACTCGTGCACGGCCGTTACTCTCCCTTCGACCCCAATCTGCGTTCACTCTCGATATTCCCTTTCACGCAGACCTCGTAGATAGCCAGATAGAAAACGACTTCCTGATCTACAGGGTTAAACAGCGACTGGTCGATCTCCTATATCGCCTTCCTCGTGGCACTGTTTACACAAGCCGTGCTTGCCATTTACACGACATATTTCTGTCTTGTTCGATTCTCCGCTTCGAGAAAGGGGAAAGGTGAATATCGGCGCTCGGAAAGGACTCTCCATTCTTGCCAATCAAGGACCTGTTTCCTCGCGGCGTTATTTAACATCGGTGAAATTTCACGTTCGCCAACCGTCGAAACAACGTCGATTTTCAATTGAAATCGGCGTATTTTTTCGCTAACTGGATTCGAATGTAAAACAAAACACGAGCTGAAAACTTGTCAAATCGAAATGCAAATGTTTCGATGGGAAACTAAAAATTGCTCTTCTGAGCGCACTCGACGAAGTATTTAGATACTGAGCCGATGCCTGAGGCGATTCGCGACGATTCTCCGTGGAACAGCAACGTTCGTGGAGAAGAAAGAACGAGACAGAGGACAAGCTAGAGACGAAAGAACGATCGGTCTGTGGCGGGCTCGCGGCGAGGAGGAAGAAGAGGCGAGGCCAGAGAGGGCGAGCTTTCTCCGTAATGCAGTTGGATGCACGCGCGATTCCACGAGCGGAGTCTGTATCCGTGATGTTCGCAACTCTCGTGGATCCATTGTCCTCGTTCCTCGCGGTTGTTGTAGCTTAGTGGGTTACTTAGGCACACGCGAACAGAGGCGAAGAGAAAGAGGAGGATTTTCAGCGGCGCACGCCGTGGCAGCCAGTTAGATAATGCTCGCGTCACAACGGTGAAACAAAACGGGCAAGCGGTGCTTGACTGTCGTCGTTGAAAGCGAGGAAAGTTTTGTTCCCATTGTCTCGCGCGCTAATCGAAGGCCGTGGAAACGCGAATCGTCCTGTTCACCGAGCTTCCGCTGCTTTCTGTATGTCGTTCGTGCGAACGTGTTGCGTTCTAGCCTTTTTAAATCGGCCGTAATTGGTGTCTCGTGTTATTCTTCCTGCGACCTATTGGACAATACGTACCGTCTTGGTCTCTTTGAAGCGTTTGCGCTGAGAGAAAGCGTTCTTACCAAACGTATATATTTCTTGGATGGCTTTTCAGCAATCCCATACTTAGATATAATTCTTCTGTAAATGTAAGATATTGTGTAAAGTATGGAGAAAAAGTAATTGCTAATTCAGTCGATATAGTTCGTTGGTATCGGTGAATGGAGGATGAGCAAATGCTTAGATAACGAAACTCGAATGTAACTTGGAAGGATTAACCCATCTCTGGGTCTCAAGATATGCATATCGCGGAAAACAATCGAATTAAATGTGCAAAAGTGGCGAACAACGTTGCCAACCGATCGGATATCGTTTGTGGGATCGTCGATTCGTCGAATCGAACGTGGCCAGGCAGGTTAGTAGAAGCGCGAGGGGATCTATCGATCGGTCGTTAGAGCGGGATGTTTAACCAAACGACAAAGATCTCTCTCGTCCGTGTCGCGAACGAGGTGGACGCTTATGTAAGCGAGGGATCTCGATCCCGAGATCTCGTCTGATTACTCTTTACAAGGATCGTTTCTCCTGCGAACGGGGTTTATCGATATCCAGCTACGAATTGATGGATCGCGACCAGGAAATACCAGAGACTAAGATCGCGGTGAAAAATCCACGGAGAATTATTCGAATTGAGATTATTCCCATTTCTTGGTTCACGATCACGAGAAATCTTTTCCGTTACACCAATTTATATACAACGATTTGCTATCTTTTATGCAACGAGATTCGCGATACTTCACGTTGGCAATTTAATAAAAATGTAGTTGCGCCAACTGAGGATTTAGAATTGGCATCAAAAGCATTGCCATATAAGAACAGAGGTAAATGTAGAAATTTTCTATAGAGATATTGGCCACGCAATAGACATCGATCGTGGAATATGGAAAAAGAAGAGAGAAAAATAGGAAAAAGTAACGGAACAATGACGAATTTTACTCGCAGTAGAAGCACCTAGGAACGATCGTTTTTCACCGATAACATAATTACGCTCACTAGCCGGGATTTTACGAGCGTGTCTATCTGGAGTTCGTGGCTGGTGCGCGAAAGTTACATAAAGACTCGACGGTACCCCATAATTTGATCGAACAAACAATGTTCGGCGAGCCGGTGTATTTAAGTTGGAGGTGAAAGGCGGCAACGTGAAAATGAGAAAGAGTCGAACGGGAGTAAAAAGCGAAATATCGGAATTATCTAACGTTTCGTCTTCTTTTTTCTTTCCTTTTCGGACGATCGTTCGATTTTCCAACAACCATGCGTTTACGCGAAAAAAACTGTTATATTTGATTCGTATGGATGAAAAATCGCGAAAGCTTTAAATTTAAGTTGCGAGTATTCTCATCGGGATACGATCTCGCGATACGGGAAAACGAGCGTTGTCATCTGAAACCATCTTCGTCGTCGTCGTCGTCGTCCTCCATCAGCTCGTAGTCAATGTACGCGCGTTAGTGGCGCAAAAAGAAAACGCGGACGAAACTTGAGTAATATCGACCGCAGGAAAAGTCGCGGGTCTCATGGCCTTTGCTAAATCGAATCTCGCGCTGCCGTCAAACAGCGCGGATTTATCAATAAATATTTCCAAACGCTTCGAGTTATCTACAATGTACGCTTACTTTAGAGGATTTTCAGACTCCATCGTTTCTATGCAACGCTTTACAATTTCCATGGACTTTTTATGGAAATATTCTTTTATCTGGACGATGATTTTATTCCGTTGAACACGTTCACGCTTCGAGAATCGCGCGAAAGCTCCCTGCAAGGATAACGTTCGTTCCAACGCGTTGGTGAAACACAAGAAAGCACGGCGGAAACGCGGTCGTCGAACGTGGCGGAAATTCGCGTCCCCGAGGGGCGAGCACGAAGCGACGCGGAAAACAAAGTCGGCAGTCAGAGTTTAGATAACATTATTATCGAGCGAGGCTTGGAAGGAAGGGCCAACCGAGTACATGAGAGCGCGACGGGGTTCTAGGGCTCCGGCATCCTTGCCCCGGGCTAAGGGAACACGCGCCGCGGGAGAGTCGAGGCGGATCGGCGAATCTAACGACCAAATCTCGGCACCGGTGTAAAATGCAAAACAGCGGCGGAGAAGAAGCAAGAGCGTGGCGAGGCGATGGGCTCTACGTTCCTCGAACGAATTCCGCGATGCGTGGCGACCAAGGTGGAGGTCGAGTACTTTGCTCCTTCTCCTTTCTCGTCCTTCCACGCCTCCGACTCCCCTTGTTTCTCTTCTTTGCTTCTTCTTCTTCTCCCCTTCTTCTTCCTCGTCGTCGTCCTCGTCGTCGTCGTCGTCGTCGTTGTCGTCGTCGTTGTTCTTCGTGGTTCTACGTGGTCTGTGTTGCAGCTACTGGCGTTGTTACTTCAGCCCTTGCTCGTCGTTGTCCGCTGCTTCCTCCGACTCCGTTTTCCTTTCTGCCTCCATGCGAGAGTGCGTGAAGCAGAACGAAACGAGGGTACCCGCTTCGTGTCCACTTACAACTCGGTCCGTCCTTTCGGTCGTACTCGACGCACGAGAAAAAGTTGCTTCGATCGATATCGAGCCCACGTTCTTTCGTGAATCTAGAGTTTTCGGGTGGCCAGGATGGCAATGTCCGCGTACACGAACCGATAGCACTGTCGCTACCGATTTCGTTGCACGAGTAATCTCTTCGTTTCGCGGGGAATGCGATTCTACGGGTTCTAGAATCGAGATGCAACGTGGTGCAAGGCTGCCAACGCGAGGAACGAAACTCGTGACGAGAAAGCTAAGGCTGTATCTACGATCGGCGAGCGATTTATAGCGAACGCGTGACGAATCGTTAACGAACGATTAAATAATAAACGCAACGGCTTCTGGATGCCGCGCAATAAATCCGACTTAACGGAGAGTGGCGTATTATTTACGCGGCGCGGTGACAACGTTAAAAAGCCGCGAGAGGTAATAGCGCGAAATGTCGGCGGATTAAAAGCCGTGACACTGCTAGTTCTACCGATCGTTCTTTCTCGCAACCATGTAATTAAATTCCGCGAATATCATTCGCGAGCTTGCCGCTTTTCTTCTTTCATAGCTGATCCTTCAAACGATTCGATTGACTTTGCATGGCCAAGAAAAACGCATGTACGTATATCTAAAAATCGCAGCGTCGAAGAATATTCGCGAGTATCAGCGAAGCGGTGATAATCGGACTTAATTAACAAAGGTAGAACAAAATTGTATTACAATCTCGCGATCGAGACGGACGAATTACGACGACCGTGAGGAAATGGCGACAGGAAATCCCGAGTAAAGTGGCGGAACAAGCGTCGACGTCCGTCTCGCGAAATGGAGATCGGTAGCGGTGCAATTACACGCGCAAATTGTAGCCGTCGTCTCGTCCGTCGTGCAGCAAGGCCCGTCTGTCCATAAAATGACAATGTACTCGGTGCTAGAAGCGTGCTGGTACACGCTAAAACGTTTAGATCCGCGTCCCGAGATAACCTAACCTTCGTCATAGCTTACCGAGCACGACGCCGGTCGGTTCCCTTCCTCTTTGCTTTTCCTTCTGGTGTATCCGCCTGCCGCCGCTCCAGTCCAGACCTATTCCTATGAGATGGAAACCACCTAACGGTAGGTCGAGCTTTTTTTACGTGTGCGCCGCCATTTAAAAGTCCTCGATCGCTCGTCCTCCATTGGAACGCGAGCTCTGCCGTTTTCATCAACCATTATTCACTTTTATCGTTGCATTACACTCGGCGGTTTCAATCGTTTATTACGTTTACATGGCAAGCTTGAGTTGTCTCTCCTTTTTCGTTTTTTTTTTTTTTTTTTTTTTTTATTTTATTTCGACTGAAACAAACGTGAGAACGTGGAATCGTAATCGTAATTAACCGTTTTACCGGTGGATGGTTTTCTCACTGGGTGATGGATGTTAGCTGGAAGCATAGTAAATCTAACGACTGTGTTACTATTGGACTTCCAATTAAGGAAGTTTCAGAGTCAGAAATCGTAACGATATCCTCTGAATTTATTTATTAGACCGATGTCGACTTTCACTGCATGATCGCGCTCCACGTTTCACTCTGCTATTCTGCAAAACGAACCTCGATTTGACTTAGTCTTGAAGAATCGAAGAGAAGGGTCGCGACTACGCAAATGCGAGGCAAAGATTTCCACGAAACAGCCGGGGCTAATTAGAATGAAGGCTGGTGTAATTAATCCCGAACACGCTTAGGCAAACGTTTCCCTTTCGAATGCGCGGCGACAGTTTCAGAGAAGCCGACGATGGTTCCACGAAACCGATCGCCAATTCTGCATGCACGTCACAGTACGAACGCGTGCTCTGTGCCGTTTCGACGAACAGAAGGAAAGAAAAAGAAAGAGGAAAGAGAAAGGAAAATGCAGCAGCCGACCGGTGAAGAGTTTACGAGCAGGAAATCGCGCGTTTCGCCGTAGTTTTCGCGCGTGCTCGGTTTTTTGACGCGCCTCGGTGAAAATTCGAGTGGAAAAAAGCGAAGATCGTCGCGAGAATCGTTCGAACGGTCACGTTCTTAGACTCGGTTGAATAATTCGCTAGTTTACAGGGCGGGCACGACGCGTTGATAGTTTGATCCTTTGTTTAGAAAGTGTCGCGCCTCTGCCAACATTCTTAAAACGTTCGCGAGCACGTCGAGTCAGCCTTTCGGGCGAAACTTTCCTCGATTCTCTGCGAAATAATCCGACTCTTTGTCCCGTCTCTTGCACTTTGCTAAATGGCCGGAATTTTCGAACGTTTCTCGCGAGAACGATGGAACAAGGATAGACACGGACAGGACGACACCGGCTAATACTTAAAATTTTATTCGCCGCTAATTTATTAAAACTAAAGAAAAATAACTTATGTAAAACAGGTTTAAGATCGGACTTGGAGTTTCCTTCGGAACGATCGTTTAGCGAATAGTCTTCTTCTTATTCGCTGTCGTTTCCATTTATTTCTCCTACCGTCTCGTCGTCTCGCAATCGTGTCTTTTTGTTGGTCGGTCTTAAGACGGATTTAAAAAGATGACACCTTTAAGGCTGATTCGAGGAACGATCGTTGCCTCATTGGCATCCAAGTTTGCTACTTGTCTCTTCTATGATAGAGTGTTTATTAGCTTTATTGTCGCCCGGTCGTTTGACGTTCGAAGGGGAAGCGAGGCAAGCGTCACTAGTATTCGACGTTGTAAAGTCGGCTTAATGTGCCACCTCCTCGCAATTACACGCAATAAATCGTTTCGGAGCGAGCCATTACACCGCGATCCTTTATGGCATCTAGATAATGATCACTCGCGATTCCGCGCCACTATGGTCATGCACTTTTCCAGCATCTTTCACGTCTTTTCTTTCTCCCTGCTTTTCTTATTTTTTCCGACAGTTTATATCCATCGCGGAAATATTTCACGCCAAGCCGTGATCGTTCAACGAAATACGATTCGTCGTCTAATTGATCGTGGCTACGCACAAGTCGCGACAACAGGTTTCCAGCAGAGGCAAAAGACTTCCCTGTCGTTCTTATGCTTGGAATAATTTTCTAGTTTGCAGGGTAAACATAAGAGGCTCGTGTCGCCTCGTAGACTCGGCTCTGCCTCGAACCGCGTTACGATGAATTCGTTCCTGAACGCCCCGTAATTTCAACGCCCCGCGATATTTCATCGTCGCGTCTCGCTGTTACAGCGCGTCTTCCAGCCCCGACCATCCTTTTTTTCCCTCCACGCAGTCATGGGACGTTAGCGATTTTTCTTGCTGAAACTTATTGCTCCTGTTGCGTCTCCGCGGGGATCGAAGGATAGGTGGTATTCTGGTAAAGTCAAGGTACTGGTTGTTACGGGTTTTTAATGAGAAGAATCGTTTGCGGAGAGTGTGAAATGGAAAGATCGCATGCGATGTTTCTTATATCCGGGATAGTTCCTTTTGCTCTGGAATTTAAAGTTCGAGTTTTCGAAGTTGCTGCATAGAAAAATGTTACCATAATGGAAATTGATACGTAATATTAGTAGGAGCATCAAGAAGAAAAGAAAGAGAAAAAGGAAATAAGGATCGAGGAGACTTAAAGGAAAGGGAACTTTAAAGAAAATTCACAGAGTATCAAATGTTAAACACTTTTATTCCTGTCGGTCATTATCATAAATTCACCAAGACTATTCTTCTTAAACACCGTGTATATTCTGTCTGAAACGATCTTTACAAACAGGGGTCACGATTAGCTTTCACACTCACGATGATTTACTCGTTTACATACACGATGGTTTTACAACGGTGTTAACAACAAATAAAAAAAGAAGATATCGTCGAACGACCGGCCAAATAGTATTCCTCCTTGGACGCCAGTGCCTTTGGAACACGTTTTGAATAATTTCCTAGTTTGCAGGGGGAGCACGATCCTTCTGGTGGTCTATTGTCTTGCCAGACACTCGGAAAGTGTCACTCCTTTTCCGCCGGTGTTGACGCGTCGCCTACGACTCTGCCGCGCAACGATTCGTCGTCTTTCTACGCGACGGCTGATTCAACGCTACGTCGATGCGTCATTCGATGAATTACCCTTGGCCAGTTCATAGCGAACATACCAGTTAAAAACGCATAGCTTGGCAACGTAACGCGAAAAGGCTGCTGGAAATGGTCGCCAAGCACACGATCGAAAAGCTAAATTTCCATAGGAAAAAGATTTAAAAATACCAGACAATGGAGACGTTGTAAACGTTGCTATTTAGAAATTTCGCCTTTCAAATATTTGTGAATGAAATGATATTGATATTTTCAAGGATTAAAATCGACCTAATTAACATCGATTCGAACCTTCGTTTATCTTTAATCGCGTTCCTACGTTCCGGAACAGAGCGATTCGTTGTAGCGGACGTTAATAATAAATCATATACGATAGGCGGTCACGGGTTTCGTGGATCTTCCGGTTTGAGTTGGCAGGTCAGGCGGCGAGGAAGGAAACAGGAAATGTGGCGGGCTGGCGACTAAACGCGTGAGCTGCGCGCGCGATAGATAGCGGAAGGGAGGCGTGCGATCGTTCGCTTTTCGATGTTCGTTCACGCTTGCCCGCGGTGATTTTCGGCTCGCTGTTGCAGTGCGTACGACGGACGGTTCGTTGCAGAAGCTAACCTTGGCCTCTTGCGTTTCTCGCGCGTTCAACAAGTGCTCGTAACTTTTCCGTACGATATAGCGGTCATATATCTTAGTAACGAGGAAAAGGGACGCGATATTTTAGTCTCGAAATCGAAATTGGAATATCGAGGTACGTTGCGATCGATCTTTCGCTTTGTATATTTGCGTGACGTTTAACGAGGTGTATTTGCTTTTTATTCGAATATCGAACGAGAGAATATGTTTGTCAGAATTCGTGCTGTCGCTAGACGTGGCGGATTATCGACGATCCACGAGTTTCTTAACCTCTTGCATTTCGAAGCACGCCGCGTCGCTCAGACGCAGGCAACGTCTGCTGTCTTACTTGAAGTATCGCCCGAAGGCGCGACAGATTACATACCAATACTGTACCTACTGATTTTCGTACACTTTGCGAGAAATGAGAGGTTTCTTAATGCGAAAAGCAAGTCAAACATTAAACGTGTAGCACGGAATATGAAAGAAAGTTGCTGGTTATTCCGCGGTAAGGTCTCCATGCAAAGCGGTCGTGATCGTTTCGCGACAAACATTTGTATAAATCACATAAATCGAAGCCGTTAGATTAAAAGAGAAAAACACCGAACAAGTCTATATGTATTTTGTCATTTTTGTTGCAGATTCGGGACACACAGGACGAAAAACAACAAGTGAGTACTAGAACGTGCTTATGTAAAATATTACGTTTCAATCTAGGGAGGTCTATGTAGATTTTAAGGAACGTTCGCGTTACAAAAATATCGTATAACGATCGCGTTGTATTGTAGAATTTAAATACTCGTCGTCGAGAATTACCAGGCTCGAACAATAGCTTTCGCAACGTTTCATTAATAGATTGTTACTTGGCTTTTGCCGCCACCAGTCGATGACCCACGTTAAGATAACAGTAACAAACATAACGTTGTTTCGAACAATGAAACCGATCGTGGCGAAAGGCATCGCGCCGTACATCATCGACGATCCACGACGAAGCGACCAAACTGCGCATCGCAATTATTCGCAGCTCCGTGATACCCTGCAACGGTGCAGAATGTTATTCTTATGGGGAAGAGGTGGGGATGCTATGAGAAAGAGATTAGCTACGGATCGTAGATCGATCGATTGCTTCTTGTGGCTCCGTGGCTCACCGATCACCTGCCGAGTATTAATTACATCGAACATTGTAACCAGAAAAGCAAAAATCACGATAATAACATTGAAACACGTTAAATTGAGAGGATTTAATTAGGAAGTTTAGTCTGGGTCGCGAGAAAAAAAAAGTGGAAACGTGAGTCATCGACGGCCCACTGACTGAACTAAACACAGTAATTACGGTATAATCATCTCCCCACGTGCGCTGTTTACGCTATCGCCCTCGAAACTCAAATTCGTAGCGATGGGTTCGAGTCGCTCGCGAGTTCCGAACAATTCTTCGTTCTACGTTAATTATTTGTCTAATCGTAGCGATAACGATAACGATACTTAGATATACTTTTCGATGCTGATACCGGTGGTGGGTCAAGATGAAACTCGGTAAGCGTTACAGAGAAAACCGGTGGAAATAGGAATTTTCGACTGTAGCGATTCTTCGTACATAGCTGATTTTCGATGCTACTCGATAATGCGTTCGGAAATTAAGCTATTCTCGAGCCATTGCTTGCTAGCGATGGAAAAACGTATGTTCATGGGACAACTTTGTACTTATACAAAGAAAAGCAGGCGATCTGGCTCTCGGCAGCCAGTTGATCGTGCACCGCCGGACGGTTTTGCCGTACAAATCGGCCTTCTTTCCCAGGAAAAATGCGACCGTGTGCACAGCTTGCAATCAGAAAAGATACATTTCGCTTCTGGTTCTGCTGTGCACCCTGTTGCACGAATTACGTTCGGCTTAATACCACGTTCCGTTGACAGTAATGTCGGTTTTTATTGTTTTCGCCGACACCGCTTCACGAAAGAATGACTCGCGTCAGGATTTCTATCCAGCTGTATGCTTAGAACGAGGTACAATCGATCGACGACGAGCTACGAGATATCGCATTGATGACCAAGCGTGGATTTTCTTGGAAATTTTATACCATTCTTATATTTATATATTAAACGAATCTCTCGTCGATCTTTCGACTTTACGAGAAAAGATGTACTTTTTGACGTCATTCTTCGGTGACGAGACGGTAGCCTCGAGTGACTAATCCGAAGAATGTGGGAATAATCGGTAAAGGGCGAAGTTTGCCGGTAAACTGGAATCGTGCGAGTCTCCTTATTAATTTTAAAGGAAGAAGATAATTCACCGACTACGAAGAAGTGGCGAAACGTCGGTGATAAATCAGAACCACTCGTGGAAAGATTGTTTCTAACGAATGGGATAGAATTTCTTGGCGAGTTCGCATGCGAGGACAGAGAAAGAAGGAGAGAGCCGAAGGGTTTTCAGTAACAGAAGAAAAGTCGGTGGCATGTTCTGGTTTAAGCGAGTTTCAACGAAAATAATTAATACGTTTCCATGAAGAGAAACGGTCGCGCATCCATTAACGCGATCCAGGAAGGTGTTCCGCGAACGTAGCGAGCAATCAGAGAGCCGAAACCGCTCGTTTCCCGCGCAAGATCGATCGACTGTCCCGTTTTTATGCGTTCGTCGCGTGGTAATGAGTGCTGCTCCTGTAATGGCTCGTTGCATTAACGTCGCGCCAGACTTCGTCCCGGGTACCTTCCTCGGACGACGCCTGAGTCTTCGTAGGTTTGGTCGGTAGTTTTCGGGGTGAGTTCGACGCGAGAGATTAAGAATCTCTCATGGACTGTGAACCATAGAACCGCTGTTGGAACGGGACAACGTGGATCCTGGATGGATTATAAAATCATATCAACATAGGGCAACGTTAAGTAATTCTCGGTACCAGCGACGAAATAAAAATCGCGGAACTGAAAGAGACTGGAAGAGGAACGCTTTGAAGTACAGTCTTGATGCAAATTTCTGCAAGTCAGCGGGTAAAATACGACGGTTTAGCGTGTCGTCGCGCGGCAAGAAATGGCTGAATTTGTTTGTAAAAGGCAGCAGAAGTGGTGGTTTGCCGCGTGCCAATTAGTATTTCCTAGTTTTCCCAGTCGGGCCACCTACGTTGCTATGGTAACCGCGAACGATTATTTATTCCCTTTGTTGTACTTTGTAATTACGTTTAATTAGTTTTATTACTGCGCGTACGCAATTCAAATGCTGCGTGGCTCGAAAAATTTGCAATTAACCGGAGAATAAAGATTTCCCGCGTTTCACGCGTACACTCGCACGCTCCATCGTTATTTTCACCGGATCGTTCCTTTCTAATTCTTATACGTTTGATATACGTATTTCCACTGTCGATCGCCTCACCTTTCTTTCCTTTTTTTTATACATTCGCTTCTCGAGAGGATTCGATCAGCAATGGGGTGAGTTCTTTCGCTTTCGCTCGGTTCCAGTCGTCAGATAATCACGCTCCTCAACTTCTCTGTGTAACTGGAATGAAAACGCATGCTTGTCGCATGATTCACGTCCAGTTTTGAAACGCTGGATTTCAGAGAAGTGATCTCACCCTGTTCGAGACGGTGTCACGCGACCGTACGGAGGTCGTTGATATTCTCGATGAACAGAGCTTCGTTTGTTTCGTCTCGAGTGGCTACGGCCCGTGTTAAACTTGGTGGAAAATTGCATTAGCTTTCGGTGGAAAGATAACCGTTTTGCGTTAGGTGAATCTTTCTTCTTTCCTTTATTTATCTCGGAAACTTTAGAATTAGTCGTAAACTGTAAATTCGTACATTGAACTTTAAATTCCTTGGAAGAATTTAAATTTGAAGTGTTCGATCGTAACATCGCAAGTAACATCTTTGCTGTCATAAGATGTGTTTGAACACAGCGCGATCTGATCCTTCTTGCATTCAGATTGCGTATAGGAGTTACGAAATTTCGGTGGCAAAAAGTCGCGTGATCCGAAATACGATCCATCGCTCGTGCCTTTGCGGCTCGATTTTTTTCAGAAGCACGTTTCTTGTCTTCTTGGCGAAGAAAAGTGTTAAGAATCGTCGTACAAGCTCGGTATAACTTGTCCAGGTTTTTTCTCCGCGGTTCATCGTCAAACCACAGGAATTCCTCCGTGAAATTGGAAAGAAGGTTACACGTATAGAGAGGAATAAAAAAGGCCGATGGGAATATCGTACGTTTTAATCTGGAAAAAGAAAAAAAGAAAACAGAAAATTCACGGAATTATTAATCCCAGCAGTAGAATCGTAGCAGCGCTAGAATTGCAAGGAGAAGTGTTAGAATTTAATCTTAAAGTTAAGATAAATAATCTGTGGAAGACACAATGTTTACGTCGAAATAATATTAGGTGATATTTATTAAATAGAATTACAGAACCAAATGTATTTAAAATATAAGTGAGTGATATTGTATAATTAACAAAGTGTGCAGGTAAAGAATTTATGGATTGTTAACAATTGGCCAGTTACTCTCAGACTGACTGTACGTAGTGACCCATGGTCCCTTGAAAGATTTTGAACCCCACTCTCTATACAGTAGTGAGTATGACCTGTGTAAGTGTCCTGTTCAAATGCCTGTGTAGGTGTCTATATAAGATTATTTGCGTCTATGTGTATAATATCGTTGTATTCCAACAAGAAGAACAAGTCTTTGTGCCAAAAAAATGACCCACTAAGAATCATTGAAATTTCTGTGAAAAATTACAAATTGATGATTTCGGTTATCCTGGTAATTTTTGTACCTTAACAGGCCATCTTCGACCATCGCGACACGCCACGAATCTCGCGTGACTGTGAGCATTTTTCGGTAAGATATTCGGAGTAACACCCGGCTGACTGTATCGGACAGAATTATTCGACTCACGCTAGATACCGGTCCTAGATGGAAACAACGTTAATTGCAAGTTTGGTAGAATCTCGTGGGAGCGTGGGCGTGAATTCAGGCTGATTCCATTAGCGGAATTGCGATGTTACGGAATGCGAGTGGGTGAACCATCGTGTTTCATTTAAGACAGCTGTCATTACGATATCAGCGTGTTTTGTCGAATGAAAATGCGATTCTGCTCTATGGACAGCTGTAACGAGGCTGCGTCGAATGGCACGTCTGGTTATACTCGTGTCGCGTCGTTATGTTGCTCTTGCGTTACGCTAGAATCGCGTCGCGTCGGACTACCGACTTCGTGTCATATTTGTACCGTCTTCGAGGCCCGCTCCTGATGTTCTTGTACTCGTATGGCAGTTACATATCGCGTACCGGACGTTGTTCATGACTGGTTGTACGGTTTTTTCGGGAGCAGTCTGTTCTTGTAAGTCTCTCTCGCCAAGTTCTCCTACCAGACGTTTTCACTTGGCGTCTTTTTACTCGTGCTATTTCTCGCATGCTAAATTCCCAGCATTTTACAATTTCTCGATACTAGCGAAAGTACAGTTGGAAGATGCAACGTTTACGTCGATGAGAATACACAACGAATAACTGAGAAGATAATTATTTATCATGAAGATTTCTTGCATCTCTAAGAAGGAACGGAAAGAAGATACT
Organism: Bombus flavifrons; assembly: GCF_040668555.2. Taxonomy (NCBI): domain Eukaryota; kingdom Metazoa; phylum Arthropoda; class Insecta; order Hymenoptera; family Apidae; genus Bombus; species Bombus flavifrons. Next base: position 8,808,675 of record NC_138454.1, read on the forward strand.
TAGGTTACTTTTACCTGTGTATTATTTCAAGTATATCATTCAAATTATACAATATATCGTTGCTGACGCGGACAATCGTCTTATTTCCACGCCTTCTTCACCGTCCTCACCCTATGGCTTTCCTCGAGCAATACGCCTCGGCATCGTAACCATCCGCTTGTGAGATATTCATACTTCTCGAAGGTAGTTTTAATAAAGCCTTCCCAAGGTCGTAGCTCGTCAGTACCAGGGGCCCCATCGAGCCACGATGCTGTCAGTGAAAATGAAGGCTCGGTTAAACCAGTGGCTAACCGGAGCCTCGGATTGTCCTTGGATAAAATTCAGACGGTGTTCCATCCTTAAACCCTTGTCACCGTTGGCCAGTTAATAGCCGTCACGTCGGATTCATTTCGAATGAAAAAGAGAAAAATCAACGCGTGATACGAAAATTAATCGACGATCACGTACACCGTTAAAGTTACATCGTAACGAACTATTTGCTCTCGTTACGATGTTACCAGTTAATGCTCGGTAATCGGGGCAACTATTCTGCAGGCGTCACGTCGAAGAAAGCCGGCTTGTCTCGCGTTGCCGAAGGATGAAAGGTACACGATGCCATTCCAGAGGAAAGAGACTCTGTCAGTTGTGTTTATGCCAGTGAAATTTCACCGTAGACCGCCCCTACAGCCTTGCCACCAAAACGAACAGAAAGGGTGGCTTCCAGGTCGATGCACTCGCCGAAAGAAGCCGGTTAGAATAACTGCCGTGGTCTTAGGATGGCTAACACGGCGGCTCGAGGCATTCTACTATCTCTTTTATTTGAAAATCCTACGAAAAATGATTATTTTCCTCCTATAGAAGTCCGAAAACTGTGATTTACAACGTTGTGCTCCAAAGGGATTTCAAGGGTCAACCATTCGAAACAGCCGGTATAAAATGAGAAAAAACGATAAGTAGAATATGTCCACCATTGGTGTTACCACTCTGTAAATATTGATTTTGGCAAAAGTGTCGGTGGAAGTTATCACCGGCGGGGAATAGAATGTGAGAAATAGCTGGAACGAGATGGTGAGGAACGGCCTCTCTCGCGAGATATATTATGGCCTGTGTGGATGCGGGGAACGGGCGAGTATTTCGTTAGATTTAGGGCCAACGCCCAGAGCCTGATCCTGGTCCTGTTGCTCTTTTTTTACACACGTGGACACGGGACGGAATCCGGCGAGAGGGCAGCTGAGTAGGTTCGCAGGTTTAGGCCCGGACGATGCCATAGGCGTGACCAAGAAATTCAAGGCGACCACTTGAAGCAACGATGTTTCGATCGAAATCTGCCTCGTAATCGTGAAAAATCGAATTACGCGATTACGACGCTGTCTAGTTGTCCGGGATGGTCCGAAGAAATTATCACGCAACCGTCTTTGGAACAGGCCTGTTACGGGTATTTCCGTTCTCGACGTCGTCAGGTGTCCAAGAATACACCGTGCCACCGTTTCCGAGCAAACAAACAGGAAACAGAAGGATCCGAACGGCAGCAATCAACATAGCTAGTGTACCGAGCGTACTTTGCAGAGTTCCCACGTTGTACGAGTCGATCTGCATACAAAATTCCATCGAAAGTGTATACCGAGGGTTACTCGCTTCTCTAGACCCCATCGACGCGATTCCTGACCCTGGTCGGCCAGGTCGATGCGGCTCACGCAAGAGCCATTGCGGCATTTCTGCCTGCTGCACGCTGCATCTCGTGTATCCCGTCTAATAATCGTGAACAGGATAGAAATTTTCCTCGAACTCGATTGAATTCCTTAGCGGGAAGGGGACGCGCTTCCCCGTGAATCGTAATTCAATCGTGGAAAATACTTTTATAAATCTTAAAATCATTCGCTACGAAATTATAGACGCTACGGGTCGTCTTATCCGCCGATGGGAGTATCGTTACCAGGCCGTGCAATGTCCGCGAGAAACGCCTTTACCTTTGCATGTTGCTCATCGAGCGAAACGTCCATTTCCACGAGTGCCGGCAACACGATCCTCCAACGAGGGCCTCTCACCAGATGGTAGGTGTCTATACCTACGAATCAAAGTCCGGTCGTGTCGGTTCCAGCCCTGTTCCGTCAAATTGCGCGGGCTTCTCACGAATCGAAGGGCCTTACGCCAATGGCAGACGCGAAGGGAAGAGGCGCACGGAGCACGAAAAAGAGTTTGCCATCGGGCGAACACTTTCCAGCGCTCCGCGCGCGGAGTTCCACGACCGCGTTTCGGGACAACAGCACGCCGGTACCCAAGCAACGTGGGGGCCCCCCGTCCTTGGTCCGTGTCAGTGGCATAGACCATACAGGGCCCGTTCAAGGTCGAACCGAGGGAAACCGAGCTCTCGCGAAGACGACCGACGGGCCCGTACCGAGTACGGCCGACCGTGCTCGAGTCCCTCTTCGACTGGCTGAACGTTGGTGGAGTGGGGGACGCCAGGGGCCCGGTGATGGGGAGCGGCGGACCGATCGAGGGCCCGAGCCAAGTGTCATCCTATACCCGTGTGCCTGCCACGTCGTTTCGCAGCGTCTTAACGCACATTAATACACGTTCTGTGTGTACACTAGGACGACACCCGCCTTCACCCGCGGTTTTCGTTTCTTCTCATTTTTTCCCTTCGCTGGCCACCCTTTTTTTTAGGTTCCGCCCTCTTCTTCTCATCCTTCTGGCTCTTCTTGGTCGTTGCTCTGCCGCTGCTTCTTCTGTCTCTTCTTCTTACCTTTCAGCTCGTCCTCTTCGTTCGATGCCCGGTCGTCCGTTCGGATGTTCGTTTTTCGATCTTACGGCGAGGTTTTGTTGTCTTTCCAGCCGGTCCTCGCCGGGATATTCCAGCGTTACCGAGAACCGAGCTTTCCAACAGCGACTCTTGACGGACGAATTAAATGGATCCCTGCCGTACGAAATCTCGGGGACGTGATCGATCGGTACACGTTTCTCTCCGTCGCGACACAAGGTCGATGACTTGGACAGACTCTCGAACGCGACTCGCTGATGCTTCGAGTTGACAATTTTCTGGCTAATTGGGTGGTTTCGTCCCTAGACAGTCTTCTATTCTTCCGCTAAAATTCCACTCGATCCTCGCTCGTAATGTTCGAATTTTATCTTCAACGATTGCCCCTTCGTATCTAATCCTACTCGCTCATCGCGCGCGTTAAGACGATCTAAGCGACGCCCATTCTACCAATGAAAACTTTCACAGACTTTACGTCCGTTTGATTCGGTTAGGCGAAGCGCGATCAATTCTCTGTCCGTGGAAAAGTCCTCGAAGAGATTTACAGTTAAACTCAGAAGCGTGGTGGTTGGATTCGGATAGTTGAATCGGATCTTTTGGTAATTCCTGGATTTATAGAGGCAAGTTCCGCGGAACCTGCAATTTCTGGGCCCGTTCTGTTGAACGTAACCGGCGTTCGCGATACGACCTTCCTTGGCCAAGGATTACGGCAGAACGGTCGACCGATTTTAGCAATCTCCCTCTTTAGTAGCGGTGTGCTCGTGGTCATCTGATGTAACAGGTTTCGCCTGGCCGTGGCTACGAGCCACGAAGAGGCGGACATCGGATTTCAAGGTTATTTAAGAAGAGGAGAATCGATAGGAGCCAAGTCGTGGCATGCGGTGCCGATTGATACTTTTCATCGATGGGATGGTATGCGATTCAGGAAATTCATATCCAGCGTTTTTTCCATTCGTTTCTTGTGTCAGAAAAGCGAAAAAAATATCGACAATCTTACTTTTCTTTTTACGCTTTCCTACGAAGATAACAATATTTATTTTACATTTTTTACAACGCTACGATCAAACTTCAATTTTTCTTTTTCCTTCTCGCGATACTCATTTTTCCCACGCGCGAAACATATCCCAAAGCAAATAAGAAACTTTCACATAGCGACCCCCGTAAATCGAACCCCGTAAATCGACCCCTCGGAATAGTCAGCGAGTCGGTGAAACGGCGTTCAAGTTACCAAACGACGCTCCCATACGAGCGCCGTGTGTCCGCGTTGCAACTCGACGCCGTAAAAGGTCCTCAACACTTGATATTCAGTGGTTGCGCTTGAGTTCCGTTAAATCGGTGCCCATTGATCGCGGACATAGAGAGGGTCCGTTGCGCGATCGATGATTTTCACGCGACACGTTCTTCCGGTTCGCGTGCTCTCTCGCCCTCGATCAATCGGCCGATAAGCATCGATAAATCGCGTCATTAATGCAAAGTGAATCGCAAGCCGGAACACGCGACTCGTCGCACGATGACAGACCTGCCGATGAGCCTTGCTGTCACGTCGTTCGAGATAACGGGCCAGCTGGCCAAATAGGTTCGTCCCATGTCTCCGTCCGGTGCTGCAAGATCGATAACACAGTTCGTTCGAGCTCTAACGCCGATTCATATTCCATTCTGATCGTTCTGGATGGAAACGTTTGTTCCGGTAACGAGGCGCGTCGTTAGGACCTTGCCATGGACATTCGAACGGGACTTTCAGCTTTTACGAGACCTTAGCCACATGTAAAGTAAGAAATTCAAAGTAAATTTGGTCAAAGATACGGTTTATCACGGATCCGATTACAGTTGCAGATAGAGATAAAACGTTACCACTGCCTGCCAGTAAGTAGATGGTGGGTTTTTATGGAGATTCGCATTTTTGCGGACAAAAGCGAAAAGATTGAATTTGTACGAAGATGGGTTACAGCCAGTTTTTCGATAAATATCGTATATTTTCGTACGCTACTCGGGGAAACTGGCAAAATCAACAGATCGTCTGGAACACCGTTAACATTCCGTGGATATAAAGAGCGAAATAAACGAACGTCGTAAAGGTAGCCGAAAAGTAACTGCCACCGGTCGACTTTTTTTTTCATGACGTAAACGTCGATACCATGTTGAACCCTCGTGAGTTTTCGACGTTCGGTATCGATAAAGCTGGCCTTGTGATCGCGGGAGTGGATGCCCACCACTGGTTACCTGGCTTTTTTTCCCGCCGACAACCGTAAAAAGGCAATTATGGTAATCGGAAGATGAATCGTGCCGAACCAGCAAGAAGATCGTTCTTTCGGTGACCGTTTTAATTTCGTCCTCTGGCCACGCCAGATAACGTTGCTTCGGTAATTGGTTCGCAGTTCCAACGATGATAAAACTTGGTATCTGACCGGAAATGCAAAAGCAAGATTCTTTTAAATTACAAAAAGTAGAACATTTGAAATGGAAGAAATTTATGGATGAAAACGAAGAAGATCGACGAAGGGAAACAGTCGATCAACAATCTCTTTGGAAAGTGTTCTCTCCTCTACTCGAAATTTAATATTCGACTCTCGCAAACATACGAATATTCGTTTTGATACGATGCCAGCGAGCCTCCTCCGACACCTGTCTGCCATTAATATTGATTAGAATTAGCGAATTAATAAGTACTCGCAAGTGGGTTTCGTGTGAACGTGACCTCGAACCGTACGCGGTCCGATCAGATACAGTTAACCAGAGCGCCTCGCGATTGTCACGTGCCTTTCAACGTTGGTAGCCTTCGATTTCTCTCATTCTCGTTTCAAAACCATTTTACAGAATACAAGACGTAAAAAGTACTATTATGGACGTGTCTGTAACAATTGCTAGATCAACAGATCCGAAGCAGCCATTTCGAACGTTAAATTAATCAAGTTTCTATCCGTAAACGAGTGTAAAATTGTTCATAAATACACGTTCCTTGTTCTTCCGCTTGTAACTTGATAAAAATGTCGGAAGTGAACGCGGTGGACATTGGCCGATAGACGGATCCGCTCGGACGACGTGCCTTTTCCACTTCCCGTTGCTCGGTTCCCTGGAGGTCAGGCACAAAGATCAGCAACGCCAACGAGCCGAGAAACCGAGAGAAATCGCGTTGATTGGATCGAACCGTGGCGTTCGGTCGCGATAAGAAGCAAAGAAATGACTCTCCTTTCATCTGTTAATTAAGGTAGAAGTTAGCGAGAGAGGGGAAGCGCGGCAGGCACACGTCGCAGGGATTTCCTGATATTTCCCGCGCTCGATGAATTCATTGCCGGTCCTGGCAGGCCCACGGCAAGCCTTTTTGCGATTGTAATTCGCTTCCTCGGCGGCGCGCTAGAAAAACCACGACGGCAAGCCTGCAATTAAAATCGTCAAGCGGCCGGGACCGGGTCGATGCACCCTTCGCGTCCGGGGGACCATGCGCTCTTTCCTGCGCGCCCGCTGAAAAATCGCAAAAACCGTGGAAAGCATCTTCTTGCCTCTCTTGTTGTGTCTTTGGTTTAATTTGCGAGCGTCGTTGCTTCCGCGAGCTCTGCTCCCTCTCTCTCTCTCTCCGAGTTCTTTTGAAAGCGCCGAGCGAATCGTTCAAAAGGTGGTTGGTTGGTTTCAGTGCTTCATTAAGAGAAGCTTTCGCGAACATGTGAAAATCGGATGCGCCGTTTTTTCTCTGGGTCTTTCGTTTCCTCTCTTCTCGTTCCCTTTCAGATCTCTTTCGATACCAAGAGCAGACGATTCTGCTCGGTAATTACTTGATCCAAACGAACGTTATTTATTATCGTTTATTATCCGCTTTGCCAACTTCTACAAACGCGGCTCGATAAATGTACGCGCGTATTATTTTCATTCAGAAGCGAATGGAATAGAAGGAAAAAAAGACTCGCCTTTGGTTTCCTCGAACGATCGCGTGAATTAATTACACGGAGTGGGGGCGTAGTCGTTCACTCTCCATTTTCCTACGAGCGACTTACCAAAGGGAGAAACGCGTCGCTCGCTTCCTCTTTTTCCCTTTATTCGTCTATCTACCCTTTCGATTCTGGGAGCGTCGATCGGGAACGTTATTTCGCAAATTGCAAAGTCTCGGTAAAGCCTGGTCGAGCGAAGACGAGTTAAATATCGTGTGAAATAGGCAGGAATCGGCGACGGAACCAGTTAAAATCACGGGATCAGCGTAAACTGCGCCACGGAGGAACTTGTCTTCATAAATATAACCCGTTATAAATCGTCGTAGTTTAACGAACGCGGTGGAAAAACTGCGAGATAATTGCATCGCTCGCGCCGGTCAATTACGAAGCTGAAAAATCGCCGGGTTAATCGTCGATATCTTGGAATCGGACGCTTCGCTGCGACTCGTGGCCTCGGTGAATTATTGAAATCGTATATCGCCCCCTGAAGATCGTTCGCGGACCTCGAAGGTTCTGGTAGTTCCTCGCGATCAAACCGATCTGGTTTTATTCGATCAGCTCCAAACGCCTGGTATCTTTGATAATCTTCGCGATTACGTTTTCTGCTTAATGTCTAAAAATATATTTTACCTTGGAGACGGTTGAAAGAAAAAGCAGCGAGATTTATCGCTGCTGAAACCTCGAATAAAATTATCGTGTCTCATACAGCAACGATAACCATGCGTACAATTTAGATCTGGAAAACTGAATTACCAATTCGAACGGAACCATCGCTACATTGGCGATCATCGCTCTATCGAAAACTAGAGCGTATCATTTACACCCGTTAAATGTATAAACATTTACCGCAATCTACTTAAGTCTGTACGCTTGCTACTGCTACGTTTACACCTAATTCGCCATGCTAATCTACCTGGTTCATTTCCAGTTCCTTCTTCGATATACTTTTTCCATGTTCGATGGAAAATAGCGGCGAAGATGCTGCGATCGGTACAGTTAGACGATATTTTTACTCGTGTTCGTAGTCTTCTTTCCTTTAACGGTGATGCATTCGTTACGGTACCACCGTGTTCTCTGCATTCTTATATGACTGCTAAGTATACGGTTCATGTGTAACGTTCAGACGGTTCGTCGACGCCCTTGAACAATAAACCGCACACTTTTCCTCTCCGTCGCTCCGTTCCATTCCCATCTTTTTTCGACTTTTACGGCGTTCTCGTTCGTTCGCCATTTACATTCGTCGGAACGTATTTCGCGAGCGTTGCCATAAAAGAAATCGCGCACCTGCTACGCCAGGAAATATTTTCCCGGCTGTGCGGCACAGGATGCGTGAAATTAGCTTGGGGATGAATCGACGAGGGATCGCAGCGAAAAAATTTATGCGACAACGCGCGTTGAGTGACTTCTTAATGGTTTATGGCGTCGACCCGCTGCTCTGGATAATTACACGCTCTTTTCTGATCTGCTGATTACCCTTTGTGTCGCTTTCCTTCGCTCGTGGTACACGAACATCAAGCGTAATTATCAACGAATCAAATACGGAGCATCTTAAACAAGTACAAGCATATTTTTTTCCATTTTTAAAGCAACGATATTTAGAAAAATCACATCATCTTCGATCATCTCGACGAGAGAGATTCGTTCGCGGTAATCGTAGAAGAGACACAGAAATTTCGATAGGTTTGCTTTCGGTAGCTGTAGCGTTAAGCTGGCGAGTTATACCTCGAGGTCTTCGAATTTCGCAATGCGATCGATTCTCGAAGGGAAGAAAGCTTCGTTCGGACAGCCAGTGGTTACCGGTTATATTGCACTGTAAATTGTCAAAGAGTTGGCAAAGTGGACGTCTCTCCCTTGGAGAGAAAGGCGCGCGCACTCTGCTCGTGGTAATTTGTTTCCCGACGCGAATTTCTAATACAGGATAACTCTCGGGGTGAACGGCGAGTCTGTCTCTGGCGAGAACGCTCGTCTGTTACGCGTGTGTTTATGTAAATTACGATCTAACTGTTAAAGAAGGATTACCGGCTATACTCGCTGCCAGTCGATTGTAAATTACCTGGCGTAATAAGTTCTCTAGGTAGCGCAGTCGATCTCCAACAACGACGACCGTTTCGAAGACGATCGATAATCGACGATTCTTCACCATTGCTCCATATCCTGGCTCGCGTCGTATCTCTTTTTGGGCAGCTCGAGAATTTTACATTTGGATATCTTCGTTGGAAAGGTCGATGCAAGAGAAAAGTTGCGCAGAATTTTGGCAAACGATCGCAGTTGAACTAAAAGAATAAAATAATCGTAACGATATCATTTTTTTCTAAGCGTTTAAAGCGTCACGTTCGCAGAATACAAGACGCTTCGTCTCTAAATATCAGCAATTCCCAAACGTTTAGCGTCAAACGTTCAGAATAAACTTTTCGACTAACGATCAATTTTCCACGACGGAGAGCGTTGGTATAGCTCGTCGCTTGCAAATGAACGCCGGTTTCCGGTTATCCTGGACGAGGCCGGAGCTTGTTGTTTATTCGTGTCAGTGAACTCTCCTGGATCGGGTCCATGGCTCTTTGTTTCAGCCCCCGAAGGGTTCGCTCGCTGCTCAATAGTCGCGTTCAATGTTGCACAACGAGACTGTAGCCGCACTGCAGGCAACAACAACGACGACAGCAACGACGACGACAACGGGTTGTAACTAAATCCACCGTCGCGACGATGCTTCGACCTTGAAGTGTGCGCGTGCGTTCTCCTGACACACGCTCCGGACACTCCAACTTTTCCCCTAAGCGTATCCACGATCGTGAATAATCGACAAAATCCGATTTTCTACGGAATTAGTTCTACGAAAAAGCGTTACAGAGTTGGAAACTTTGCTCCGAAGGGTCACGGAGATGGAACCAAATTGAATTCGTCTCGAGGAGGAAAGCAAACTTTCCGTGGAAGAAATACGAAGAGCGACAGACGATAATCCGACGAGATACACGCGTCGAATTCAAGAGTCGGAATATATTTTCCACGCTTTTCCTAACACGCAAGAACGAATTTTTCGTAATTTATCTAAAATATTCAACGCCATAAGGGAAGCTCGCGCGAATTCAACACCGTGGAAGATTTATTAGAACAAAACGCTGTTGTTGGCAGCCGAACATCATTCCCATTGCGTGGTGTTTGTCCCATCAGCAGCCCAGCCCATGAAAGGCAGCTCGAAATCGAGGTTCGCGACGGGCGGGGTGTAACGACGCGAAAGAAATATCAGCCACTTGTCAGCATCCAGTTCCGAGCGGCGATTCCACGTCCGACAAATGTTGGAGAATTCACGTTGCACGCTCGAAGAGGGATTAAGGTTGCTTCTGCATCCTCCTCCCGTTCTTCGAACGGCCAACACGCAGCAGAGGAAGCGAGGATACAGAAACGGGCCGTAACTAAATCCGCGAGCAGTTTCAGAGAGCCCGTGGAGAGGAGACCTTGACACTGCTCGTGTCCGACACACGTTCGTCGGCGAACTTACCCACGTGCAGAGCCGTGGATAATCGATTCGATCGTAAAATACGCTCCTTAGGCTGCCTGGCTGCCTCGTCCGCCTGGCTGATTCTCGTCTTCGTCTTCTATCATTCTCGATCTCCTCGCCTCTTCCTCTACGTTCTACGCGCTGATAGCGAGGCGTTTTTACCGTGTCGCTGATGAATTTGGCGCGGATTGTCGGGGTCTTCGTCCCTCTTCCGTCGCTTCAGTCGCTAATGTTCGATGTGACGTTGCAGAGTACGAAGTCGCGCAAGAGCTTGCACGGCTGTGACTCGACGATCGAGAGAGTAATTTCCCATTTGCTTTCCGTATCGACGCGGGCTACTGCCATTCCATTGCTTTCTGCCCGAGCATCGTGTAAGTAGATCCAGCACGAAAGAAGACCTCGCAGTTCGCTGATACGATACATGCCGACGCGTTACTAGGAGCCCATAGATAACGGAGAATTAAAGTGGAAAGACTGGTGCCGCGAGATAACCGGTAGTCCGCCTCCTGAGACCAGCCCCGGCGTAAGGACCAGGAACAGTAGCTAATCAGTGGTATCTGATAAAGATTACAGCGAGGAAACGAGATTAGAATCAGTTCACGAGTCGGTTACCCACCGGGATGCTCGTTGCCACAGCATGGAAAGCGTTGCTTTTACTTAATTTTACGCACGGTAATCCGAGCTGACGTCTAATTGTAGATCCTCTGGTTTCTCTCTTCTAAACACGATCGATCACTCGTTCGGAACCCAACGGACCCGAGGGCCATCATCAATCTAGTTGGAGGGACGTTGCGCAAGAGGCAATCCTCTTTTAGTCTTTTGGTTTCCCTGCGTTTCGCGATTTAGTTTCGACAGGCAGAAGCACGCGTGAAACGTTAATTCGATCCGGCGGTGTATCGCGCGCGAACGCCTGTCCAGCGGTTGAAAACGATTATCGCACCGGCAAAATTAATAGCCTCTAATCGAAGGTAATAACGCGGCCGGTCGATTGCGTTCGTGCCGCGTGCACGCGGTCGATCGTGAAAAATTCGCCTAGCTGCGTCCGATTATTTATCTCGTTGGAAAAGATGGCTACCGGTGGCCGGACGGTTAGCCGCGTACGAGTTTCCTGGCTACGATGAGCGCGATTTTCGACCGAACGGCACGCGGGAACATCCGTTTCTTAACGTCGAGTTTCTGAAGCGTGAAGGTGACTGATGAAGCGTGAATGGAGAAAGCAGGAAGTTGAAAGTTAGGTTTGTTAGGTTGCGCTGGAAGACGCGATGTCGAAATTGTACGTCCTTACGTTTGATGGATGTTGGTCGTTTGGCTCGGTAGACTCGTTCGAGTTACGCGTGTAATTCGTTTTTAACAAACGCGTTAGGAAACAAATGCTCGCTGTCTAGAGATAAGTTGCTCACCATCAGGCGCGAATACCCATGATATTTTTCGAATCTGCTAATCTCTTTGGTTCATCGATCCGGCCATCTCCAGCGTCCCTTTGCCTATGGTCGGATTCTGATCGGCCTGTACCTCGTCTTTTCTCGTCGTTGCTCGTTCAGCAGAGGGCAGAGGTGGCTCGAGTGCACGGAATCGCGGCTATGCGCCAGCGGAAGATCGCCGGCAGGCGCTGCATCCCTCTCTCTTTCTCTCTCTTGGACACGGGAGGGAGCAGTGGGCGCCTCCGCGTCGTAGTTATATTTAGATTCGCGCTGACCGGCTTCGTGCTTCTTGTTTTACATTTAGTCGGGCATCACACCCGTTCCCACCCTCCCCGGCTCACCTCGCGCGATTCCACAGCGGGAGAGATCCTGCGGGAGATCGAGGCCCGTTTAGAGCACCGAACATCTCGTCCCGATACGATCCTCCGACGTCGTAAACGCGAGGACGCGGCTGCTCTCGTCCTTTATTTCACACAGCTTTTCAAAGTACTCGGTCGAGATTCAGTTGCTTCGTCGATACAGTGTTTTTCACTGCGCGGTGATTCTCTTTCGATCTGTTCGACGGTATTTCGTTAAAATTCTATCGATTGAGACTGGGACTCGCGATGTCGACAGCGATAACGAGTTCAAAAGATTTGTCTACGGAATAATATCATGTACTGTACGTATAGGAAGAATGCAGATGATGTTTTTCTGCGTAAAGAAGAGACAAAGCTAGAGACACGATCGGATACGGAAGACCGAAACGCAAAGCGGTCTCGCTAAAGCGTTTTATTCGTCGGTGGACAAGAACGAAACAGTCACGCACCTCTCGAGGGCCGAGCAGTTCGGCTCTTAATTGGCTGATCAAGGCATCAAGGAAGTTGGTCTTTTTTGTCGGGCTCCCTCGTGAATTCTCCGCGATCGGCCGATCTTATTCAATTGGACCTTCTTAATGGAGACGGGAATCGACCGATCGGAGATAAGTTGCTGAAACATACGCGACGCGGTCTCTTCTCGCAATTTCGTCGGTATCTTCGACGAATTTTCGACGAATTTTCGACCATTTCTGTTGCCTTAAGAATCTCCGATACTATCGATATCCACTGTTGGCCAATTACTACCGTTCCAATTAATACCGTTACATCCTCATTCTCGATATTCCATCACCTGTATCTTCGAACATTGTTTTATAATACGGTGATCAATATTTTTACAAGTCTCGAGTACTCTGGCTGCTTAACCAGATCTTCGAAATATTCGAAGATAGATGTAAGAAAATGAATCGACGTTAACAGCGCCGATGATTCTTTGGAATCCACTCGTCCGTGTGTATTTCTCAAGTATCAAAATGGCAAGCAAGCACCGGAACATGTTCACCAGGACAGTTTCCCTGATCGCGACCGGCGGAACGAATTCTAAATGTCACGATAGCATCGCTGCAATCGCTTGGATCTGCATCAGCCAGGAAGTACTGTTAATTTCTTACTAATGGGACGGCACAATGACGATCGTACTTTGCATGCAGCGTCCCGGTAACAATGTCGAGCGAAACCAAGTCGACCGTCGTACTCTTCCTTCTTTTCTGCTCGTGGGAAACCCGTCGAAGAATCCACCTCCGCGAATCGGATGTAGTCGAACCGGCGATGATATCGGCTTCGGGCGAGACGTTCGGTCGTCCGAACGACCGCGGTCTACCGTCCTATTCTCGTTGCTCTACACCTTTCTTAGATGACGTGGTTCGAAGAAAGCTCGAAACACGTACCAAATTGGTTTAACGTTAGACCTACCGACCGTCAGAGCGTACAAGCGTCGAAGAAATCGAAGCGATGGATGCCTGAAAAGATATAAAATATTTTATCCAAACAGTTTGCAAAAAATCACTCGAATCTCGATATGAACTGTGAATTTGCTGTAAATTCTGCCTGAAATTTCCTGAATATTTCGTTCGAGTAAATAGCTGAAAACTGTTCACCGATGTGGCACACCTGTATCGCGGCAATCTGCACCCGTATAGTAGCAATTTACGAAGCGGAAAAAACTTGCCGCATGTGCCGCGCCAAAGTTGGGGATTCGAGCGTTACGTGGGAAGAAAAAAGCGCGGAAAAAGCTATAAAACCGGAGACGAAGTTAACAGCCTTGAAATCAAAGTTGAAACTGCCATATTATTCACCTGGAACGCTTGGAAATTACGTAGAATTTCCGACTTTTCTCGAAAATGGTTCCAGAAGGGTCGCTGTCGGAGTTGCTTGGTTTCAATTAACGCTGGTTACGCCATAAGGCTAACAGAATCGCAGAATGAAATGGAAGAACCGCGACGCAACGCAACACGACAGTGCACTTGGGCCGGTGTTCACGGTGCTTATTCCGCGCAGGAAAGAAGTCGATGAGTGTCCGCAATTAAGAGGCGGGACGGTACAAGAAAACATCTGCAATGTAGATGCAATCCACTTAGTTGCAGATCCCCTTCATACAGGGTTCTTAATATAGACGCGATCGCCGGTAAAAGGAAGCAGAAACGAGTCGTCCGGTAGCGGGAAACCGCGATTCCTTTTTCGTGCTCTACGTATCGAGACGCGCCTCGAACTCGTGTCGGAGAGATTGATCGACTCGCGGTCGTCGAATTCTTCGCATTTCCACCATCTCGCTTCCATCTGCTCAAAGTTACGATTAGAATATATAATTACTACGACGATTCGAAAAACTCGCGTGGATATTTGAACGTCGTTGAATTATCGCGCGACAATAATCTCCCTTTCAATCTGCAAACTCTGTAAATGGAAGACGGATGAAAATCCTACAAGATTGCTGGCTAATCGAAATCGCGTGTGTCGCGTAACTCCGTCTGTTGGAGCAAAAAGAAAGCGATTAAACTGCATTTAAATTGCGAATCATCATCGAACAGTGTTCGCTTGAAAGTCACGTTTTCTGTTATTCTCTAATGACCCTCGAAGAAAAAGGACGTATACCACGATCACAGGGTAGAATCGCGATAGCCGTGACGTGACGGGCGACCGATCTAACGACTTATTAATGTTAATGCCGGCGGAATGAGAAAGCACCGGCAAATGACAGACGCTGATCGTGCGTTTTCCAAGAACGTTGCACCGTAATGCGTAGCCCCGTCACGTACGATACAATTTCATTCAAATCGTCCGCATCAGATTAGCTAGTTCTGCTCGTGCCGCGGGTGTTGCGGCTATCGAGAGTGAAAATAACGCGCGGATCGGTGAAACCTTGTCGCTTCGAGTCCAATTCCTACGCACGTGGACGAAGGTTTTTCAAGAAGGCTTAAGGATGAAAGCATTGTTACGAGCACATGCTGTAGACAAGCGAGACGCTGAGTGTGTTAAACGATTCGTTTGTCCGAGGAGCTGGTCGAGGATGGAGCTTAGAACGTGAAAAATCGTAAAACGTTGCTCGCGAGCGACGTTAACTCTCAGCCAAGGTATAATCGCTGTTTCTTTTGTTCTGCTCGGTTTTAACTCCATCTTGTTTCAACCGCTTTCTCGTTGCTAATTATGGAAGCATTCAGAATTCTAGAAACTCGAAGACGAGCAACGCCTGGCTTTGAAACGCGTCGATCTCGAAATCTTCGCAACGAAAAAGGGCTTCGATCTCGCAAGCCCGACGCAACGAAGATTTGACGCGGAAGAACATATGACGCGACAATAAATCTCGAAAATAAATAGAGCGAGAAGCTTCGATCTCGAAAGCTCGATAGCAAAATGTCAACAAGCTCGATCGGAAAAAAGGTTTCCTAGGTTCTCTAAACTTGAAAATTCAATGGCACGAAATTTCTAACCTCGCGAGCCTACCGTCAGAAAGCTCTAATCTCGGAAGCTACGTGTTCGAAGCTTCCAGAGGACGAAGATCAATTCCTTTCACCCAAATCCTGTTCTTTCAACGATTCGCGTAAGGACGAGGAGCCGCGTTTTCGTCTTTTTCTGATAAACGATTTCCCACGATCGGATTTCTTGGCAGCAGGCGTACTCGTTAAGCGACAATCGGTAAATGCTTCGTATTCGCGGAAGGTAATCGTGTTTACTTTCGATCATTCGACCGAGACAGTTGGACGCTGGTCGTCGTCGTTGCACCGTTTAGATCTCAACTGGACAGGAACGGTAACGCCTTCTTGTCGATCCGCGATCGAATCCCGGCTTTCTATACCCTCCACGGAACGCTGCTCGTCTCGTTATTGGATTCTTAGAACACGTCCAGACTTCGTTGCATTATAAACCTGCTGTTCGTAGCTCTACGATAAGAATACAAAGCACTTTATATTCGAGACGAACGCATGATTTCTACTTTTGAAAAAAAACGTTCGTACGTTTATAAAATTACTATTTTCTTCGATATTGTTATTATCTTCGATCTATAACATCGAGACACGTCGTTTTACACGTAACGGTACTTTCGGTTTTTCTAACGTCTTAAAACGAAGTAACGTAGCTCGAACTGTGGCGTAATATGAAAATATTATAGGATACTGTGGGTGATCCAACGCATAACCCGACCATAATCCAGCCAGTCGATGTTTACCAAACTTTAGATTACCAAGCCAGAATTCGGCAATAAATTTTTCCATCCCACGTTTACGATTTACAATCGGAGAAGTTACAGCCGTGGCTCGCACGGACGTAAAAACCACGCTGCGAACTTCCTGACACGATCGTAAAAGGAGAGACGATTCTTAAAAGGAGAGACGAATCGTAAAAGGGAGAAAATCCTTACGTAAGCGACAGACAGCGTTGAAAAGTCGGCAAAAGGCGCGAGGTCGCGGACTGCAGGTAACCTCGTGCACGGAACCGCGTTCTCTTCCACTTCTTTTTTATTTCTTCCCTTTCGTTTCGTCTTTTTCTTCTGCTTTCGTCGAGACCGCAGACCCCGGCGAAACTGCGGCTTTGTTATGAAATAGGCTTGAAAGCGAAATGCCCGTGCACTCCTTCGGCCGAGTTCTGGCCCCGTTTCTTCTTGGTGTCGACGTTGCTCTGCTCTGGAGACAATGTTGCACGGAACAGTGGGCTCGATAATGCGACGATCGATCGATCTCTTCGATACGTGTGCACGCTTGCCGAACCGCAGACCAACGTAATGGAACGAGAACTCGATTTTCTCCCTTCGTGTTTTTCCAAGCGACCGTCTCGCGGACGATCTCTGTATTACACGTTTGAAATTTGTGAACGCAGCGTGTTAAGTTTTTGAAATTTCTGAATTTGAAATCGGACAATCCAGTGAATATTCTAAAACCGCTTCTATCCACAAATAAAATTCGAGTTTCCTTTAGTAAAAGCGACAGTAAACGACAGAAAGGAGGAAAGCCCGATCGATTCGGATACTTCGTCGTTAGATATCGAGTGGTTACCGCCCCGAAGACTAAAATACACGCTGTCCAAGCGACAAAGATTAGCCATTTATTGAGTGGAAATTGGCCGACGCAATTACCGGCTGGAATAACATCGGATATTAATGCAGCGTCGTTCGAAATAAGCGGTTGGATAAATCTATGCTCTCTTAACAAGGTCCTGACGCGTGACAGCAGCCATGAGGTTAGGCGGTGTATCTCGGAACGCGTCCTTAATGCACCCACGATACCGATAAAACCGTAGCCACGCTATCTGCGGAACCGCTACAGAGCCGAGATATCGGCCGGACGTGCCGGAGACCATTGTGCCTGGTCATTAATAAATTTCGGGATCAAGGTGAACCGGTGCTCTCGTTTGGGACGGTAGATTAATCCCCCGAGGGCTGCTTAATTATTCATGGTGATGAGGTGTCTGGTTGAGGCTCGGTCGATAAACCAGGCATCCGAGAATTTCTGCGCACCGGTTTGCGGAGTAATTTCGTTGTTTATTCGTTTGGCCGAGCAATAGCTTGTTAATAGCCAGTTTTCTTACGTGACGTTTCAAACGATCGGCTTGAGATTTATATGGAAGTTAATGACACCTTTTGTTCTTTTCTAATGGCATGTTTGCAATCGGACGAGATTACACAGATGGTGGTTGGTAATTCGAGCAGGAAATTAAGCCTTCAAATTTGTACTTTGGAACGGCTATCCCAGCAACATTGATCGCTCTTTCGAATTATCCACCTTATTGAATCATCAAACATCGACAGGGTTTAGTAAAAGTACGCGTGAACATTTAATTTACTAGCGACTACGTTACACTCGCAACACTGTGCTTCTGCCAGTGTGTTGCAGCGAATATTTCAAATACATTTACGGTAGACACTTGCATTTACTCGATACTTTTGCCAAGATACAAAGTACATCAACTCGTAAACCTATACATTTGTATGTTAAGTTTCGCATTAACGTTTCTACATTTTTACCCCTAAATGTTCAATCTTTCTGGCAAGCAAAAAAATATCTCACTCGAAGCCTCTAAAACGGAATGAAAAGGAAAAGTGAAAAAGGAAAAAAAAAAGAAGCTGTGTGGCAATAAATTGAAAGCAAACAGTCGGCCGTCGAGACGGTCCGGGGAGCAGCAGTGTTAACCAGACGTTAACAATCCGCGGCATTAAATTCCGCCGGTCGGTCGATCGATCCCTCGGTTGCATCTGGCTGGCTTGCACAATTGGAAAGGCTGTCAGCGTCCGTGTACCGGGGAACGATGATTCTGCGGTCACTCGTCGAGGCCTCGCCGCTGCCACGGTAGCTGCTTTCCTACTAGGCTTTCCAGCCGGGCTTTGTGCTTCTATTAGCGAGCGCGCACGTGCGCCGCTACATAACTTATTGACAGTGACGGCGAGGCACGAAAGGGAAAGGGGGAGGTGGTCAGGTAGATGGAGAACGCGCGAGCCTCGCGTCTTGGTGAAAAGGAGATCCGCGGAACAGGAGAGAAGAAGAGAAACGGAGTGGAACGAGAAGAAGAAGAGAGAAACCTTTTACCGGCGGCGCATCTCGCGAACGATACACCCAGCCACAACCACTGCACCGTCGAGATGCATCGTTTTTCTCTGTCTCTTTCGCCCTAGCCACCGCCTACGTGATGGAATGAATTGGGAGAAAGGAGATCCTCGGGGAGAAAGAAGGATCTCTAGTCGGAGTCTGGTTTTCTGGCTTCGTCGAGAGGTTGATCTACGGGTGTTAGAATTTAATCTCGGAATTAAGATTAATAATCTGTGGAAGACACAATGTTTGTGTTGAAACGATATAATGTGATATTTATTAAACAATTATTACAGGAAATATAAGTGTGTCGTGGAAAGTAGACAGTTGGCTAGTTATTCTCAGAGTGACTGGCTTAGTGGCCCATGTCCCTTGAAAAGATTTTGAACCCCACTCTCTATGCAATGATGAGTGTGACCTGTGTAGATGTCTGTGTGGCGTCACATGTGCCACAGAACCTTCTAGTAGCTTCTCGACGTGCCCAATGTTCCATCCATATCCTTACGCTTCTTCCGCCGAATTCTCGAAAGAACATGCACGTGCTAGCCGCCGCGGTACATCTCACGAACGCACGCTAGTGGGGATATCGCTGGACAACGAAGGGAAGAATCCGTTCGATCAATCACCTCATCTGTATGCGATTAATATCGTTGTATTTCAACAACGGGCTTCTTTAACTTTTGGATTAGGCCGCGACGAGAGCGCGACAGTTAAGAGCTGGAACAATTTCCTGGAAACTTTCCTTCTCGATAATACGTACTTGTAAGGTTTACAAATTGTCCGAAAGTATTTGCATTCGTGTCTGTTCAAGTATTTCTAATCTTCGAGGGACATAGAAAGATAAACGTAGGTATTATTGGAAGGAAAGAAACAGGCGAGGACGAGGTATAAAAGCAGAGATTGGTGGTCGCGAAGAGCGGAGAGAGAAAAGGAGGCAATTGCCGCGAAAAGACTGATTCGAGATGGACGACGTGCGACCACTTTTTAAACTCGTGCCACCTTCCAATTAGCAATTATTGAGACGTTTCGGCGATCGCCACGGAATCTTAAGAAGGACACGTCCGCGGGCGGGTCGTCGCTATCTCGAAACTTGTCGCGTGAAAAACTTCGTCGACGCTGACTGCCTTTAATTGCGTCCGAACCAAACGTTCGAATGAAATTGCCCATCGTAACGATAAAGAGAATATTCTGAAAAGTTCAACATGGAAATAGTTAAACTCGATGTGCAAAGGTTCTTCAGCCTGGGATGCGAAGAAACTGATGGAGAAAATATCGATTTAAAGAACAATTTACCTCGATTTACGTTCCTTTCGTCCAAGCTCGTCCGAGCCACTAAACATTAAATTCACCTTAAGAGCGAGGATCGAATCGTTCATTGAAAGGTTTCAAGAATCACGTGAGCAACATAGATCACGAATGCTGACCGTGAACGTTCCCCTGGTACGTATATGTAAGAGCAGGTAGGAGAGAAGATTACGAAGCGGGCAGACGCGTGAGACGGTTCCACGTGTCACGGCGCGTCTTCTTCGAACGGCACAGCCCGTCTTCTGCCGTGTTCTCGGTTAATGCATCACAATCATCGCGGAACCAGGAACAAGAGCCATCAGCGAACTTTCAGAACTCTGGTCCAAGTATGATGGATGACTGTCTGTTCTTGCTCGGTTCGTGAGGAAGTTATTACTGGTTCGCGCGAGCCGAGGCTAGCCATGTCCCGTGAAAAAAACGCAGAATGTCGAGCATGCAGGGCCCCTGAAACTCCCTCGAAAACCACCTCTGCTCCCTCTTACTGCGCTTCGAGTAATTGGTTAACGAGCCCCGGCAATCTCGCGTCCGATCGACGAACCCCTTTTTCTTACGTCTCATTGAATGGAGTTTCTTATCCTACTGCCGGATGGAATTGATCTTCCGTGATTTAATTTTATCTAAAGGAGAACAGGCGATTCGAGAGATCAAAGCGAAAGTGACGGAGATTTGTTGGTATTCCGGAGCTTTGGGGAATTCTTAATCGACGTTCGTTATGATCGAACTTCTTACAGGTAGCGTTCATTTTCTCAGGACTCGCGTTGGAAAAAACGACTAAATCAAAATCACTCGTTTCTCGATGTAATGAAAACAACCGATCGATCGCAAAAAGACTAGAATTTAATCATAGGTTATCGAACGAGGCAAAGTCGTGCGAAGCAGCTTATAATTGCACCCTGGCGGAAGCGGGATAGACGAAAACTGTATGATTTCCAGCGAGCGTCGTTTACAATGTAGCCTGGTCAGCATTTTGTCGCGATAACTGGTTGAATTAACGAGCGCCGTTCCCGTTGCTCGACCGCGCGAAACTGGAATTTCGCGTCGTTCGTGATGATTTATAAATAGGTCGTTCATAGGCGACGATCAAGACCTTGAGAATGTCCGCTGACTGCTGACACCTCATCGATATAAATCCTGATTCTTGATGGCGTGCCGCGTGATTTGAATATCCGTGACTCGCGGTTCGAAGCACCTCTTCCATCGTTTTACCCACGATGCTACTACCGCCGTGTCTTTTTCTCGTCCGACACCGGTGATAGGATTTTATTCGCGAGGTGGAGCCGCGATTATTATAGACATCGCGAGCTATCAAATTTCACGTTATCGTAAATAGTTCGTAATTTCGGTTCGTAATTACCAGTCGATGATATTCTAGAAAAAGAGATTGTCAACTTTAATTCAACTTTATTCTATCAACGGGTATGTGATATCCTTCGAGTCGACACTTGCGTGCAGTTTCCGCGTTGTAAAGGGCGATCCTAGTTCGACACTGCAATCATCCTGTTGAAACTCCCAATTTTATTTCTACCCATCTTCGCCGACTCTAATTCTAATTGTCCAACGTCGTTAAATGTTTTTTCTGCCGTTTCCCCTTGCATCGAAACCACTGATTTTCTCGTTGACGACGCTTTACATAATCGGAATTATCAAGCGTCGCATCCATCCTGCAACGTACGAACCCAGAAGCTCTCGGAGACGAGAGTTTCGTCTCGATCGGTGTTCCTCGCGATTGCGAAAGCCACCAGCTGGCATAATTTCACGTCAGACTCGCGGCATACGTGCCCGGCCGTAATTAGATTAATACGCCGCGAAATTGGATTAAGAAAGCGAGGCGGCGGCAGCCAGCGCCGCGGATACGACAACTTTTTCGTGAGAACGCCACGAGGGTTAATTAAGGCCCGACAGGCCGGGTGCGAACGACTTGTCACGTACGAGCAGCCTATCTTCCTTCCTCTTACCCTTTCTCTCTCTCTCTTTCTCTTTCTATACCCTCTTGTCGCTCCCTCTAACGTGGCTCTCTCCTTCTTCCATTTTGGTTCTTTGTTGTCGAAGACGATCCAACACGGTCAATCGTCGTCACAGTCCGCTCTTGTGAATTAACGAGTTCGCGATTCTATATTATTTCCCTAGAAAATTAGTATTTCTCTTATAGTACAATAATGTATTTGGAGATCGATATGCATCCATCGACATATTTCGTCTTTTTCATTTCTCGCATAATTTCTCATTAATTTCGTCATTAAGAATAAAATTTGTCTTCCTTTTCTTCTTTTTTTTTTTCATGTTAACTTCGCTTCTCTCGACGTTCTCCTCTTCTTGTATCCTCGCATTGACCCAAACCCTTCTGCGAATCTCTCTGACCGTCCGCTCACGGGACGAGCCAGCGTGTAAATCATTTCGAAAATGGATACGTGCGCGCGTTACTCGCGTGAGAGTCGAAAAAGTGGCTGGGAATAGAAAGAGAGACCGAGGGAAGATACGATTATGGTAATACCCTACAGGCGTGGCTCGAAATGTGATTACTGGAACGAAGACTAATGCATATCGGCCTTGGGAATTTTCAGCGTGTTATCAAGCGAATCTTGACGAGTCTCGACGTCGTTTCTTCAGTACGCGAATACTCCTTTGACCGTTTAATTTCGATCAGAAATTCGAACCGGACCAATTGCGTCGTGAATCAAAGGAGAAAATTCGGCCGTGTCAATTTTGAAAATTACGATACGTCGCAGCGATCAAGTCCACACCTACATACATTTTTACGAGTGTGTGCATCACGGTATTCGAGTAATTCATTGAAACGTGAATTCGCTGCAACCACAGCCGCTTAATCCTCTTTGAAACATTTATTTTCCTCGAAGATCTTATCTCTGCCTAACGTACAACGATATCACGATCCCCGTGAACCAACGTACGCACCATTAAACCACCCTGACGCCCTGCTTCCGATGAAGTCGACGTGGTCTAGGGCTGGAGCAAAGGGTCAAAGAGTCTGGTGCGTTGTCGGTTGTCGCGGGGACAATCGTCGCGTTGCGATGGCTGGTGTTGAAATCTCACGGAGGAAACAAAAGGATCGTAGAGGGACGCGGTGGTAGCTAAGACAGACTCGAGCACGGTGAAAGCTGGCTCGGGCCGTGGCGTATAATTCGAGGGCATGTCGATAAATCAGCTCGTGTTCGCGTACACTAGAACGAGAGGATCGATCGTAGGGGAGCGAGATCGACGAAGAACGCGGAGAGACGCCGCGGCGCGCCATGCGTTACGACACACGCTCGTCTATTCGTGGGCGTCCTGCATGTATCACGAGTGATCGAGTACCGCGTCGATCGCGGCTCGCCACGATATTCGAGGGCGCTGCCTTTGGGGCTGCGCGATGGTTTCGAAAGCGTTTTTTCACTTTTACGATCTTTCGCCTCTTTCTTTTTCTTTTTGTAGAGTAGAAGGCGTGGCAGTTTAAATTTTTCGATATGGAAGTTTCGAGCTTTGAAATTAATATTTGAAAGCATATAGATTTTTTATATGAGAATACCAATTTTCAGGTAACAGTTGTCGATACAAATTTTCAAATTTATTCAAGCGAATTCTGGAGAAAATTCGAGGTATCTGAATGCGTGGTTATCGTTTTAACGCGGTCCGTCGACCTCCATAATACACGGAATGCCGTTCGCCGACTACAAACTCGCGTACTAATTCCTCGCCACGCACCGAAGGCCGTGTAACAATAAAACATTACGATTAGACGCCGTGTTTCCGAGTTTGCGACCGTTTGCCCGCTCGTAGGCGTCACCCGTGCTGTATATCGTCATCGAGCCTGATAAGTATCGTAGCAGACTATCGTGAACCTCCCGATCCCTTCGAACACAAAGTCCACCTTGGAATCTTTAATCGTATTTCAAGAAACGATTGGTATCTGCTCGATGAATCTTGCCCTTCCATTGATCCGCCACAACTCCGTTCGATCGCTCTATTGTTCGAATTTTCCAAGATAATTCCTAAGTATTGTATCGTGAAACATTGCTTCGATTAGAAAATAGAAAATACTTGATATTCTTCGTTATTTTTACGAGATACTCTGTCGATAATGTTCTTTCCATTCTTCGATGTAAATTCCACATGGCAAATAACAAATACCTCGTGATACAAAATTACCGATTAAAATTAGTGTATCATTGTGAATAGGATTTTCCTACGCTGCTTCGGATAAAGAGGATTTGACGTGCAAGTAGAGATAGCGAAGAGTATGATTCGATTAGAAATTGGAAAATATCAAAAAATCGTGCCACGATTTACTCTAGTACTACAGTACATTGTACTACAGTACAACCAGTAGCCGTATACGTATAGACAGCTAAGTAAAACAACGCTATTCTCGCGTACATAGCATCCCTGAGAAAGATGTCTCTTCCACGGTTCTAAACGGGCAGATTCCTTCAGAACCGTACGCGTACACTCCCATCGGCTCGAAAGAGAGGAGGATCGCGGCTGGCTTCGGTGTGTATCAGATACAATGCGATCCGTCTGTTCCCGTATCGCGTAATCGCCTTATCACGGGAACACGCACGCCGGCGAACGAACATAACGGTTTCCTGCGTTCGATCAAAGCACAAGCACCGTTCCAAGAGGAAAAAATTCCAATACAAATTTGCATCGAGCCGCTCTCGCGCCCGCTAGAAATCCACCGTGAAAGCTTATGTGTGTAGTACACTGGAAGGAGATTCTCGTTCGACCAACAGGGAAATAGAGACAGTAATGAAATACAAACGGGTGAAAGAGTGAGACGGAGAAAGCGCGGTGCGGTCGTGTAAGAGAATGCAGGACAGGAGGAGTGTGTCGAATAACTTCCTAGAGGCGCGCCTGTCACGACGCCCCGGGTCATTGGTCACCCGGTGCTTATCTGCGGCTGGCTGCGGGCCATCTCGGAGGCCCCCTTTCAGACGGCTCGATTTTCACCGCGCGATTTCATTATCCCTCGATCCATGCCACGTACGCTTCTCGCCACTCTGAATGGGCCTTTCACACGGCCAAGCGATAAATTGCGACCAAGGATCGCGGTGTTACGACGATCCGGCATCTGGAACCAGTGCGTCGCTTCCGTGTGTCCACCATATAGCCCTTGCCTCCAAGGGTAAACAGCGAAATTTGCGAAATTGTGAAATTCCTCTCGACTAGGCAACGAAGGATCTTTTATAGCTGTAGATTAAGATTTGGCAACGAGTTGTTCCACGGAGAAAGAAACTTGGTGCGTATAATATACATGGAAAACAGTGACAGAGAACGTCCAATTCGGACAAAATAATATGGTAAAAGCAACCCCTAAACGTGAAACGAAACGTAACCCAACTGTTCCATTCCTAAGGCTAATTTCGTCATGTCGATCTACCTAAACGAAAAGGATAATTGGCATCGCCAAGCGTTCCGTCGACCCGAATCGAACCGGACCAAACGGTGATTTATATAATCCTTCGGGTTATCCGATATACACGTGGCAACGAGAGGTAACACGGAAGCATCGGCGCGAGGGTACTTCTGTCGGAGTACGCCCGTTCCCAAGCGTTACGACACCGCGGAATTTCCGCGGCGATCGCGCGGCATAACCGTGAAGCAATTCGTCCGAGGGAATCGCTTTTAACGCGATGCTCGATCGCTCGGTCACGATCCGTGTGCCCCTTCCTCGCCATCTCTACGTACTTTCGTGAAATCCGAAACAATCGACGACTCCGCCCAGCTATATACGTACACTCGTTAGGTAACCTGGCTTTGAGATACGGTGCCTATCGTTCGACCGCGTTAATCGTCGGTTACACCGATGATACATCCCTACGAGGAAGTAACGGGAAACGGGCCCACGATCGCGGCCTGTTTCGTTGTTCCAGTTCGACTCTCCGGGCCAAGCCGTCTTTCGATTGGTCACGGACGCGTGTATTATGCCTGCAGGCGTCGCTTTTAATCATCCAGCTGGAAACGTTTCTCGAAGACGTTCCGATTTCTTCGAGTTTGCGGCTTCTTGAGAATTATCAACTAAAGAGCAACCGGTCAGGTCAAACCGATCGGTCGATATCGCGTATCTTGAATGACTTAACGCTCAAGGTGGAGGAGGTTTAATAGAACGAGTGTTAGTGTAATTTAGCACTTTATTTGCACTTGTTGTACAAAAATAAGGTTGGATGTTATGAACACGGCATTTGTAGGATCTTGTTGAGTGTGAAGTACTTCACCCGCACGGTGCGATGTTCCGATGACGACTGACTTAGCATATCGCTGATTCTCCCCAACAATCGTTGGGTCTTGTCCGTTCATCGAGACTTCCCGGCTAGAGTTTTTCCCTGACCTTGGTGTCATCAGCTCGGGGAGGACAGGTACTTTGGAATTTCCCAAAGAAGAACTAGGTGCTGGCCGAGCCATAAACGTACGGCCACTCAAAATCCCGAACACGGCTTTTACGTTTTGTATCGATATAGTAGCGTTAAAAGTTTACGATTGACACGAGAATTTGGATACTTCGTAAGAGCGATATCTATTCGGAAACCATAATGGAACCAATTCTGACGTATCGACGTCGGTTTCTGTTACAGATGGAGCATAGAGGCGCGGCGTCCGATCAGCAGGAGCATCAGTAGCGATACTCGATCGTCGGGGCCCTGAGCGGGCCCTCAGTCCGGGGACGTCGGCATCGGGGCCCGTGCTCGCGAGAAAGCTGGGCGGCGTTGCAGCGCCGCGATGGCCGCGACTGACGGTCAGATCGTCGTTGCGGCGGCACGCTGGGCCGAGGAAGCGACGTACTTGCGCGAATTCGTTTCCAAATATCGTCTTCCGGCGGTGATCAAGATCACGAAAGGTCAGTACGGTGGTCTAGGTGTCCCGACGCTTCCAGCGCCTAGCCTGCAGAGTACGGCCCTCCTGGTATCCGCTGGACGTCGACGAAAGATCGTCGCGCAAGCGGTGAAGATCAAGGAGGGACGCAGAGTAGTGGGCGTAGGGCCCAGGCTGGCCATCCCAGACTCTTATGCCGGTTACTTCGAGATACTGAGCGAGGAAGGTAGAGCCGTTCGCGGGATAGAGTCCGTGAACGAGCTGTGTCGAAGATGTCCAGAGGAAGGAGCTCTGGTCCGGGAGACCGTGCGTGGAATAGCTTGCAGAGTGGACGACGACTCCGGTATAGTTGTTCCCGAAGGAACGAGGACCCTGGCTGCCGGAGAGACGATTGTAACAGCTGGCGAGGTTAGCCTGCCCGGTCGCGGTAGATTTCTGCGCTGCGTCGACTGTCGAGGAGAGAGCGTCCTCCTGGGTATGGAGCTGCGCGGACGTTTCAGCGCCCTGGCGCGCGAGGACAATATCAGCGGCGTGCACACGGCTCGAGCGTTGCTGAGCAAGCGTTTGCCGTTGACGGTCAGACTGGTGCACGGTCAACCACCGAGGGGATTGAAGTCATCGTCGCAATTCGTTCCGGAGCTGAGGCTGTTATCGACCTTCGAGGAAGAACACGTGTTCGCCTTGCCGTTACAGAGAGAAGGGGCTGCCGTGGCGTTACCTCTGGCCGCTCCGTTGAAGCTGGTCAAAGCGCGAAACGAGGAAGCTCTCAGATCGATGCAGGAGTTCACGAGGCTGGTAGAACGCGCGTCGCGTCTCGTTGCCGACGTGGCCGATCGTGCGCACGTGCTGGACGGCCGACTGGGGGAGAGCAAGCCTTCCAGGCAGACTAGAAGCGGATCCGGTTTCCTCAGGCGATCGTCGACCAATTCGGATAACGGGCCGCCGAGCCACCATCGGAACAACGCCAGCCATCACCATCATCATCATCACTATCACAGCAATGGACACCAGGCGTCCTCTGGACACGCGGGCTACCGGGACGAGAATCGTGTGCCACCGTCCGCTTGCACGGAGGAGTACGACGAGATCGATCAGATTTACGACTATGTCCGCGGGTTCGCGCCGCTACCGAAGAGCGTCAGGTCCCCTTACGAGAGCCCGTTGCCGGGGGCACAGGGGTCCAGTCCACCTCTGACGCCGGTCACGGTAACGATCGCCCCTCTGCTCGACGACAGACCAGAACCACCTCCCATAGAGACCATACCGACCAAGAAGATCCAGGCAGAGAAGAGGACCAGACGCGCCGTCAAGGAGGCTCCACAGCCGAGAGTCGAGAAGCCGCCGCTGGCGAAGCTCTACGTGAAGAACAGCGGAACTCAGAGGGGACGTCCTTTGATGAGGCAGAAGAGCGCGTCGCCGTTGAAAGAAACGCCACCCGGATACAAGGGTGGATCTCCGCTTTTTAACATCAGATACAAGAGTTTGACGAACCTGCAGCAAGCCATGGAGCTGGATGGAACGTTGGATTCGAGCCATTCCGGGGGAAGAACATCGGGGGACTCTGGTGCTGGTGCTAAGCTACCGGAAAAGAGGTACGAGCAATTTTTCCAATAGCTTGTTAACGAGGTAAACGAAGGTAGGGTAAAAGTAAGAATGGAGAATTGTATCGAGGATTCGCAACGGAGTAATCAGAAATTGTCTTATCGTTCGCTCAGATCGCGGCGTTTGAGTAGACCACGTTCGCTCACGAATTTAGTGTGGGAGCTCCGCGGCGGAAGTGGCCTTGGCTGCGCGAGACCAGAAACCCCGCCACCAGCCACAGCAGCACCGTTGCCACCGACTAAATGTGGACCACGTTTGGCTGTCACCGTTGTGGCACCCCGGCGTGTTGGCACGCTCTACCTCTAACTCGTGAGTACCGTTTCTTCTTACCCACTTCTCGTCCTCGCCATATACCCATCCAATAAATAATTAACAGGCTTTAGCGCTTCGTAACAGGGTTGTCGGCTTAAGTCTCCACAGTTCCTGACCGAACGATCGCCAATTTAATTCAATGAATCGCCCCTAGCGTTGAAAGCCAAGTTGTCACCTCCTGATCGAACTTGCTGAAAGAACATTCTAACGAAACTATCTGTTCAAACGTATAAATACTTCCATCTGCGTCTTCCATTTCTACTACATCCATTCAAGTAACGTCGATGACGACTGGGATAGAAAAAGGCTGGCAGGAACAGACGTGCACTGGTTACAGCGCAGTTAGAACGTAATTTGTCTGGCAATCGTTAAATTTACAAGATCGTAGGCCGGGTCGAGGCATTAACGAAGCGCTTTACTGGCCGTTATAAGAGGTGGGCAAATGTTTCCCTATGGCCGCGACTCCTTATACGTTTAATCGTCCCTTGCGCTCTCGTCATAATTTCGCGTCTCGGAAACGCACCTGTGCCATCCAGGAAGCAGCAGCCAGATCCCATTGCGAATTATTGTTGTTATCCTGACGCGCCTGCACCGCGTTGAAATGGTAACTTTTGCTACTTTGCCCGTTTTACCAATTAACGGGAACGTAACGAATTCACGCCGCAGCCTCGAGCCTCCTTTCGTTCTGATTCTCTGGCTAATACAAGGTGCACGCAACGCATGTTCCTCGAGTATTTCTTTTTTATTTCTAATCGGATACAAAGTGTGTTGAGCGTAACTACGTATGCAATTATTTTTATCGAAACTTCAAAGTCTATTTGGGTAAATTCTTACCTGAATTTAACTGTGCGCGTGCAACGTTTAATCATACTTGAGTATTATTATGCACCCTACGAGACAACCATGTTATTCAACTGGAATGCAGATCTCATCTCCATTTAACTTAATCTACATAGGGGTTTATTATATTCAAACGAATTTCTGCACTTGCGTGCCACTATGCACCTTCAAATTTTTCCACGAACATGTAAATATCAAGAGTCTTGTAATCGTTGAAAACCAGCCGTAAACCTAACCAGTGATATCTCGATATATCTCGTAAGAATTGCAAGATATCGACACTGCAGTTCTTTCTATTCCATGGGAATAAGAACTGCTAAAAAAAAGAGAAAGTCCAGGACGCTTGTATGATCCCTTTCTTGGGGCGTTGGGGGGCGAGGGCAAGGACGCTTCCGGCGTATCCTGAGTTGTGGAAATTATCGAGGTCTAGGCGGGTTAATCTGGCGTGTCCTAACCCTCCTCTCGGCTAGTTCCGTTCGAACGAGCGAAAGAAAATGCCAGGCTAAAGGGGGCGGGAAAGGGAGCTGCGGACGAAGACGAGGAGGATGTCGCAGGTAGAACGGAGACGGTGAGGAGATAATGAGGGAATCGGGAAACGAGAGAAAGACGGACGGTGAAGATAGTCGGTGGATCGAGCAAGCGGACAGCCCGGGGATACGTAACGTCATCCTCGCCCGCCGCGGCGATATAATAGCCCTGGTTTGCCTCGAAGCCGCTCCGTGAGCGGAATTAAACGAGAGCAGGTTCAACGGCTGAACAAACCGTGGCTTCCGGTCGGTGTTCCTCGTCGATCGTCCGCGTTTACCCCTCTCGCAATAAACTCAAACTTGGCAATGGTGACTTGTTCGTTCGCGAACTGGATTTTGGCTTAGCCGGACGGATGAGTTGGAATTTTCTTAAAATTCTGCATGTAAAAGATCTTCGCCTGTTATCGGCTGTTGAGTTTATTTCATGTGTAAACAGAGAAACTCGTGGATATATTGTAAGGTAGAAAATATATTTCAATAGAAGTGTAACTATAAGTAAGAATACAATTTGAGCTGGTCCAGATCCGCACGCTAGCTGTGTTACCCAATAACTGAAAACCCCGAAGCCAACGTCACCTGTCTACTGTTTATGGTCTGTCTTCGTCGCAGTCTTTTGTCTATACGCCGTCGATGACTTCAGTGCTTGAGAAAACTAAAAAGACCAGATGTAGAGTTTTCTTAGAAGTGGTGACCACTTCAACATCGGCGCGTATCGCAATTTGTAGACGAACGCGTAAATGATAGTCGTTCGTTTTAGAAAGAGAGGTACCGCGCGACTTTTCCTCGTCTCAACGATCCCTTTGCTCGCTCGAATGCAGTCGAGGCTCGCGATGGATGCTCGAGGTCAGCGTTTCCTGCTTAATTAATTAACCAGGCGAGCATCGCCTGGCCTCCCCTGCGTTTCGACCAAGGGACACTTAGTAATTTTCAACTGTCGCGGTTTGATTATGCGCGTGCACGCATTCAGGCCGTGAAGCGCCTGCGGCTAGCCGCAAGTGACAAGCATACGTCCGGCAATTTCGCATAAAACACTGGAATGGCGCTTGAATGCTCCTTAAAACCACTGCAATCAACCACCTTAGGACCTCCAACTTTGGTATTTCCGTTCATCGAAAAATAAGATGCAGTGGGAAATTAATAGAAAATACATTGTTTATTTACTTGTAATATCGCTATTAACGCGTATGATATTTGTAACGCGTAAGAAATTTTCAAATTCGCGCGGGATGCGCAGGTAGTCGTTATGAGATTAACAAATTTGCATAGGATGCTCTAAGTGAGACGTAGCGGAGCGTTTGCGTAAACCAAAGTTGCTGTATCGCGACGCGAAGTCTGGGTGGTGCTGTCTCATGATTGATGAGTGAACAAGATGGATCTGTGGTAGGTTGCTGTCGGAGGAAAGTAACCACGTTCCCTTGTTCGTGTCAGGTTTGGGCTTGCGCTCTCGCGTATATCTTCATTGCGAAACTGCAAACTCTTGGAATCATCAGTTTCGATTATAACTATTATTATAACGAAAGCTATTTCCATGTCTCAAAGTGTAAAACACTCCTCTTCTTTCTGTTTCGCGGATTTCTAGGTTCTGAAGAAAGTATTCTCGATTCCCTTTCGTCGATGGTATTTACTAGATCGAAAACGCAATAATATTTCAAAGTCTAAAAACTTTCCAATCCTTTCACCCTCTATAAATAAAAGCTTCCTTTTTCGTCTTATTTCCAAGATAAAAAAGAAGAAATATTTTCAGATCTCGTCGTTAATGATAATAAACCAGAGGCATGATCGATTCGCCTGGCAGAGTTTTTCACAGTCGATTTCGTCATTAGCATAATGGAGACGTGGTCACGTAAGCCACGCTCGCTCGAAGTTAAACGGTGGATGAACTGCGAGCGTTTCTCGCTCGCGAGAAGGACGTTTCCGCGGGATTATGATATCGAATTCGCGTGCCGACCGATAATAACCAGCTCGTGCTCGGAGCTGGTTCAGTCTCGCATCAGAAAATTAATAACCAAAAAAGAAACGAGAAAAAAAAGATGGACAATGATGAAACGAATGGCGATGGACATGGTCGGAAATCACACTGTCCCTTGATTGATGTCGGATTAACTACCGACATTTACGAAGCTGATTTATTATTACAGACGGTCTTGCGTAATGCGATACACACACGGAACCGTTCATCTTTCTAATACGAGACCCGTCTTGTGTTCTCCTTTTATGAACATTCATCAGCTACGATTATTCGATGCTGAAGGGCTGTTGTCCGAGATCGGGAGTCAGGATAGTCCTTCCATTAGAAGGTGAAGGTTAAGGCGAAGTTTTCCGACCCGTGAATAGCGGTGATTATAGCCTTTCGAAGTCTTAAGAACGAGTTACATTCGTTTTGTTTTATAATGATACATTAAGGTTCGCTAAAAAATGTAATCCGTTGCATCCTTGATCCAGTTTGAATTATCTGGCAGAACGCGGAAATTTAAAATCTTCCAATACGATTTGCAACTTGGTCCATAAAATCCATAAAATTTCTCGAAAATTAAAGAAGGAACGTCATGTTTCTATTAAAAAAAAAAAAAAAAACAACGATCTCGTTCAATATCGAAGGACCAACCAACGAAGCCAGAAGCACGATCTCGGAAATCGTTGACTGAATTGACCGCGGGCGGAACCGTGCACCGACGTTGATTAATATCAACAAATTCTACGACACGTTCCTGCGATTACCCGTGCCCGAGGATCTTTCCGGAATTCTGAACGCTGGCATTACGATGGAAATTGCTTGATCCTGAGTCCCGACAGACTCCACGCTCGATATTATTGACCGCGATCTATATTTTCGAGCGATCCTGCTTCCGTTGCATCCGCGTCTCTCCTAGCTTTACCGGAGCTGCGGATTTCATGGATCTCCGCTCAACATCCTTAATAGCGAGCTCGTAGTCGGTTTATCGAGGTAAACGATGCCGATCCAATCATCGAAAGCAACTGTATTGACCACGAAGATCAACGGCGCTGATCGTTTATTGAGGAAACGCGTGGCGCCGTTTCGATCTTACAAATTGCTCGATTATCGTCGACCGGAACGTGATTTGTCCCAAGAAAGTTAAAGAACCGGATTCTTGAAAAATAATTACAAAAGCAAGAGAACAGCGTAGCGTTAGCCCATTAATTACTAAATCATCGATCAACCGAGATAAAGTTTTTTCTAGTTCCTTGGCAGATGCTGAGTTCCTGTAATCGAAATAAACGCAGCGATACCGTGATATTGCTAAAAGAACAATGTTTTCTTGCGCGCCTTTGCTTAACAGCCGTAAGCGTACACCATTCGGTAGTATCGGAACGTTCGATTAAGTAATTACCTCGTAAATGACCAATGTTCTATCGATAGAAAGCGTGTGTCTATGAAACGATTTTACGAGCAACGCCTCTCAACTCAGGTTTGCCGTTAGTGGAACGACGAAGCCGTGTTCTGGTAGCGCTAACTTTTAATTCCTTAGAAACGTATCCTACAATATCGGTTATTTTTCTTTAAAAAATTTGAGAATCGTACAACTTATTTTCGCTTATATAACTGGTACAGGTGAACTGTAATTCTAAAAATTTCGCACGGAACATCAAATAACATAGACGTTCTTCTTTCGCCTGAAACATCCTGAAACTGAAATTCCCCAACCATCGTCCATCCCTTTATCACCTCGTTCGACCGCTACGCTCGTCAAGCCGAATCGATTTCCATACTGAGAAATCGCTGCGCGGACCACCTACCGATACAGATACCTCTCTAAACGTAAAGGCACGCGGGTTAGAATGATCGACAGCATGTTGCAATCCTAGTGCCAGTATCTGCGCAGCTGTGTTTTCGCTCTTGTGCCCGAATTCATGCATATTTATCGCATTACCGGCTGCATTGCATGCAAATTACGGACGAGTCCTCTAGCTCGTTACCCGGTGGGCACACACTCCGTCCCATTGTCTGCCCACATTCCCCCGAAGTGGATGCCATCGTGGCATAGTTCACCGGTTCCCCCTTGAGTCATGTGACTTTTTCACCCATTTACCGAAGCCACTGGTCGTTCGACCGTCTCGATGCAGGAAGAAGAATAGAATAACAGGAAGACGACGACAGGCAGATGGAGAAGATTCCACCTACGAATTTAGACGAACTTTTCTCCGTGTACGAACGTGGGTGCGCGACAGAGAGGAGTTTGGGAAGTGGGTACCGTTGCGAGTATCGATAGTAGAGATCGAGGTAATCGAGTGTCTTCTGGGAGTCGTGTAACGCTTCAGTGGTTCCTACCGTAGATAATATCTTTCTTATGTAATTATTAGAAGAAACATCTACTAATTATTAGATGGGAGGAGAGACGTTTATCTAAGTTTTATTAGATGAAAATTAGAAAATTTCCTCGTTCTTTTTCACTTTATATCGATACAAAGAAGAAATAGAAATGAAATTACGTAAGAGGAATAGTATCGACATTCCAGCTTTCCAAGACCAATCGACTACAAGTCGAGTCTGATATATGTAGATATGTAATAGTAACGCGTATCGTACTTCACGCCCACACACGTATTGTCAGTTTGCCTCGAACGATCGCGTGCACGAGATACTTCAAAAATGCATACCTCCTCCTCTACGAATTCGTATACGAATTCGATCGATGGAGAACGATGGTCTCAACCGATACGAATGTACGAAAAATCGCCAAGTAGAACCATCCGTGCATAGTCGGACAGTCTCTGCGCTCGCGAGACGTCACAAAAACGCGAACTTGAGCTTCTAAGCAAACTTCAGGCTGTGTATCGATTATAGGCTGTCTTTCTAAGATTGCCACTATTAGTAATTAAATAATTATTTGATAAACGAACTCAGCCATCGACGTGTTTAAATCGAGTTAAAAGGCTGCCTTTATTCGCGTACCTCGTGGCTTGTTAACGTATAAACGAATATTTTATTCGATCGTTTCGAGCTAATTGCTCGATAATTTCGGTTCGTTCCGCCGTTTTCACGGCGATTATAAGTTATCAGCGGGGAAATTCCGATTGATGCTACTTATAACGCCCTAACACGCTTATTCGCCAGTTTTTCAACCGATAACGCGACAAGTTGCGAGTAGAAATTGCATCAAGTGCAAACTCGTTCGCATAAATCTGTTCTAGAAACACGGTTGCAAAAACAACGCGTGTAGCTTGTACGCGTCGAGGTTGCTTATTGTTGCCTCTTATATCGCGACGGCAGTCACGCGGCACCGACACGCGGAAAATAAGAGAAGAAAGACCAGTAGAAATCCCAGTGCATGGTCAGGCCGTTATGCCATCGACGACAGTGGCGTAATCGACGTAGCTCAGAGTGGGGATACTCAATACGGGGGCGTGACTACTAACTTTCTATCTTATTGTCGCTTCGACGAGACGTCTGTCAAAGTGTCTCGTTAATAAGATACATGTTATTATACTTATTTCGCATCTGTTACGTAGATGAATTTATAGATGGAATACTTTTATTATTTGCAAACTATTTCTAACGTAAATGTTTATTAATGAAATTTTTATTAAATATGAATTAGAATTAGAATATCATGCAAAAACAGATGCTGCTGATTTGTTAAAACCAAATTTGTTAAAAATAAAGGAATGCGATAAATAGAGGCCTAATGGAGCGGGTATAAGGTACATATAGTGTTATTTCAGATGTCTACTCGTCGTAAAACGAGTATCATCGTTTCCAGTGACGTTTCACAATTCCATTCCGTCGTCCACATGGACGAATCCGCAGAAAGAGATCGAATTTCTTTTGGACGGACAGTTGTTGAAATTTTGTTTTCTTCCGACTATAAAGTTCGCACTCGCAATATTCTCATCGCCCGCGTTAGCTTGGCAAAAGTTGGACGTCTTTCAAGTAGCGACTATCGGCTATCGCAGCGTGACACGCCTATGGATTATTCGACGCGAGTGTGGCCACGCGTGTGGCGCCAATGCACACGTAGTATGTGTAACGTGTAACCGCAACGGGGATAAGACGACGACTCTCGGTTCGTGGCGAAATTGTCCGGTATCCTTGCGCGCCGCGAACGTAATTGGCCTCCACAGGAATCGTGGTTAATCGGAGCCTATCTCTTTTTTCTCTGTTCTACGCTACGAGTCATCTCTCCTTCTTTCGTAGAAGTACCAGGTTCTACGGGGAAATGCGACTCGATTGTGGCTAACGAATTATGAGATGGAGCTCAGCAATCCAGTTTGATAGAAAGATCAGTCAAAGGGAAAATGGCCAATACCTCGCGTAGGCTGATCTATGTAGTCCGTGAGATTGTCTGCGTTCGAAGGATCGCAAATCTAAAAGTACAATTTCACATCTCGAGTTTACGACCAAGTTTTCAAACAGAGTATTATCAGTTTGAATATTCGTCACGTTTAATATAACAATTTCGAATCTACAGTTTCCAGCTTCGGTATTCGAAACATTTCA
This sequence comes from Bombus flavifrons, assembly GCF_040668555.2. NCBI lineage: Eukaryota > Metazoa > Arthropoda > Insecta > Hymenoptera > Apidae > Bombus > Bombus flavifrons. The sequence continues at coordinate 8,844,964 of NC_138454.1, forward strand.
GTTACGCCAGTTTCACGATGATCCTTTTCGTTGATCGCGGTTCTCCAGTCGACAAGTTTCGCGTTACAATACGCATTATCACAATGTTGGCCGTGCATGCACGGCGTTTCTCCTGCTCGGCCCTCCTCCGTGCAACGACGATTCGTAGCTCCGTGTACTTACGTGCATATTTGTGCGTGGGCGGAGACCAGTAGCCGGCTGGCCGCACGGCCGGTTGATCGGCCTGTTGGACCGTGACGTGCCAACCACTACCACTTTATTATTACTACTATGCACTGGCGCGCATTACTCCTGGCCCCGTGTTCTCTACGCTGTTGCGAGCGTACAACGCTCGCGTGTGTCCGGTCCAAGGTTTATTACACTTGCCCCGATCAAGCGTACGCCACGCTACGCATTCGTCTTGGAGATCAACGCGGGGAACGCGGAGAAACGCGCTCGACCAGCAATGCGGATATGTCGGCCGTCTTCCCTGTGCGATTCTTCTTCAACTGGCTGGCGGAAGGACGACTGGCAAGGGAGGTTTCTACAACATCGTTGCGCTTCGTTCGAGGATCGAGCGCGTTTCAGAGAAGCAGTCTAGTTCGCGGTAGCGAAGATCGTGAGAGGAAATTGTTGCATCGGAGGTGCCTCGGGTTGAAGGACGTTTTCTTCTACCGTTTCTTCTGCTACGCGCGAACAGAGTTTCATCAGCATTCCTACACCGTGTATCTGATCTCTGAACAATGTAAAGGACGAAGATCAAAGTGTAAGATCTTCGGCTCGAAATAAGTAACACCCCCGTTGTTGAACGATAAAATAACGCACAGCCTAGGGTACAGGAAGTAAAAGACGATTCGTAGAATTCCATCTTCATCGACTGTACGATAGACCGGAAACCACGTGGCTGAGACACAAGAGCGGGGATCGCTCGTAGCGCGTGACTCGCAGTGGGGACGGTAGCCTTGCACAGTCGATAGCTCACGCTTCGACTGTAGCTCCAGTAACTCTTCGATCCAAGTATAAGACCACGTCCACACCCCCTGAGCCTCTGTTCCGTAACGTAGCACAAGCGAAAGTGATTCGTATCACCTTCGATCGACATTCTAAATCTCGTTCTCGAATCACCGCTGAATAGCCATCGAACAACGCCATTAAAACACATCTTGAACTTCATCAACTTTCTCGCCACCCTTCAGCGATACTACTTAACGTCCCTCGAGACTAAATAAACTCTAATCCCGGTATAAAACGGTAAATATGACACAGGTCGGATATAAATTCAATTAAAGTCACGGGCTCTGAAGTATGCAACAATTGACCGACAAAAATAGACGTAAGCATGGATAACGAGTCGAAGAGAGAGAGAGAGAGAAGGAGAGGGAGGGAGAGAGAGAACGATGGACCGGTGGAAGAAGAGAAATGGTAGAGTTTCGAGGTTCGTGGGCACTTATCACAGGTGGACGGGCAGCAAATAATAAATTTACGGCCGAGACACGGTGGACACAGTGTGCACATTGTAGATTGCGGCTCTCGGCCGGGCGAATTTATAATCCTACAACGCTGAAATTGTGCGCGCGCGCGAGTTCCGTTACGAATCTACCTCGTGTTAACCAGCGGCGGCCACCTAACCGGACTTGCAACATTCGCGGCTGAAGACCGCCTTGGTCATCGCATAATACACATGATGCTCGTATATCTTCTGTTACGTAATACTTGTTGGCTAGATTACACCGTTTCACGGGCCGCACCACGCAGTTTCTTCGTTTCTAATCGCGCCGCGATCATTGCTCGCTGCCTCCTACAAAAATTCAACCGGCTTCACGCCAAGGTATATGTCGATGAGCCGTTCGGGCCGTTTTCAAACGTACAAGCTCCTACATGGCATCGTGGGATAGCTGTATCTTGGACGAAACGACGCTCAGCAAACTATGCAGATTCACAGTTAAGTCTCAATTTATAATTCGTAACGTCCTTCATGGGGTTTACTGGCGCAAGTTCCGTCAGTTCAGCAAGCTCTCGTAATCGAAGAAACGAATTTCTAACGTAGAATGTTTCCCATTTCTTCTCACAATGGGAGACGAACAAGAAAATTCGAAAGACGACAGAGAAATTCGCTTTTCCATCGATAGCTTCGTTAACGATCCCTCGATGTTCGCGATCTGGTAGCCGTGTTCCACGTAAGCAACGACCAGGACGATCGTAGAGTTGTTACAGAGGGACGAGGGCGAGGCTGCTTTACGATTCGATCTCTCTTTCCTGCTGTCGGTTGCTCGTAGTTTCGATAGAACAGAAGAGGTGATCCCCTTTTTCATCGTACGCGCGCAACCGCGTATAAAATGCACGCAAGCGTGCACCTCTGCGGGACCGAAAGCACCTGCATAGCCGAGCAGCTCCGCGGAATCGGCCGAGAGCCCAGTGTTTTACGACTAACCGTGAAATCGGACTGGCCGGTGTTTGCACGCCGCTTGCGACCGCCTCTCCGCATATTGTTTCCTTCCTGCTGGTTTCTTCTTTCTCCTTTTTTTTCTTTGCTTTGCTTCCGCGAGCCCTGCTTCGCGATTGCTCCTCGTCGTTCGCCGCACAATGGAGCTTTTCTTTGAAAAAGGAGAAAATAGAAGAGGAGAAAGAAAGAACATTCCGTGGAACGAAATTGTATTCCGTCGGAAAATCGCATGAAAGAGTCGCGTTAACAACTGGAGGAAACATAGACAAATCCACTAATTCAGTTCGTAAAAAAAGAGAAGATACGAATATTTGTGAATACATTCGCAAACTTTCACAAACATCTTCAAACGTTTATTGAAACCTAGTACACCCTTGGCATTGATAAATTCGCCGCTCAACACTCCGATACGATGTGTAAATTCGAGAGCAAAGGACCTAAAAGTCCCCCTCAAAACTCCTGCATCCATAGAAACTTCTGTGAGAAGACTCTGTCGAGTAGAATCTTCGAATAAACTCCGTTTCCCTGCGCATAGTATCGATACGAGGGGGGAAAAAAGATCGATGACCCTGTGAGGTCTGGCGTGCGCTATTCGACGTGGAATAGCCAGCGCGGTTTTTCGAGCAGAAACGGCAGAGAGCCACGCAAAAGTGGAAGCGGAGTGGAGGTGCTCGGCGTTGCGAGCGGCGTTCGGTGTTCTTGTGAAATGCGCGAGTGCGGTTCCGAGAAGTGTGCAGGCCGGTGGGTGGTCTCCATTCAGAGATGTTTATGGCTGTGTCGTGGCAAAGTGGCTGTACGCCATAGCGAGAGAGCCATACTCCTTCGTGGCGCCCGCAGGGTCGAAGACCTAGGTTCGTCAGCTTCGTCCAGCAGCCTCAGCTTCTCTATCGACCAACGATCAAACTCACCGACCTCGAGCTTTCTTTCTCGTCTCTAGATTCGATATATTGGTTATACAACCACTCTTCGTTCTTTCTTGGAATCGGATGTTGCAGAAGTTTTCCCTATCCAACAAGACTGCAATGGACGAACCTGAAGATCCCATAGTTTATAAGTTTGAAGTAAAATGAATCGGATGCTATGCGTGGAAGATGAAGCTGGGATTCGAATTAACCTGGAGCAGATTAAATAAGATTCTAATGGACGAAGCTCAAAGCTTCCGTAGATTCGATTTCAAGCAATACGGTGGCTGGTATACGTGGAAACGAACGCATCGCAGGCTACAGTCCTTTGGTTGCGCAATCCTAGCAACCTGGAGAAAAGCTTCCGAGGCGTGGTCAGAAATCGCGATCACCTCGTTCATCAAGCCACGTGTCCACCTGGCCTCAAAGTAGATTCCCGCCGTAAGTGAAAGCGCGTGCGCTCTAGGAGCCGTTCTCTAGACTCTAGGCCGAGATCGTTCCGTGCCCTAGAGCAAACGCGTACAACGAAGCAGCTTCTGTGCTCAACCACTTTCAGCAACTTCCAGCACCAAGAATAAAGGATGGTAGCTCGTTTGTTTCGTCGTTACTTGTTCTTTCGAACCTCGTCCGGTGTTATATAGACATTGTTTACATTGTGTCATGCATATTCTATCAGTTATCGCTGATGTGAGTGACATGACCCATCGAGATTAATCTTGCGATCGTATCGTACACGTTTTTTCAACACGGAAAGCCGCCGATACCCCACGCAATACTATTTTAGGAAGATGAGAATTTGATTTGGTACGCAAGAAGATCCTGTCTTGTATCATAGTTCTTACTATTCCTATCTCATCCTTCGATCGCTATATACAACGTTCGATTGATCCAAAATGAGATACACTTCTGCTGGAAACATTCTATTTTTAATCTCATATCGATGTACGTATAAATTCTGTTTCCTTCTTCGACGTATGATGGTTCTTATATTCGTCTTAAATAAACAAACAAATAAATAAATAATTAAATCCAGCCTTCGCCGACTTGAAATACTTGGTTACCTAATGAAACGCGAGCGTTTCAAGCATCTCATTCTTAGATATCGTAACGCGTTCGACTTCCTGATAGGATTAATTAAAAGCAGCGCAGAATGCGGCTTAGAAGTTAAGAATGTAATGCTATAACGTAGATAATCCGTTTTCAATTAAGATCAAAGGTGGAGCATCACGGATTCTGATCCCTTTCGAAACGAGAACAAACTGGCAACGTTTCGAATGGAACGACAAGAACGATTCATTGATCTCGTTAGGCAGCGTTTTAACCTTTCAAATTAAAGGGGCGACACAGGCAATCGCGCAAAAGAAATATCGTTAATTCCGATGATCCGTATCTCGGTCGGTTTCAATAGCGAAATTTTCATATCGTAATAATCATCGTTAGATTTCCAGTACCGTCGACGGATTTCGATCGAACAACGCGAGCCCTGTCCGCTTTCGAATGATGTATTAACCGTTTGGACTACTTTCACCTATGCGGCTTTAACTGTGTCCGTGATTTACGACGTTTGCGTAACGCTTTTTTCTCCTATACTGGATCCGTTGTCCCTTTTCGCTTTTTCCTTCTCGGCGTAGTCCTGTGATCGAACCTTTCGAGGTATCGCTACTTTGAAACCAGCCTGAATCCTTTCTCATTGCCAGTCAATTCGATAGACTTTGATAACACGCATTTACGCAGATGTTACAAACGATTCGACTGCTTGATAATTAAAGAAAGAAGTATCATCCTGTCCGTAGAATCGTTAAGTGGCTAGCAATAACAACGATACGTCGAACTGGATTTAAAGAAGAGTTGAAATTGCCGGGAGCTTTAACGGGAGAAAATTTGTTTGCTGGTAAAGGATGAAATATAAAAGATCGTAAAGACATTTAGATGTTTGAAATGGATGTTTACACAGATGTCCGGAGCTGCGTTTCCAAAGTTGTTGGGAAACGTAGCCACGTCATCTACGTCCTTTTATTCAATTAACTCTTATCGGTTCGCTACTATATCCTCGTGCACCAGGCGCAACCAGTTTTTTCCGTCGGTTTATACGCCTTCCCCTTAATTTCCTGCTGCTGTAGCTCCTCTTCTGCCTTCGTTTCATGATAACCATCCTCCCCCGTGACCGCAAAAAAACATAGATTTTTCCGCGTTTTCACCACCTCATCCAATTAATTTAAATGCTTCCTCTTACGTACAACCCTAACAGCATCGCGCGTCCACGCTCTCGCCGCTTCCTTATGGGAAATCGGCCAGTTTTTCAGATGCTTGTACGGTGTCGATCGTACAAGGGAAAAAATATTTAAGCGTTTGAAAAGAGAATAGCGGTAGCATGGAAGATCGCGATGTTACAGGCTAATAGCGTTATGATAGTGGTACTAAGGAAGTGTAATGTTATGGAATGAAACAAGATACTGAGCTGACGTAATTACAGTAGTAGAATGATATTACAAAGGGGTATAAATTAACAAAGGAGCATATACAGCCGCTATAATTGTAGACTTGTAACGTGAATTTATCGAAAGCTGAGCTTTTAAATTCCAGTTACTTTTTAACCCGAGCTTGCAGACTTTATGTTTCGTTCCATAGCAATTATTATGTGCTCGAATCTCGCACATATCGAAGCTCACGTTCAACGTTTCTCAGACAGGAGCACGCGATTTAGAAATTCTTTTAATTTCAGTGGCGGCACGTTCGAATCGCGTATCTTTCCAAGCTCGAGCTTTCGTATCTTCACGATCAGACATATCCCTTATGACTTACCTAACACTGATCGATCTTCTTGGTATTCGATATCGTCCGACGCCCATTTCCTTCTCGGTCTTTTCAATCCCATTTGAATCTCGATCGACCATCGATTCTTCACGATGGTTCGCGCTTGGAAAGAAGCCAGCGAAACGTAGAAAAGCTCGTACGTGTTCTTTCGTCTGACTTTTCTTTCTAGAACTTCGTATATGGCATATCGTTTAGCATACAATCATAGCGTTGCACTTCCTCCTACCGTGTTGTTCGGGATGGTTGCATCTGCAGGGTCTTCGAATGGCCTCCCATACGAGGCCAGGTGCGGTCGATCGAACGATGATAACGTCGCGGTGCCGATATTAATCGATATTCTAATCGGTTAATCGATGCCGCGGGCCTCTTTGAACGTAATATCCGCTCATAACGGGCCACTTGTGCTTCTTCCTGGCCGATGATAATCATCGACGAGGCCTGAACGCGTCGTCGAGGCCACGAGGAAACTAACTGTCCGATCCAACAACGACCGTACTCAGTTCCACCACTTTTTTTTTCCTCCTCTGAATATTGATTTCAATACAGCGATGGTTTCGTGTGGGAATTGATTCTCGGTTGAAGCTCTATTCTCACGGCGAGCGGTATCTTTCGAGCTGCTTCTGAAATGGAAGAATTCTTTACACGCTTTCAAGACAAATTAGCTGACAAAGATCATTCTCTGGGACTATTTGCGCTCTTTCAGAATAGAATTTTAAAAGAAGTCGCTTCAGAAGCTCCTCAACGACTTATGCTCATTACGATAAAGGAACTGGAAGGCAGCCAGTAGGTGTATACACGTCAGAAGAGCATTAACGCGTGTATTTGAAACAGGAACGGCTGTATATTTCATAGCTTTAGAATTAGTACGACATTTCGAAGCAGAGAGATCCTGTAATAGATCGTTACAATTATAATATGTACGGAGAACTCGACTTTAGTTTCATTCCTAATACGTCTGACAGTCACCAGTACGGTAGTTCCAATTTTTCAACTTATCATTTAAAAAGATAGAAAGGAAAATGTTTATCACTCGTAACAAAAATATGGAAAGAAAGTTGATAGATGATATAATGTACACAGAGTCTCGAGGCCACTTCATATCGGATGGCCTCGAAGGAATTCATCCGGAGGATTGGCGCGGCACGGCTGCAACACGGGAGAAACGCACGAACGCGTTATTTGAATTTTACCGACGCTTCGCGGCCGTTCGTTCGCGGAATCCGCGCTTTACCGACTGCAGATCATTTGCGCCCTTTCGCCACTTTCGTCACACCCTTGCCAGACGATCATGAATTATTCAGGGTTTCGCCGCGGTCCCTGCGAATCCGCGCTTTTGCCGGCCGGTTAAGTTCACCGTGGCTGCGTTTCGAATCTCTGCTCCTCCCAGCCTCGGAATCCATCGGATTCTCTCTTCGAGCAGCTCTCTTAGGGAAGTACGATGCGTTTTGCATTTGAATGCCGGCCACTTGGAATTATCCGGCTGTCTCCTTTCTTTTTCCAGTGCCTTTTATCATTTCACGCATCGCGAAACTTCGAGAACCCAGAGGATCGCTTCTTCTGTACACGGACTGTGTCGATGCGTGTTTTCTATGAATCGATGTTTGGCGAGTAGAGAAAGAGGAGAGATTATTCTGCTACCAAAGTCGTTAAACTTTCAGAAAACTAAAGCTCGAACTTACAGCTTCGAGCTTCGAGTCGAGAGACTCGAGTTTCTTGCAAAGTTAATGCGTCAGCGGAAGCATAATTGTCGACGTTGCATAACCCGGAATTACGCGACGAATTCACGGGGGTTTCGCGATGCGGCTGACGGCGGTGACCTCGCGGCGACCTTCTTCCCTTCGGCAGCGACTCACGCGAGAACAATCGAGGTGAAATTCAGCGCGGCAGCCGGCGAGGAAAGAACGCATTATCTCAAATCGAGGATCTCCTCCGCTTCGACCGGATGTCGAGGCCTCAAGGTTTCGGCGCCGACTTTGACCGTGACGGCTGCCTCGGGGCTGTCGGCGCCAATTATTCCTGCTTGCTGAAGCTTTGAATTGTTATGACAACCACGCTTTTTCTTGAGTAACAGATCTTCTTTACACGATTCATTTTTACGAAGGTGTAAAGTATCTCTTCTCCTGTCAGAGATCTCACGTTCAAAGAATTCGATTCTTAAAATACTTTTCATGCTGAAGAGTTTGCGTTGCTATTTCGAAATTAAAGAAAGATGCACGTGTGAGCGTTGAAATATAGACGATTGTGCGAATCGGGGAACATCGATAACGTTAATGACGAACAGTTAGACGACGTTGACCGCTTATCTGCGGCTCGCGAGAAAAGCCTCGGCCGAGATCGATGCATCGATGCATACAGCCACGACCAGGGAACATATAAAATGCACGGGTTATTGTCGCCGGGACCCTTACCGACAGCTGCTCGTTAGTTGTTGCCAGCCGCGGAGGTGAACCAGTCGAACCTACTCTTATACTGGGTGTTTCCCTTCGAACCGATTATCGCGACTGTCCCAAAGGTTTTTGTCAGAAGTGCATTTGAAAAGTTAGTAGAAACGTTGCTTCCTTCAGGCTCTATGTAGCTATATCGTATTCCGTACTCTTTTCAGAAATCCATTGTTAATGCTAAACCCTGATGGAACGATCTCTGTATGTTCGAAAAGTTTATTACGAAAAGCTGCCTACTGTGTATTACGAAAACGACGCTTGTGCTATTTTTATTTCCTTTCCTTATCTTCCATGGATACCTGGAGATATCAAATAAGAATTAAGAAATACCGAAGACTGTACTTAAGATGCTAACAAATTTCACAATAGATATGCGACCTCCGCTCCGAAAGCTATCTGTTACCTACATTATCTACCTTCTGCAAAGTATTCTATCGTTTTAACAGAACTCTGAGTGAACTTTGTACTCTGAGAACGCGGATATGTCCTGATGGAAGAATGAAAGATGGCTTCGATTTCCGCACGGAGAGCCAAAGAAATTCTTCCGGACGAAGAAGAAGTGGCCGAAAAACGGAAGAATTCGATGAAAATCGTTCCGAGAGGAACACCCTGTGCTTGTGCCGAGTGGAAGGCGAGCACAGCGCCAGAAGAGAGCAGAGGAGAAGAAGAAAGCAGGCGAAGGCAAAGTAAAGGGACAGACCACGCCTTGCGCCGCCTTGGCAGTGGAGAGTTCGCCTCCGCTTCTTCGCCTCACCTCGCCTCGAGCATAACTAATATATCGACGGGTCCGTGCCCCTCGCCTCCCTCGCCCCTTTCCGCCCCCTCGTCCTCTTTCACCTCTAGCACCGGCGATCCGCGATTCACGTGATCCCTCTGACGCTCGAGCACTCGCGAACACGCGACTCTTCCAACAACTCTCGATGCTCTTCACGCTCTGGCCTTTCACGCTCTGATTCGAGATATTCCGATGCGTTTGCCTTCTCGAGAAACACTGGCAACAAGCATCGACGAATACACGTAATTTTCAAACGTTTTATCAAGGAACAATGACTTTCGCTGGGAATTCAGACGAAATGGTGGAATTTTGGGGATCACGGTTAGATATTTCATCTCTGAGGATTCGGACGAACTCGTTGGACGCACGCATAAGTTTCGTAAAAGCATTACGAAAAGATCAGCTTCTAACAAAGCTCGTTTCAGAATGGAGGATACCATTTGCTGAATACGTAGGTATCGCTGTTCGCTACCAAATGATTGGCATTTAACAAAGCTGCATTTTCGTTCCAGAATACAAGATACAGTCTCCTGTACAGTTAGAGGAATGCACAGATGCAAGTACAAATAGATTTCATCGAGTATTAAGAAAAATGTATGAAAAATGTAATGAAAAAAAAAGTATGAAGGAAGCTGCAACCTTTTTTAGAGTAGAAGACGTTTAGCTACCTGCCATTTCCTGAATAATTAAAATACACGTAGAGGAAGGTTTCGCGGAATCGCGAGGAAAAAATTGACACACTACGCGTGTCGCCGGTCACGCCAGCAGATTAAGTTAATACCCTCGAGATCGTATCTTTCGCAAACGAGCGTTACGCGGATGGGAACAACTCCACGAAGGTCTCGAGCACGGTGTCACTGGGTTACTGGAAAATTTTCCAGACCAGCAATCGCGACAGCAGCCGCGGCTACTCGCCGACATTCCATTCACGATCGAACCTTTATCGTCGTTAATTGAGTCGCCAGCGTATCGACCACGTGTTTCTCCTATTTTAAATTCAGTCGCGAATGTAATCTCGAATTAAAACTCGCGCGATCTTTGTCCCAAGCCTGTCCAAACAGGAAAGGAAAAATCAAAAGGCAAAGGTAAAAAGTTGAAACAGCAAAATGCAGAAATCTTCGTCGAAAAGTGATACGAGTAAAAAATAAAGCAGACTTCTTTGACAATGACCCACGTTTTTATTCGAACGCGTGGAAAGTTGCAAAAATTCTTCAAGCTGAAGGAAAAAATCAACTTATCTTTCAGCTGAAAGGATCGAAAGCTTGAGAAGGTTTAGACAGGCTACCGACTATCACGTATCGAGGTGTAGCGATTGACGAAAGATTCCGCCGCTTCTCACAGTGTCACTGGGTTAGTGGATAATTTTCCAGGCGAGTAAGCGCGCCGCGTGAGAGCGAATCCGAGCGAGTTGCATTGCGGCAACGCGATTCGCTCGAACGTGCCTCGATAGCGGAGCACGGGCACGAGAGCCTCGTAAACTATTTGCGTGACCATAAAAATCGAACGGAACATTAGCAACGCGCTTGCTCGCTCTGATATACAGAGCATTACGCGCGGTTAATTGCCCGCGAAATTCAAAACCTCCGTGTTTTCCACTTGCAACCGATCATTCGCCATTCGTAACGCGCCTGTAAACTTTACAAAGATATCCGGCGAAAATTCGTCGACTCTACCGATTGATTTTTGTTCCTGACACTTGTCCCACTTGTAAATAATTAACTTTGAACTTTTTAAAAAATGAACGATCGAGGATTTTGAGATTCGCCAGGCGATTTAGAGCACGAGAGCAAAAATCGAATCAAAGCGTCGTTAAATCCGAAGATAATTCGATAAACAAATACTCGAGCTATCTCTGAATGCAAAAACCAAAGAAAATGAGTAAAATCTCAGCGTTCCCGCGGCAACATGGTATAGACGCGAATTAATAGGCTCATCGAGCTTCCGTTCCGATACCGAGCGAAGTAAAAAGCGAGCAAGCAGCGATCAAGAAAGCAGGGGGTGGGGGCCGATTACGACGCGATCCGAGGAGAAAGAGAAACTCGTCATCGATAGCTGCTCGCCTGCAGGCCATGAGATCCCTTTAATCGGTAACCCTCTCGGCTGCTAAATAAATAACATTGTATTACACACCGTCGCCGATCTCCGCATCTCACGGAAGACGAAGGAACGCGCGGATCGTTTTCCCAGGCGTGTGCCTGTGTGTTGCACTCCCGTTATCGTTATCCTCTCTCACGTACGAATCGACGCCGCGCGCCGCCCGATTCAGCCTCACGACCGCGCGAAACCCGCGCCCGTTCACGGTGCTGCTAACGGTGATCGATTTTCCGACCACGGGAACGATACTACTCGTGTAAACGTCGGTATGGCTGACCTATGGGTTCTTCCATTTTCCATTAATCTACTCGAAATCGGTCTCCAGCTAACCTAAGACCTAATTCTAATAAAAGACCTATGATCCAACGATACGAAGCGAAGATTAACATTATGATAAAGATAAAAGAAGATTGCAGCAATGTTCATTTACGGATTGAAATAGCAAGCACTTGGCACTTTTGCGACGAAACGCGATAAACGTTAAAACATTGCAACGTCGCATCGTGCCAAGCGAAGCTTCTTAGAAAGATACAGCTGCCTGTTTAAAAGGTCCCGCGTACCGAGAATCAAAAACTAGTTTCACCGTGGCTCTATCGGACCGTTCGCACATTCGTCCTCTGCTATCAGAGCGGACGAGCATTTTTACGTGACGAGACAAAGAAACGAGTGTCGATAACGGTGCCGTTTCCCTTGTCTCCTCCTCCTCCTCCTCCCCTTCCCATATCCCAATCTCCGCCTGCTTTTCTCTACGCGTTTTCTTCCATCATGGAACATCCTCTTCTTCAGCTTAGAAATAGACGCTCGATCTCACGGATTTCCACTTTCGATTCGTTCTACATGGAAAATCGTGTTCTCCGCGTGAGAAAATCGCGTTCGCTACTGGAACGCGCCAAAGCCCTTAGTTGCTTCTTTTCTTCTTTCGTCTATTCTTTTCTTCTTTCCGTACTAGGAGGAACGATCGTTCGAGGCTCGATCGTTTCACCGTTGGAAATTGTGCGTTGCTGGTATACGTTGGTGAAACGGAAACGAAGGGCCACAATTATAGCAGTCGTTACTTTTCCCGCTGTAACCAGAGTGACTATGTATCTCTCGGTCGATTAACTATGACCTTCGCCGCTCTGGCGAACGTAGAAACTCGGACGAACACTCGTACGCGAACATAACCTCCTTCTATTTATGTACAGGGTGGTCCGACTACCTCGATGCTGACTGCTGTTTGAAATTTGTACGATCGTGTAACTCGTGTTCGAATCGTGTTCACGATAATGGCGAACGTGTACTTGCTTATAGTTGATAGTTGAATGCTGTGATCGATGCAAAACATTGGTTCCATACGTCAGTCCTAATGTTGGTCCTGTAGTCCGCGCGAAATAGATTGTCAAGGTCGCTTTCCCTGCTTCGAACAGCGTCCATAGTCACTCTCCTCTTTGTAATTTTGTTACGTGCATGGACGTTTGATCTTTTCCATTTGTAATATGAAAAGAAAAAAGATAATATGAAATAGTAGAAGAAGTGAAAAAATATTTTCTCACAGTCTTAAAATCGATTTCCTTCATAGTCGAACTTTCTTTCCACCTATTTCATTTACCTTCTTCCATTTACTTTCGTTTGCGTAACATAATCGTGAGAAACTTAAAATCGATATCTCGTAACGATACCGGCAATCTCTTCCCATAACCGTAACTCGAAACTGATCTTTAAGTTGCGTCAAAATATTCACTGGAAGAAAACGTCGTCCATCGAGACCCTTTTCCAGGCATTTCCGACGGACGCCTCGATTAATTGCCTCGATTAAGGAATCACCATAATAATCGTGTGCGCGATCGAGGTCGACGTTGGGTGGAAAAGCTTGCGTATCCTGCACTTAGAAGGAAAGGGTGCAATTATATTTGCAAATAGGCGAGTCCCTTGCATGCGTGGCAATGCAAATCGCGTCAAGACCTTTGACTGCCTGAGCTTCGAACAAGATAGATAAAGATAGATAAAGAAATAAACAACTGATTTGAGAAACTATCAATTACGTGGATCGATTGCCAAAACGGATGGACTCGTTTCTCTAATTTTCCCTTCTTGAAAGTTGTCACGTTAATTTTTTCTTTAAAAAAAAAAAGCAAAAATCGAATATAATCTTCCGAAATTAACCTTCTCAGAGAAAAGAGCAACTTTATCCTTTCCACGTGAGCTTTTACGTCCGCGTTAAAAGATATCTCTCAACAGAAAAAATTAACCTTCGTGAATATCCTCTTGCCGATAGCGACTTTTTACGTTGCGATCAGGATGCTTTCGGGCGATAGGCAAATATCAGGTCTGTAAGTATGAAACCGGAATTTGCTTATAGATGGCCCTAGCTGATAATGTAGTTATCACTAAACTGCGTCATTGATGCCAAAAGTCTTTGTTGGCATTTTCGACTCAGAACAATACAAGTTTCATATAACAGCATAGTTTGTAATAGCGTTGAACATGTCAAATTTTGTGCCTGGAAACTACGATTTGCGGACAGCATTGATTTTCTGTTACCATTTGAAGAAAACTGCTGCAGAATCGCATCGAATACTTGTCGAAGCTTACGGTGAGCATGCTCTTGGTAAATCACAGTGCTTTGAGTGGTTTAAAAAATTCAGAAGTGGCAATTTTGACGCGAGGAACGAAGAACGTGGAAGACCACCGAAAAAGACCACCGAGCTGTTAAAACCTGGCGGAACCATTAATACCGAGCGCTACCGGCAACAAATGATCGATTTGAATCAAGCTTTGCGTGAAAATCGACCAGAATATCAAAAAAGGCAACACAAAGTAATTTTGTTTAGTGATAATGCACCATCACATACAGCAAAACCGGTCAAGGAAACGATCGAAGCGTTCAGTTGGGAAATACTTTCGCAGACGACTTACTCACCAGACTTGGCTCCGTCCGATTACTATTTATTTGCATCGATGGGACACGCACTTTCTGACCAGCACTTCGCTTCTTACGAATATGTACGAAAATGGCTCGATGACTGGTTTGCCTCACAAGAGCGACAGTTTTTTTGGCGTGGCATCCACCAATCGCCAGACAGGTGGGAAAAATGTATAGCTAGCGATGGGCAATACTTGGAATAAAATATTTTTAATCATTTTCATACAATAAACAAAAATTCCGGTTTCATATTTACATACCTGGTACTTTCTGTAGCCACGATATCTCCGTCGAACATTCGACGTACGCTGCTCGTTACCTGTTGCTGCGAAACAGACGTTGACCGCAACACCTGCGGAAATCACGGAAGATCACGGAGCTGGTTGCGCAACCAGAGGGCTAGAGAACGAGGCGTGATGGCTGGAAATCAATTAGGGGTATACGTTGCATCGGCACCAATTAAGTTTTCTCCGGGCGACAATGATAAATTGTGCCGGGCGTCTATTGCGGCCGGCCGATTATAAAGGTCACCGAGTGAAAGTGCGCGGCCAATTAATACCGATCGATACCGAGCGCGATCCGTTCCGATAATAATTACCCACCGCATCAAGTACGCGCGAAAATCCCGTCTGTGCAATTGCCAAGCCGTGCAACCCGTACGTAACGATTTTCATCGTTGGCAACGTTCACCTTCTGGCTCGTCATGCTTCTCTCGATAAACCATCGTTCCAAGAGAATGGATATTCATGAAGGAAGCTACGCGAGAAACAAACTGTACCATGTAGACAGATGTAATTTAGGAAACTGTCGGATTATACTTGATCGTATTTTGGATTATCACAGAGATTTGTTTTACGCTCGGTCGTTATTTGTTTCGACTCGAGGCTGATTCGAGATTTGTATTTTGTCAGCATCTGTCACGAAAGGAAAAAGATTATGACATAGGGTTTCTTGATTGTGCAAAAAAGGAAAAAAAACGAAGAATCTATCCAATAAGACGATGACAGGATAAAATTGCGGTATCCTAAAAAGGAGACGAAGAGGAATGATGCCTGCTTGCGCGTGATAAGTGTGATGTATCTGCATACAGGGTGTTTCAAAACTGCACGTTCAATCGCTGATCTAAACCTCGTCCATCTTTTCTATTTAAATTCTCCAACATTTTATCGAACAGCAAAGAAATTAAATTGACAAATTTGTATTTTAAACGAGTGTGTCAGGATCTCCTCTCGACTTTGCCATCGCGATAAAACTAGCTTTACAGGATTTAGAGGTTAGATCGGAGTTCGCAGAATTCGGAGTTCTTTTCCGGTCGACCATGGTCAAGCCGAATGGAGCGAAGCGATCTGGGTCGGCCGATTGCTAACAATGCGCTTTGTGCAGCGCGTGCAGCGAAGGAAGGAAGGTACGATCTACGTGTGCATCGGAAAATAGCTGGCTGCTCGCCTACGTGCACGTGTCATGCAGTTGGCTCATTCGTTCCCTGCTATTTGTTGTTACATTTTCTCCCTTTGACAAACTGAATCTAGTTTGAATGTCCCTTTGAAACACCTCTGGACTCGCGCCTTATGTTACCGTTACGCGGCTTCATGTCGTATTCGCTACCCTTATCATTTGAATTTATTGGTCTTATCGCAGTGAGCTATGGCGATACGTCTACTTTCCGTACATGACAAATATTGGAATTTTCGCGAATAAAAATTTCCAAGCAGCAAATAGATGCAATTGTGGAAGAGTAAAAATAATGAAATTTTAAAACGTCGCCACCTTTAGAATTCTTTCGCCAAGTATACGTACGTTAACCCCAAAGGTATCAAACGATCGAACGGGAAAGAAAGGTTTTACAGCTCGATTTTTCCCTTCCACGTGCCCCGAGTCTCGCCAGGCTACGCTCTTCCCACGAATTTCATTCTCGATAAGCGGCCAAGATTTAACTAAGATTCTCGTATTAGTACGGCTGAGTAGCATAACATGGTTGAGAACGGTACATGAGACGGCGACAAAGGCCGCTCAAGTAACTTATGGGTATGAACTCTGCAAAAGGACTTCCTGTATGACCTCTGATCGGGAAACAAGGCCGTGGCCACGAGCTGACTCGTTCCACCAGCTAGACGCCGCAAGTGCGGAATATTCTCACCGTGTTGCTTCATCCTTCGTTCTACTTGGTCACGATGCAAAAACTTTATGAAAAATTCCGATTACCGATAAGAGAATTTACTTAACCGGCTCGATCATCGTTTTCTCGGCGGACTTGGAATAATTCTACCGCTGGAGCTTTTCCAGAAAGCTGACACTCAGAACGGTGTTTACACAGTTTAGAACTGTGAAATACCGTTTGACAAATTTGTCAATTGACTGATTTTTATTTATTTATTTAATTACGAACACCAGAGGAAAACTGTTCGCCAGAAGTGGCACGCGCGACAGTTCACCAAAATCGTCGAAGAGGAAGCGGCGTACCATCGAGTAGGGGGGAACCCACTTTGCTTGGCAATCGCGTCACGCTCGTTTACGCTAGTTTACGCCAGTTTACACAAGCGATATTATGTTAAGACCCATCTTTACGAGGGCCGACAACGTCTCGTGGAAAATATCCTCGGGTTTCGACGTTATTGGCGAACGGAGAAAAAGAGGAAAAGAAAGAAAGTAAGAGGAACGCAGAGTTGCTGGAAAAGAGAGACGAAAGCTGTGTGTTAGCAGCAAAGCGAATCCCAAAGCGAAGTGTTTCCTTCGAGACGATCGCGGCTGAGATATGACGTCCGACTGGCTGCCAGGCTTTGAAGGGCTTCGCAAACGATCGGTCGTTGAACCGCGAATCGTTCTTGAAGCGTTACTCCCCAACGATGGGACGTGCAAATTTCACTGGCCGACATTTGCCTGTCTGGAATTTGAGCATCCTCCGCTTCGGGCTATTTCGAGCCTGTAGCACGTTCTGAAATTTGTCTCTATCAAAGAAATTTTGAGTGCCAAGCTCTTGGGTTTTTTTTTTGGAACTTTATATTTGGATAAGTTTGATATCGCTGTTTGTAAAATACGATATTCCTCGAATTTATGAAATTTTTCATCGTCGAGTAATCATTTGAAATTCCAAGTTCTCGTATTGTCTAACCATTCTTGAATATGGTATTAAAGGAGGATATTTCTTCGTAAGAAAATTGTGAACAATAGCATTCACGATTACCATAAAATTTTACAGCCGTCACTACGATTATTATCGTTAAACGTTAAACCTTTCCATTGCTTTGTGGCACGACAGTCGGCATATAATAGCAGAAAGGAAGCAATTAAAATTCGATAAAAGGGAAAAGCGTCAGCTGCGTTCGATTTTCGTGTGGCGTACGGATCCTGGCGAATCCTACGCCACTGCGGGGTAAGAAAGAGCGAGGAGGAGGAACAAAGCGACCCACGCTGCTACGGGTATCATCATAGTCATATTCATACGCGAGTGTAAGGGCATTTCAGCACTGGGACAATAGCGAGAGCGAATTTTTTCGCGGCTGGATTGCAGCATGGCTTTTTTGTAGCCACGCGACGAAGCGACGTCGACTGCCAATAAAGGTCCTCCTTTATGAAGCCTGCTGTAAGTACCTGGTCGCAGCTGTCCGCACGGAAACGGGCCACTGTAACCATTCTTTGTTTTCCAACCTTTCAAACATTTCCTCTCTCAAACGACCATTCTACTGTAACTTAAAAAATTATCGTAAAATGTTTCGAGGACGTCGCATCCCAAAGACGAAGGCTTAAAAATCCTTACCGTCTCGCTTACGGATTTTTCATTTTCCACGTTTTTTCCATGAAATAACTGCATAGCGTGTTTGAATAGAATATAGTGGCTTGGTTCGACAAAGTTCTTTCAGCGCTTCACGCGACTTCAACATGATAAACGGTGGCAGGTACAACAATGGGTTCATTACCGAAAGTTTGGCCCAGCTTGGGTCCCCTTAGCGAATCCTGGGCCGGCGAAGGGGTCCGGGTCGGTGACCTCTGCACACCGACGGCCGGACCGCGGCACCGGCCTTTGCGAAAAGTACACGTGCACCGAGCAAACGTCGCTTCTAACACGAAGAATTTTCGTCGACGCTTAAAAATTGTTCTTCAACGATTCATAATACGATGCGTTAGTAAGCTATGAAAATATTACTATTTTATCGACGTGCTAATATTTATGGCTTTGGGAACGATAGAACGATCGAAGCGAGAGATTAGATCATTCTGAAACTCGTAACAGTTTGTAATATTTCCTTTTTTCGAAATCGCGAGGTATAATTTTCTTTTGGTTGGATGCGGTGGTCACACATAGTCGCCGAAAAATAAATACATGCACGGTCATTGTGCGGCCACGCACGATGAAACAACGGCAGAAGGGTTTTTGTTCCAACGTATGGCGTACCATGCGCGGCGACTCGTGTCGTGTCATTCACTCGACGTGATACGACGCCACGAAAGAGACTGTAAAAGCCAACTTCTTTTCGCTCTCGACGAAAATATCCTGTTGAAAAGGATTCTTGGAAGAGTAGCTGAAACTTTCCTCAACCCTTTGAAATTCTTCAAACTGTTTCACGTATCATTCGTCACACTTCGCAAACGTTACATCTTCCAGTTTATCGTTGTTCACCCTATTCTTTAGCGTACGGTTACGGTACGGTAACGACGCAATACGGTTTGCGTTTAACTCGAATAGAAAATAAAATGTGCGGTCTATATTTAGAATCGATCTTACGCAGAGATTCCTCTCGCGTTTCAATTTGCCTCTTGCCTGCTTTCAATGCAAATAAAAGGAGGGGGAAAAAGAGAAAGAAAAAGGAAAAATCACGTTTTCGATTTAACATCAGACGCAAAATTAATGATCGTTTACGATTATTAATAGCGACGCGAAAGCCTCGACCGTCGTCGAACGCGAATTTCGCACGATTATCGTCGAATGAAATACCTCGGCTGAGGCTCTCGTAGTAATTGCTACGTACCGTCGAGTGATAAATAATTTGCAAATATGCCGCACCGTGCAATGACAACATTGTACATAGGGGCGGGCTCTCGGTATCGATAGTCGCCTGGAGATTTATCGATTCGTTCGATTGCCGTTTCACAAACGCGACCTTGAATCCCTTGCATCCTTTGTCTTGCTCCTTTTTTCCGCGCGTACGTCCATACACCGCTCTATTAGTTGTTCCATCTTCTTCTATCGATGGTGGACAATCACCGATGTGCTTTCGCTGATAAGATTTATCGCTTCAGTTTGTCGAAGATAATCGTTGTTTAAGCTTCGTACTCAAACCTCAGATGGATGAAACATGTCTGTTGATGGAAACATGAAAAATCCGAGTCGAAAGACACTGTGATTTCTATTCCGTCAAAGGAACAAATCTTTTCTAACAAGTTGTTTTTCGAATCGTTCGAAACTTCGTTGAATGAAAGGAGTAGGTTCGAAAGATAACGGAGAAGTGAGGCGAGGGCCATGCGAGGAGAGACGAAGGAGGAGAGAAGCTATTGACCCGTTTGATTGATTAAAACGTCGAGCTCGTCGCAGTTGTTCGATCGCTAAATGAATTTCGTTCGCCGCGCTAGCCAGGTATACAAAGCGGTGCTTTAAATCTTCGGGGCTTAATAATAATCAGTCTGAAGGCTCGTAACTCTTCGCCGTGAATCCTCTGTCTGGGGGGACGTTGAACGCAACAGGCTAGATGGAACGCCATCGTGAGGGCGTGCTGAAGTATTCGCCCCACCGAAGTAAAGCCAAGAAGAAAACTGCGTTTCAAAATATATTTTATGCACTTACTTTTCTCTTTTCTTACTTCGATAATAAGAGATTGATAAAAAAAAAAGATAAATATAGACAGAGATTAGAAATATTCAGATAGTCGAGAGAGTGGAAGCCTGTGGGTGCCATTTACCATTATTAGAAGCACGTTATTGCGCCACCGGTATTATTTTGCGGCGATAATAAATCGTCGTGAAATTTTAATTACCAATTGTATAAAACTCTTGGATATTCTTAGATATTATTAGTCGTAAGGTAAACGTCTGGAACAGCTGTAAACGACGGCATTTTCTGCCCTCTTTACCTTCCCCCTGTCATCTTTCTCATGAATCATCTTGATAACGATCCACTTGTGCGATGGAATCGACGTATTTCATTACTTATTCGATCATGACCTATCCCGCACGGGTCGCCGCACGTCCTCCGCGAATAATAAAGCGGTCGTTTTAACACTGCAAACCGCCACTGAAATTCTTGATGTTTCAATTGAATTTCAAACGGAGCGTAAAGCGCCGCTAACCATCTTCAAGATGCACGTATATGTATAAGAGAACGCGAGCACAGGATGGCTGGTGTGTTCGTCTGGCCGTTTATTATGGCACCGAAGGAAATTACGAACGCGCAGCCTGTGGCCGTGGCGGTAGCCGAGTGGTGCGCGGGAATATACGAGTGGCGGCAGGAAATGAACGCCAACCTCGAAAACGCGGATCAGCTCTAGTGCCTTCGTGTCTCCTCTGACTGAACGAAAATATAGCGAACATCTGAATTTAAAGAAAATATAACTTCGTACAAAATATCTTGATGTTTCTCCGAAACTACCCCTTTTTACAACGCGTTTCAGCTTTCGGAAATTTTCGACAGATTAGACACTCCTCTGAAGGAATATCTATGTGTGATCTTAGCTCCGTTTCCAAGACACGAATCATCAACGAACTGTATGCACCACGATACATTGTTTCCCACGTAAAAGAGAGAAGATGGTCAGTATCGCGGAGGGCAGGCCTGCATTCTGCATCGGCAATTTGCATGACCGATGATCGAGCACTGGTGCACTGACGGTGGACTAGGTGCATCGTCATTACGCACTGACCAGATACGATCAAACTGTCGGTAATGATAGTCGCGCGACCCGGCGCACGTACGACGAACGCCAGGGTCGCGTTTATTAAATTACGTCAAATTATTGGTACGCTCGAAGGGTCGATTATCGGGGCTGCTCGTTCGACCGCCAGGGATCGTTCTCCTTTTCCCCGATTACCACGGGAAACCAGCACGTGGTGGTAGCTGAGATCTTCATGCTCTTGGACACGGCTCTTTGCCGATCTACCATCCGTCTATCGGTCTATCCTGACACCATTCCTGTTAAGACGGAAAGAGAAAGGGGCAAACGAGAGCGAGATTAGATGTAAGAAAGTTCATTTTCTCGAGGGGAGTAATAAATAATAATATTTCATACTAAAGTAGGTTATTGTTTCTACATCATTTCCTAGAAAGAACGTCTATCCAATTTTATCCTCCTAAACTTGCTTTCTATACGAATAATCGATAAATCAACACGACTCGATTAACGTATCAGCTTTTGATTTCAGATTCGAACCGACGAAGGGCTGAAGAAGGCAAAGAGCGGTCCGGATGGGGCGTCAAGGATCTCCGATGTCTTCGATTAATCAAAACTCGTAGCCAGAGCTCAAGCAACGATGGAGGGACGGATCCAGGGTCCGTCGATGATCCCACCATTTGTCCCTTTTTCTTTTTTTTCTTTTTTAATTCCTCGCAGCCGCGACAGCCATTCGAAAACCTAACATTTTGAATCATTCTCGCATCGAACCGCGAGAGACGGTTAGAACGAGAAAAGAGCAAGAATCGCAACAGTATACCGCGTGCTTTCTGCGATTATCAATCGAAGATTTCCATTCAACTTTCATCTCGAAGACGAGGCTGTGACGACGCTAACTGGATGACCTGAAGGAACCGGAAATGGTACTCGAAAGACGGCGCTCACGACTCGCGATCTAGCAGCAAGATCTCTGTAGCTTTAGAGTAGAATAAATCTGAATATCTGACATACTTAATTAAGTAACAATAAGAAACAAGGTTAAAGGATCGAGGAGACTCAGGGAACGATTTTGTAAAAAAAGAAGAAAAAAAAGGACAAACTGTAATCTAGAGGAATAAGATAGATGAAAATCTGATTGATCTTTCGAGTCCTGTTTTTATGTAAACGTCAAGAGACTCGGAGTACGATTTAGGAAACTCGCTCTACCAAAGTTCGAGCGACTTTTGTAATTACAGAGATCTCGAGAAATTACTGAGTGATAATTCGTGGAAAAGTAGAGCTGCGTCGTCTTCGAAACGAGAAGAATAATCGATTGGATCCAGAACGATCAATGAAAACAGTATCCGAGGATGGTTTTATGAAATTACGAGATCGCCTCTAAAGCAAGGGAACAAAAAATAGCGAATGTAGTAGGCGGTAGAGGATGAGGTGGTCGATTACGGAAGCGCTTCTCGCGATGCGAAGATTGCGAAAAATCATCAGGCACACGATTAGCAGAGAGATTTACGTTAACACGCGCCGTTAGTTAATCTAATAGGGAGCGTAGTTAAGGATTATGAATGCCATAATAATGACTAACTTCTTGTGGTTGTACTTAAGTCATAACTTTACACTTTACTGTTTACGTTTAAGGCCAATTAAGTATGTAAGTTGCATAATATTTCACTATCGGAGTGTCTTCAAGTTAATTGCTAGGCATTTATTTCTACATCTTCTTTTGTTTTTTTTTTTTTTTTTTTTATTTCGATGGTTCCCGGTACCGGAAGATTCCGTGACGATAGTCGTCGACTCACTGGACAGAGGCTTAATGAATTCTAATTTTTTTTTCCTCCTTTCTTTCTCATTAAAAGGAAAACTTCTTTCTGGCAGACGTTGTTCACCTTTCGAACGAACGAGAGTTTGACAAATCACCAGTCATTTGTCACAGCTCCGGTTCGAGGTTCGACGAATATTCTACCTGTTATTCACAGAACAGTGAAATATTAACGAAGTACCCTTCCGACTCTCATTTTTTTAGTCTCGGATAATTATCGTGTAAAAATTCGGACGGGTAATCGATTGGTTTTACAATTTTTTTCTTCAAGCTACATTCATTTCTGCGTCCAGCGTTTCGAACAAAGTCGACGAAGGCCTGTGACACCCGAGATTGCGTAAAGGAACTGTTTAACAAATTCTTTATCGGAAATCAGGTATCGAGACCGCCTGTCGGTTAATGGTCCTGGCCAGACTGCGCGCTTTGGACCTTGGTCTCACATTTGTGATTATTATTTAAGTAGATTTTAAGCGTACTCTAAGTTAGGCTAGGCTTTTTACAATGTTTCTTTAAAAAATTTTCCTTTTACTCTTATCCTTTTATCATCGATGAAATTTTACGAGCGGAAGTAACCAACGAACCATGTCGACGAGACGAGCGTAGTTATAAATATTTGAACAAATAATAATGATGATAGAGCTCGTGAATATTCAAAGAATCGTAAGCGAGATAAGAGTTGTGCATTTATACGATTCGAATATCCCGCTAAGAGTGACCATTTTCCTCTCGATTTCGGAGGAAAGGCAAGATAGAACCGGAAGAGAATTCGATTCAAATGCTGATTTGAAAAATAGTTTCATAATAAGAATACGTTTTAATCTGTCATAATAGTTGTCACAGTTCTCTGTAACATAAGTTTCACTAGTTGTAATGTTAAGAAGATTCTGGATTCTCATGATAAACATTCTATTTTGCGTAATGAATCCGAGTAAGAAGGCACTCGGTCCCCTTTACGATGGAACTCTGTGCGCTATAATCGTTCGTAAACCGAAAACGAATATTTCGTATATCGACGTTCGCCGAGATTTTGCCAGGAGAACAGATTGCAATGCTGCCAGTGTTTAGCGCGTAAAACTCCCTACTTTTTTTCCTTTTTCCACTCGACCATCTTATATGATACAATATCCATATTTTATCCTATACATAACTTTGTCCTTCTTTCCTCGTGTCCTTTCTTTGTTAAGTCTAGTTCTTTACAGGGCATTGGGTGTATCATTGTCCGCGTCTTCATGTTGCGCCTGATTGACGTAAAACAATGTTTCAGCATCACAAGGCGGCACGTCGGTTTTCATCATACGATTCGTGTTTTCATGGCGAAATACTCGATGCGTAAGGGTCGAGGATCGTTGTGCCTTCGAATGCACGCGTTCGAATGATACGTTTATCGATCGTAAGAACAGACATCCACTTTGTGATTTCGTAAGCAGTTGTTCAATGTTTTTTTTATACTTTCCTTAATGCTTATCTAGGATAGCTTGTGTACCCTAAAGAGTGTTTCAATAAAAGTGACAATGAAATCAATTCCGATCCTGTCTTTCCTTCGCTAAAGATATCACGCGCGTTTGCTTATTATCAACTCAACTTGCTCGTTTATTTGAAAATTCGATTATCGAAAGTAACAACAGTTTCGATAATCAAAAGCAAATTTAGCCTCTGGTGGCGGACGATCGTACTACACTAACCAAAATGGCTCTCATGCCGGGATACGAATTGCTGTTTTGGCGCGTAATATATTAGTCATTTTTTCAAAATAATCTCAACGAATTGTCTCGTATTTTTGCAAATGAGTATCCTTGAATATCCGTCAACGCGTCATGTAGTTACTTGCGTCCGTTTCCGTTGATATATCGGAATAATTATGAACGTTTATTTCCGTATGAATTATCGGTGTGCGATAATTACGTTTTTTAGTGCATGTGACGAAGGGAAAATTCGCAAATATGGCACCGCGTTACGAGAAAATAATTTTATGTCGTGGCTTGTCTGAAAAGAATGATTCTCAAGAGGCTTACGTAAAAACGTTGAAGACGGCAGGTTATTCGTGCGACTGTTTGCCTACTTTACGTTTCGAATTCGTGAATATATCGGAGCTCAGGGAATGCCTTCTGTCATCGTCTTCATACTATGGTAGTAATATTACATATGATTTTAGTGCCTTATCTTCATTCATCTCATTATCTTCTTCTATGCATTCATAGGGTTGATAATAACAAGCCAACGTGCTGCAGAGGCAATTAAACTTTCTGCAAAGGAAGATGATAACATTCTACACCCCTGGAGAATTTTGCCAGTGTATTGTGTAGGACCAGCAACTGAATCTTTTGTTAAAACTCACTTAAGTTCAGACAACTGTTTTGGTAAAGAAACTGGCAATGCCAAAGAATTAGCTGAATTGTTAGTGACTTCTGTTGCAAAGAAATCCAAGCCCTTACTATATCCTTGTAGCGAGATAGGGCGAGAAACAATTGAAAAGACCCTTAATGAAAATGACATAAAAGTCCATAGAATAGTTGTTTATAGAACTCTGCCCAGTGAAACTTTGGAGCGTGATTTATTAAAATTCATGGACAACATGCCCAAAATATTTGTTTTCTTTAGTCCATCGATAGTAGAACATATAGTAGCTCTATTGAAAAAGAAATTATACGATATGAACAATATAAAAGCAGTTGCTATTGGACCTGTGACTGAGCAAGCACTAGTCCATGCTGGTCTGAAAGTATTTGCTACTGCGAACAAACCTGATCCAATATCTCTATTGAAGGCCATTAGTGATGCTGAGAAAAGTGGACTTGACGAAAAGACTGAATGAAGAAATTGTTTATTATTGTGCTATGTAAGTATATAATTGTTGTTAATTATCAAAATTGTATTTAATTTGTTGATATTATATCACTAAGAAGATAAAAAGTGATAATAGTCATTTTATCCATGGTCCAGAATTACATATTTCAAATACGATAATGTGGCCTCAATAGATTAAAATATGTCTTTGTTAGTATTTGTCACCTTTACATAATCTATATATAATCTATTTCTATAGAATATTTGTTGGGATATTTATTTAGTAAATTCAATCAGTTCATAGATTGACAGATATCAGTAAACTTTATTTTGGTTATAATAATAAATATATCTTATTTTATTTAACATATTGATTAAAAAAAATAAGATTACCATTTATTTACAGTATGATGTTATCTAGCTTTTATATGACACTCTATACATTACTATATGCTATAAATTATAACAATGTTTATGTCAAAAAAACTGATATAATCAGAAAGATCACTTTCCCATCTATAATAAAGGGAATTATTTGTGAACATAATGAAACTGCACTACGCAAAATATTAATATTTAAAAATAGTACGTTTTAATATATAGAGTGAAAGAACAAATAGTTCGTAAAATTGTGCGTGTCAGTCTTAACCATTAACACTTTACCGACCGATAGTCAATTAATCAGTTTTTTGTCGCCGACGCTTACCGACCGATAGCCTATTAATCGGCTTTTTGTTACCGACCATCTTTCTCATTATTTGAGCAGTAATTTATTATTTAGTACTAAGATACCTTCAGCAATTGAGTCAGTTGCGTTGCTTTGTAAGCTCCCACAGTTTTATACCAATTTGAAAAACTTACCGTTCGCGATGAACGAAAAGAATGGTATTGGAGAGTCTAAACCGAAACAGAATCGGCGTCAGGGAGAATCTGCGCCTCAGCTGCCGGTCGGACGTACGTATGCTGTTGAATCGCTAACGGTCAGTAAAATGTTAATCCAGCATGTAGGATTTTCTGTTATTTCTCATGAAGGTGTATCTGTATGTGAATAATTATTAGAAAATACTGTTTCTTAAAAACATTTATAATACTCGGGACGATTATGTTTCTCATCTCGTATGATCTTCGATGATAGAACTCGTAATTCGTAACTTCAATATCTACTTCGATTAACTACGTTACCAAGAAGGCACGAAATATCTGCTCCCACAATCGTGGATTGATTAGCGTAATAAGGCTGGGGTGGATTTCCTCCGTTATTATATTTCATTTGGACAGCAGTTTCATAATCAGGTGCTGGTCTATAGGACGGAAGTAAGGCACGTAAGTTGTTGATGTCTGTAGACGACACGGATACAACGGGATACGGTGACGTTGAGAGATCATTGTAACTAGTCCATCTTGTGTGACCTTCTGCATTTCTGTTATCCAAATTTACCGATACCGCATGATCTCCCGAATCGTTCGTGTCGCTGTCCTAAAATATGATACAAAGATTTTACTTAGACGTGCTCTTGGCGCAATGTTGCGCTTGAATGAAATAATACTTACGAAATAACCATTAGTTGATCTCTCCATTGGCCGAGATTCTTGATGTTGCATGTAAAATGTGTGCTGTGCTATACATAAACGCCACACATATTTTGCATTGCGCGATTCGGTAAATATGAATTGCTTTGGCTCCTCGCCTTCAGCTTGACATTCTATTCTAAACGTCTTTTTGTGATTGATCACATTGCTTATATCTTTCCATCTGAAGCATATATAAATCTCGACTATAGTTGCTAATTCAGTATGTAATATATTTTTACGAAATAAATACCTATAGAATTGTGTTGTCTGTGTGTTAGGATAGATGACCATAATCCCATTGAGAGATATTCCTAGTATCACTTCATTATTTCCATTGTCCTGTAAGTCAAAGTCCTCAATCTTGTTGTTGTGTTAAAGACTATGCAAACTATAGGATCAATGTGAATACCTTAGTAGAAAATGTTTCATTTCCATATCCCTCTAGCTGCATAACAATAGAAATGTATAGTTCCTCTGCTGCAGGCTGAGTAACACCAACCAGATTCTTGTATTGACATACAGCAGTATGCAAAAGAGAATCTGGCCCTCCAGGATCTGCTTGAATAACATCCTGAATAATAAAATGAAGTAAGAATCAAATAAGACATATCTAATAATTCTTTTATCGGTAGCTCTCTTTAATTACCTTGGGAAATAATGTACATTGTTGCAAGCACTCCATTGTATGTCGTTCTGCATCATAGTTACCAAATTCTGCTTGCATCAAGTAACTTGCTAAAAGAGTTGCTTGCCTAGAATTACACTGAAATCTACTTTCCAAAACATCGCTTTTCAATTGAAGATAATAATGATACCTAAAAACATGATATTAAAGAAATAAATGGTAACAGTTGAATGATATAGAAATATTTAAGATATTACATACCTTGTCATTTCATCTTGAATAAGTTGCACATCAGTAACATAGTACATGACCCTCAAATATAGACTGAAATTTTTGGCTTCTTTTTCCAATTGTTTTTTCAATGGTTTGTCCATGTCAACCCATCTTGGAGATGGAGAATCATGCCTCGAAATATAACGTAGACCAAAGAACTCAGGCTGTCCTAATCCTAAACGTTGAGTCACATTGTCCAAACACTCCTGACCAAGGCTATCAATACTCAGTGTGCATTCTATAGAGGTGGTATCCAACAGTTCTATGCAGATCACATACTGATTTTTGGAGACCACATTATATTGTCGACTTTTCTTCAAATGAAACTTAAACGGCATTGTAATAACGCGTTTAACTGGAAAAAGACAGCATTGGTATAATATTAAACAAAATTATAGAAATTGAATATTTTTATGTTCGATTCACTGCATTGGATATTGAAAAGTATTTTTCAATGAAAGACTTATGCTGGAGATAACAGTTTAACAATGAAAGAGAAACGAATAAAATACAAAAGACTGCAGCAACGATGCGCTTTTATTAAGACCGCGGGAGAAAAATAAAGTACCGTATAACTACGACCAAACACCGAAATGCTTCACATTCCACGGTACTTTTACTTTTAATTGAAATATATATGCATACACGTACTGTATACATTCCACTCTGTCGAGCATGAGAAATGTATAATTTTTCACGTTTAATAAATCGAAAGCATTTCTAACCTCGTTTTTCACGTCATTAATGCTAGTTACAAAACTGTGGTATATATACAGTTCCTAAACCGAGCTACTATGACACGAGAAATTAAAACGATGGATTTCTCAGTTAAAACAAATTGAAGATAGCATCAGAAACTTCATAAGAAATACATCAAATGCGTAAAACGCATAAAATTAGCATATAGATTATGAATAAAAGTAGTTTTATCGAAAGTGATATGTTCTCCAAATATTTTCCAACTAGATTGGTCATATTTTTGATATCTAGGTGAAAAACACGATCAATGTTATATTTTTTATTAGGAAGTCAGTCAAATTTAGGCTGAAATTGTTCGAAGTTGTTTACATTATGGATAAATCGATATATTAAATCGGAAACTTATACACTAGAGTAAAATTTTACTGATCTTCACTAGAAATAAATATCACTAGGTCTAGTTACCGAAAAAATTCCCTAAACATCTCATTATGCAAGTAACTCAAATTCCTTGGACGTAATATGTACACGATGACTAATGGTCTTATCAAAATTAATCGCTTGCCTTTTATTGCAAATCCTGTTATCGCGTTGGATCGAATAAAATTACGAGTCTCGTGATAAGGGGAACGTGACGCGTGCAAAATTCCACTTGGTAAAGTTTTTGCGTCTTACCTGCGTGCCTTATTTGCAATAATCAAAATTTCCACTACATGGAATAAACAAATGACTACGAAATTTTAATATAATAAATATATTTTGTAACAATTAACAAATTATTATTGTTATACAGAATGCAACATTCATCTAAAATAATATAGGAATCAACGTTTTCGAAAACGTACTTTATAAAACACTTTCCGATCAACTAGACAGTTTATTTCCTTCGACTTATCTCTTTTAAATGGAATAAAATTGCGTGGCCGTAGAAGATTGCATTTCTATTTGCCCCATCTTGAACTGTAATCGGTGCAACCATCGTAAGAGCGTGGCATTTGATTCTCGACGAGAGGAGGCAAAGTGTTCGGACATTTTGTTGGGTGGAAAGTCTCGACAATTTTGCAAACGCACTTGTAAATGTCCTGGTAGCTAATTATATATAAATTTTTCATGTAAAGATCATCTTTCAAAAACGGAATTATTGGAACTGAAAACGAGCCGTTTTAATAATTCGTCTCACCTGAACATGATGCGAATGTAGTATAGGACTCCAAAGGGGTAACAATTTACTTAACAGGATGGACCCACACTCAAGAAGAGCCTCGAGTAGACTCAGGAAATGCAAATTCACCATCTCAGCCAACTACAAAGGCAATTTTTTATTTGAGAAAAGAGGAGCTCTACTTCTGAGGACTTTTATGAACTTACTACTTTTGAGAATTGAATCAATTCCAATATACAGGGCGTTATCTTGCCCCAGAACTCCAATAAAATATTCATCGTAATATTATGGCCCTCGCTATTCGATGGATTGTTTTTCGACAACTCTTCCAAATACATTGTCCACAACTAAATACAAACAACAACGATACCATCAAATTGTATCCATAGATGTTAATTAATGTACACAGGTACGTACTTGACACAATATGAAAGCATGAAACAACGAAGACATGTGTAAGACCGATGCTTTAGATTGTTCTGGGAACCCAGAAAATATGACTTGCACGTGATCTGCAACATGGCAAGATACTTCCTGCGGTATCGGTTGGGCAGATGGAATCGATGGCCCGTGGGTGTGCGTATTATTATTGCCAGCATACATTGCAGTGTGCGTGAGAGAGCCTAATAAGAGCCAGGATAGTAATCTGATGTGTCCTATACAGTCTACGTACTCTCGAGCTCTGAAAATGACATTAACTTCAGCGTTCTTGAAGTTATCTTAGTAATTAATCTTTAATTACCCTTGTTGTATCATCGAAGGTGCGCTATAGAGCCATGGAAGATATCGAGCGACAGCTCTGTTCTCTATATTATTGCCTCTAGTAATTTCTATCGCTACATATTGCGCGAGACCACATTTCAATATACCACCCAATGTATCCTCGTTTAATCCAGCCTGCATTCCCTTGCTGTAGCTCTACATCATCGGAAAATTCATTTAAAAACTATTAGTCTCGTTATTTGTCGTGGGTACGTCTGTTATTTAATGTTATTTCGACTACCTTCACTTTACTCAAAGTGTGAAAGTCTGCCAAGAAATCGAGCACATCTGACAGCTGATTCTTCAGTGACTCGGAGGCGTTCGTATTGTAAATTGGCGATACGTCCGTTTGGACGTTCTCCAAAGCGATCGTGTTAGGTAACGAGCCTCCAATGTCCTAACCATATTGAATCATAAATTATCCGATCATTATTTTTTTAACAATCTTTCCCCTTACCTGAAGCACGAAGTGTAGAAGCAACAGAAAATTCGAATCCGGTATCGTGGTTTTGAATTTGATGGCTTGAATTAATTCGAACACGATAGTTCTTCCAAAGAAGTGTTTGTCTCTGTCTCTAGTGAAGGCTCTGTGACAGAGGTAGCACAGATCCGTCAGGTAGCTATACTTTATAGTAGAATTCTGAATGGCGTAGCTCAATACCTTGGCAAAGGGATCCAGCATGCCCTGTAAACGTATCCCAACTAGATATTTTTCCAACAAAGATCTATAAAGCGTTGAAAAAAATTCCTTCCTGGGCCATTGTCTAACCATGACCTTGTCAGGTGAAAAAATTGATATTTTTTGAATGAAAACACGAGTTTCCAAATAATTTAGCTAAACCAGACCCAAGATCATAAAACAGAAACTCGCTGTAAAACCGTATCATAAATCTGTCTCGAACGAGCATCAAACGATCTCTTAGTCATCGAAAATTCCCGATCATTGCATCGGTCAGCCAGAAGGAATAAATCCTCCGGCACATTTACGTCTTCCCTATAGCGACGACGATCGCGCCGCAACGATAATAATCGCGAACATCCACGGACAGGTTATTTACGAGCGGCGAACAGCTGACCTTCGACTGTTGAATGCTCGGGACCTTCAATAAAGAAATCATGATCCTTAATAACGAAGTGGTGTCTTCGATGGATGAGAGCATCAGCACCAGCCTACGGAACAGGCCATCGAACTGCGTCAGAAGACCGCTCCAGGTTGCTGCACCTGGACCCAGACCTGCTTCTAGCGGCAGACAGTCCAGGTAGCACGCTATGTTGTATAGTATTATCGGCAGGCGCTCCATTGGCAGAGATTTCTTTGCGTTTAGGGCCTGAAATATGAGGATACGATCATTCGTGATCATTATAGGTTGATAGCGATCAGTGGCAATTCTTATTGATCGAAACAAGCACTCATATCTGGATATATGTTTCGTAAAAGATTGTCTTATCGATTTTACTCTCAATCTCCTTTTGTGAATTTTATGACCAAGGTGCGATTTCTTGCATAAATTGTGTTAGTCATGACGTTTATAGCAAATTTATAGACTTGAAATACGCATAAAAGTACCTCGAGCAATAATTGCAAAGGTGCTATCGGGTTTAGTTCGTTGAAGTCGACCAAGGCCTGAGTAACACTCTTGAAGAACTGCATTCTTGTAGATTCTGGAAAATGAAATGGGTTGTCATAGGTTCCATAGAAGAGGTTGTAAAATCTTCGCACCATTTAAATGCGTTTGGAACATCTGCAAGAAAACTCCATTAGGCGCCAGTTGATGTAGAACACAACGGAGGAACTGATGCGCAACGCTGATTGCGCCACCGGGCAAATGCATGTTGGTCTCACTTTGCCAAGGGTACATCGCATTGAGGGCCACCCTGCAAACGAAGATATATCATCGAGACACGTTTTTGCAGTGTCATGTTATTTGGAAATAGAACGGTAAAATAAAATTCGAGTCAGACTTTGTCACGACACGTAGGATTTCTGGCAAGAGCGGAGCTGCCAAGGATGGTTCACGATGGATGAACGTGCCTAGGTTGATGATGCATAAACCGAGTTCCTCGTCGGAATATTCCTCCTTTATCGTCCCACATTCCGAACACCTACGACAAATGTAGAAATCAAATTATGCATCATGCAAAAATAAACATTTATTATTAACACCAAACTAAAAGCTACCTCTCGTAAATGCAGTCGTCTCCGATGCGGAATAAACTTTGCTTCAAGCTAAAATCAGCGTGGTAGGCTTGTTGGGATGCGACATCGAAGTTAGGTTGCAGTTGAGCACCAGACCTATGAACGATAAAAGAAGATCGTAATGTACGATCTTAAATCTCGAATAAAAGTGTTAGGAGTGTCTTCTAAATTTTACCAAGAGTCTGTACGTCTGGATAATGGGCCATCGTGTCCACTGATACTATCCTTTCGAGGCCTGTCTCGTTGAATACGAACGTGATCCTTTACTCTACCTCTTCGATCAGGATCGAACACTCGGGAAGGGTAATCTGAGGATTCCATCGCTGGAGGCGGTGATTCTAGAGCTACCTGCTTGGTCAGTCTTCTCGGACTCGCTGATCTACTTGAATGTATCTCGTTCGACGTTGGAACTAGAGATGCCGACTGAAAAATCGGCATTTCTTATTTTTTGTGGAGATAGTAGAACTTGCGAAATGAAAAGTACTTTTTACCATATTCTCAGACGTTGTGCTATCTTGCTTCACCGGTGGCTGTGCTTCGCCTTTACCATTTTCATTGTTACTGCTAAATCTATTGGAATCTGATAAATTTGACAGGATATTATTGTCAATTTAAAAATTATACTGACTTTTTCTATCGAATAATACAATTTTACTACCGATTTCTTGGACACCGAGTGCCTGACGAACGTGCTCGACCAAGCCACTGAAGTCTCTGTGAGGCCCGATAGGTAACAATCGTTCAGGCATAGGAAATTCCAACTGCGATATGCTTCTAGGACTCGTTACGTCGCTGGACATACACGTTTCACTATCCTGATCGAACGAGGAGCCTGAAAAAGTTATTTCATTTCTTTCTCATTCGACATTGTGTTTTTTCCTATATCTTCAAAATAGTAGCTAGAATTGTGAAACAGTATAGCGTTCGAAAATCTACAAATACTCACTGACTGTTAACACATCCATCTTGGACAAAGGTGATTCAGGCGAACCGTAAGTATCCTCGCAACGTAGAATTCGTTGACCTACGCTTGGTCGTGGAACTATAAAATTATCGAATCGATGAAAATTCCATTCGTCTTTTGTTAACAAAGATACTTACCGACTGGACGAATGGTAGTTCCAATTGGTAGAAGTCTTTCAACCGTTGGCGTGGTTAAGGGATAGGGAGACCCGTGCCAGCTCGGCTGCTGGCCATTGTCGGTGCTCGTGACTTGCGAAGATACCGAACTGACTGCTGGAGAGCTCGAATGGTCACTGCTCGTGACTGTAACCACTTGACTTGGAGACACAGGCGAAGCTATCGTCACACTTTGCTCTATACGCTTCTGACGACCCAGTTGTTTAGTATTTGGCGAATCTGAATTACCGGAGCCTGTTGGGGGTATCTTTTCTTTTTGCAGCTCGAATCTGTAGCGTAATCACATTCGTCTTCGTCAGTACGAAAATGATACAGTGACGTGTTATAGTAACGAAATGGATAATTTTACTTTTGAACTTGAGCTGGTAGAGTGGTTGCGAGAGCGCTGCTTAACTCGAAAGGCTTCGAGGAAGCAGTGTCTCCGTTGAAAGCTATCTGTACAGTGATGTTTCTTTCTTGGGCTGCTTTTTCTGGCGCTGGCTTCTCTGGAATCGCTTTCTCTAGAATCCCTTTTTCTGCCCTTTCTGACATTTTCTCGATTCTCGACACAGGAGAGTACCTCTGTAGATCTGGTTGACCACTTAGCAAAGTACTCGTCACCATCATTTTTACGCCCTCGTGAACGCTCCACTTCTTTTGGGGACCAATTTTTGTACTCTATAGAAAAATAATAGAAAGCTAATTAGCGTCAAAGAAGGTTTATTGGTGGCAAAAGAAATGACATTCTGAATTGTTTTAAGGTGAATCTTCTAAATACCTGATGAGAATCCTCCTCGCTACCAAGAAACCAAGTGGGTCGGCTGATTCCTTCAGATTTCCTGATGATGTTCTGATTGTTCCAATCCATTTTCGTTAAGACGTCGGTGGTGGTTCTAGATCCATGGAGCGAAACACTTCTGGTAACAGCAGTCGGGGTTTCCTCCAGTTCGCCGAGCGATCCACCACTGCTGCCATGCAAGGTGCTGTCAGATTTTGGGCTCTCGGGTATTGCAGCCAGCTCGGACTCCGTATCATCCGCATTGATCGAGTAGCTTTGCAGAGCATTCACAATAGCGGAAATTGTAACAAGCAGCTACTGGTGTAAGCACAGGCACGGATGTGTCATGATGTAATTCTCTCTGGGTCCTGGACTGTATATTCTCAAGATACTCTAGGTAACTCTAGAGCCTAGAATCTGCTAGATTCACTATTCGATTAAAAGAAGGGAAGGAAATTCTACTTGATGTAAGAAAGGCCACCTCATAGGTCGTATCTCTTAGCTTTTGCTATTGCTACTTCGTTTCATGCCTATAGTAAAATACGAGAGAATGGTGGAAGTATCGATATCTTTGTTCCCCTGGTCTTGAGTCGTATCGTGAAAATGATTCTAAGATCACTATAAAATAAAGTAAAAAATAAATTTTGAATAATCTTATGACAACTTGCTTCAGCTATTCTTAAAAGAACATGATCATTCTAAATGAGATGACGATGATAAAAATCTGAAACAGAATTCAAGAAGTGCAGAATTCGCAAAGACGTCAACGTGAAACATTCCAAGCTGAAGTAGCCTAATGCTCTACCTTTCCATGGGGAATCTATGATATTGACTAGGATGCAGTGTTGCTAAGAACTGGGAAATGTGTAGATCAAATAACCTGGAGTGTTTGTTCGTGTAACGGCAGGTCGTTGTGCTTTCTTCCCAATGAGTCTCCATCTGACCATGCGTCGGTCCTGGACTCCGTTGATGAACCGATACCATGGGAGTCCTCATTGGAGGACTCTCGGTGTTCATATCTCCCATACCCATTAACTCATGGTCTACGCCTAGAGACGGTTGTGACACATCTGAAATTCAACAGAGCGTTTTGTGAAGTCCAGTTTTCTTGTAGGAATGTACTTTTTATGTCAGAACTATTATCTGTGTATACCACGTGATCTGGATGGCGGACCACCCATCACTACGGTAGCTGGAATTCTTTTGCATTGATGATGCTGCGTGTCCAGGGTGTTTAATACGATCTTGATCAACACTTGCAACTGACTACACCACGGTTGCTGGCCATACTGACACTAGGCACAATGAGAAATGAATACAATTCGATGAAAAGGATAGAAAGATATTTAAAAGATTGTCCAGCTCACCTTGTACAGTATGACGAGAAGAGACATTAACCAAGATCGTCTGTTATGGGGTTCGAGATACCAGAGACTGTAAGTTGGTGTTTGATGATCAGATGGAGGCACACCTTGCGGTGGACAAGGACAATGTTGAAGGATAGCTAGAACCGGAGGTGTCATCACCCATCCCATCACGTGATTCTGGTCTAGTAGTTGAGGAAGATTCGCGATGAAAACGTTGAATACAGGGGAAACTCTGAAGAGA
Organism: Bombus flavifrons; assembly: GCF_040668555.2. Classification (NCBI taxonomy): domain Eukaryota; kingdom Metazoa; phylum Arthropoda; class Insecta; order Hymenoptera; family Apidae; genus Bombus; species Bombus flavifrons. The sequence goes on from NC_138454.1 coordinate 8,881,521, forward strand.
ACCACGGAATTGTTACTTTGGTAATTGGTGTTGTTTCTTCTTTCTATTTTCCTTTTTATTATTATTATTATAGAATACCTTAATCGTTGTGGAGAAGTATGAAAAGTGCGTTCAGTTTGGTTGTAACCTAGTAGAAGATACAAATGGCGTAGCACGATTCCTTGCGTCTTTGACAGGGGTTTCTCATCCGTTGGATAAGCCTGTGTTTATCGATCTTTTCTATTAATAACGGAGGATTTTGGATGAATCAATTAAAGGAAAAAAAAACAATTGTTCATTTACCTGGTCCTGTCTAGAAAGGAATTGCATCAACAAGAAGACCAGCAAATGCATTGTTTCTTTGTCAGCTTCTTCCAAATCCACAATTCTGTGGGTGTACCCTGGTAATGCGCTAGCCTCGTCAACCATGTTTAAAGAATGAACGTGACCATCTGTAATATCGAACGCTAGTAAATATGGTCCTTAATCAAAGTTAATCGAGTGAAATAAAACGTTCGAAGTTCATAGAAATCTTACCACCATCGCTTGCATTTAAAAATTTTCTAAGACTTTCGTTATCTGCGATCATGCACAAGCAAAGCCTCTCTCGATGTCATCAACGAATTTCTAAGGTTACAAATCTACCTTACGTTGGTCAACACCGGGAAACTATCTACGAACATTCACAGTTATTAGGGTAAGCGATCTACCCACTACCAAGAAGAAGAAATCCATCGATCAACAGATAAATTGTCCAAAGAAACTACACGCTAATTTCTACTCGCTACAACTACACAGAAAACATTCTCTTTCAACAACTTCTAAAAATCTCAATCAAAATCGTCGTTCTTACGGACAAACTATGCTCAAAACAACGGGGGAACAAAAGAATACTCTCAATTCTGAAATTGTCATTTCCCTTGAACGAAACTCATCGTTTACAATTAGCTTCATAGCACAAAACCTACGCAATACAAGAACCAAATTCCCGTATAATCAAATCGATCATCACGACAAAGGAAACATCTTTAACCCTTTTAGTTTAGTTAGTTCATATATAAAAAGAAAATGTCTAAAGCGAGCTCCTTAAAAGGAGGCTGACGAACCATCAAACTTACCACAAAGGTTCCACATCGAACATCCCCAAACATTATCGCGTTTCGCGTACACAGAGGGGGCAAAGGGGGTGTATATGTGTACGTGTATACGTGAGAACACAGATAACACAGAGGAGAACGGCCACGTCTAAGGCTAACATCAGCAACGCTACTCTACCTGGTATACTGTTATTAGGTGGGGTGGACCCCAGCAACTGACCCAGTCCGAATCTGGAGCTCTTGCGCTTCAGGATAGGCGCCGAGTATTGCCGGCTGTACACCTTCTCCTTTTCTGCGCGGTTCGACACAGTGCAACACAATTGAAAAACGCGTGTGACAGGTCAGGACGTGAAGTGGTTTTAGACGTGGTTTTTACATGGACGATCGACTAGCTTTCTGTAACTCTAAAGCTATGTAGCCAGCAAGAGAGTCGATAGAGATCGCGAATTGTCGATTGTAAAGTCCTTCGAGAGTTAGGGATTCTCCTTTGGTAATAGAATTTTGGAATATACAGGATGTCTCGAAAGTATAAATCGATCGCATGGATCATACTCTGTGTAAGGACTATAATTCTACTAATGTGGAATCCTCAGCTCTCTTTAAGGATTCATTCGACTTTAACGGTATTCTGAAAGAATATGATAAGTCTATAATCTGACGTGAGTCTCAACTTTGCAAGTCAAGATCAGAGGGACATTCTCTGACTCGGACTCCTACGTCTTCGAGTCCGACTCTTTACTTTATCCTTTAGACTTTCATGATTCATCGTCGATAGTAATCAATTTGAAGTGAATCACGATATGTCGTTGATGAACCGTGAGATTCGTGTACCTTGTTTAGTGTCCTGTCGCGGAATCATCGACGCCGGCGCTGACATGGTGCGTTTGTAGGGCCATTTCGTGCCAAAACTCGCGCTCAGCGTCTTTATAGAGTTTGTTCCGCTTCCATCCGACTGGGACAGAGCTTCCTGCGCTCTGTGCACCTTCTTCATGAAGATTTCGCTGTTCAGGTCCGTGTTTCTGAGATCTGCGAATCGATTCGTCGATTAATATACATAGTGTATTAAGATCACTTCGGCAAATTCAATTTTACAGCTGAGTTTATAAACTGACCACGTAGATAGGGTACATCTCCGGATCGTTCCAAATTAATTTGAGCCTCGAGAAACAAAGCGTCGAAACGATTCAAGAAAAATTCCCAAGTTAAAACATGTCTGTCGCTGAGGCTATTGTGTAACTGATACAGCGATTGGAGTACCATTGGACGATCGACTATCACTGTATCGAATTGAGTTTCCAAGCAGAGAATCAGAGACTAGAGATATTTAAATTAAACAAATAAATATATTGTGTCAGAATAAATTAATAGATACGACTAGTTACGTATGCAAATCTTACTCTCATAGCTGTATCATGGATAGTACCGAGGTACAAGGTGGCTCTCTGAGCAACATATACGTTGCTGTCGTCCATACTCGCGACCAGATAACAGAACGCGTTTGCTAGAGCAGCTTGCAGACTCATAACATTTCTTAGAGGAGTGGAGTCCATAAATCTAGCTATTAGTGTGACTCTTTCGACTGTTGAGCGTTAATAAATTGAGGAATTGATTTCTTTCAGTTAACCGACCTCCTTCGTCCTACAGTGTTTAATCGTTATACCTGCCACGAATCGAACGCGCCAATCCGAATTATGGAATTCTTCTTGAATCAGGCGCCAGAAAGTGTCCGTTCCACAGGGTAAAGTCACGCAGTGGAGTAACAACGGCACGGTGACCTGGGCTATGTGAGAGTGTTCGGCGTTTAGGAGTTCCCATAGACTGTAGAAGGAAAGAAGCACAATTTAGTTCGAGAAAATCATTTAAAATCACTAAAACGGAGAAATATTGTTACTGAGGTGCAACGAATACCTGATGTTTCTATTCATCTGCAAGTATAAAGATGTCGTTGATAAGGAATAGATAAATGTCATCTTTCGTGGAAGATGTTATATTCACATATTAAAATTCATAAGGAATAATCTTACTTACTTTTTTATCAATAAATTTTCTTGGCACCATATGAAGAATCCTTGATGATCCTTCACCGCCATGTTGAAAGCATCTCCGTAAAGGCACATCACGTTTAAACATTGAAGCATATAGTAGAGTATGTCAGGCTTGTCAATCGTCATTATCTCCTGTGAATCGGACAAATAGAGAACAGTTTCATCTCCTAAAGTATTATCAGTTTTTACAAGTACTGCACCTTCAAAAGTTTGTGTATGTACTGTAGTTGTTCAGGAAGATCCTCGATGTTAAATCGAAACTTTCCAACGGAGGTGTGCCAGAAATCGTCCGCCTCATTTTCTGGACTTAGATTCAATGGTTGATCATTTTCTCCTATCAGTCGAGGTTTGGCTACGCTCACGGTGGCTGTGGCTGCAACAGAGATTCCTGATCCTTACGAAAGGTGCTTGATGTCTATGGGGAGATTGGTACGATAGCTAGGCAAATATTAAATCTGTGGATTTATGGGATTCGAATATATCGCGAACCGAAGTAGAATAAATCCATGCATGGTCAGGCATCAAACGCACGATTTTCCTTGGTCGATAAATTCGAAGTTGCGTTGATCGAATTCTACGTTCACTGCAATTTTACATGATTTTCAGTAATTTTAAAATTCGACATCGAACTCGGTATTCGAAATTTGATAATTATTTTTGGATTAACCACGTTCGATCGATTTCAAAAATACGAAAGGTAGAACCAGGCGAATTTTTTTCTTACCTACGTCAGTTTCAGAAAGGGTAACTGCTCGAGCAACAGCTGACATGACCTTTTCCGTTGGCATGATAGCTGCGAGATCCAGCTGCTCCGAAACTGTCTCTACTGTGGCTGTCATGATCTGTTCGAAGAACTGATATAAACGATCAAAGTAGCTACCTCCGGTCACATAGATTAGCCTACCGTGTTAATGGTTCACACAACGCCATTTTGCAGTAGAAGAAGAGAGACAGAGAGAGGCACACACAGTTTGTATTTTTTTTGTTTTTGTTAGACGAACAGCATGCTGCGTATTTTGTTGTTGCAGAAAGTGTTTCGCACAGAGAGATAGAAAGAAAGACGCTGTGTCTCTTAGGCAGTGTAACAAGATCGTGTAACAAGATAATAGAACATCTCAAATTTGTCAACGAGTGAAGTTTATTATGGCAGTATACCTGAGGCATGTGTGCAAGAACGCCACCGACCGAGTGCATTTCCGGCACTGGCATACTAATTACCACGTCGGATTTTGAGTCTCCTTTTCGCGCTGTCTCTGGACTTTTACGTCCATGATCCTCCGCACTTTCGTCGACGATTTTCTGAACGTTAGAAGACAGTTGAATTTAAACAGAAAATTACAAAAAGACTTTAAGCGATCTGGTTATCTGATCATCACCGAACGTTAGCGTAAGGGACTCACGTCAGGCGGATAAGCTGGATTTTCCGGTGCCATGTAAGTGACCAATTGCAGGCATAGTTGATGCCAGATCACGCTAGATTCACAGTAAGTACACTCAGCGACCGCGTTGCACACGTGGCAGTTGTTCCAATTCGAGGCAACGATCGATTTCATCAATCGACACGCGTCCCTGCAAACCCACGTGTTAATCCCTGTGTGCTTATCTATGTTCTGCAATTCCATCTGTAACATTTGATACATTTCATTAGATTCCTCGTTCATTCCTTCGTAATCATATCCTAATCTTAGATTTGTATCCGCAAAAATGGATGCACCTGTTTCAATAATATATCGAGCATAAGAATGCAACAGGATAAATTCAACTCCGAATTGGTAGTGAATTCCATGTGTCTCGGTGTTGGCACGACATCGTCGGACAATGGCGTCGATTTTCCTGATTCGTTTTCGACCACAGAACCTGTACATATTACACATTAGTAAACCTTCCACTATCACGAAAACGTGAAAATTCACTTCCTTTACGAATCGGTAATTGTCATTTCGACGTACAAATAGTATTTCCTTCCTCGTCCTTCTTCTTCTTTCCTTTACTAGGCTTCTGCTCGGACTCGGCAATGTTCATGGTACCCATAACAGCCACGCCATCGCTGAACATGGAAAACAGTTGGCACAGAGGAATGCTGATCTCCAACATAGTTAGCGTTTGCAGCCAATTCAGAGCTTGTTCTTGAACCTTTGCGCAAGTGTTGACAAATCGTTTCGCCACGAAATTGTACATCTTCTTAGCGTCGAAGCCTAGAGGACTCATGTCCCGATCCAAAATTTTACTGGAGACGATAATCGAATAGTTTTCAAAATTTTCACCAACAATTTTCCAGGCAAGAATCGTTCTTGAGCGAAGTATTTCGTACCATAAAATCATCTTTAATTCGTGCAGCTCGTACTCCGGTACGTCGTTCACCATGGCCTCCATCCAGTGTGGCATCACGTAGTCCCAAACGTCTGGGGTAATTACTTCGTAGGGGACTAAGCAGAACAAGCGATTTAGGCCATCTTTTAAGTGCGACGTCCTCGAGGCCAATGTTTCCCTTAATTGCAATCATTAGTTTGTCAAAATCAGCTTTATTTAGATATCTATTTTTTTTTTTAATTAATTTCTATGGCTAAATTAATTTTATTACTCCTCGAATTCCTAACAAGAATTTTCAACATTCGCACCAGTGTCCTCCGACTCGAACGTAGTCCGCCGGATGTGGAAGAAGACAGGAAATAAAAACTTCGTAATGAGTTTTCATCACTTCCGACAGCCATCCACAGACGTATTCGGTTTTCAATTTCTCCAATGCACTCTCTGCTTGCCCTATGGTAAAACATCGCGATAGATCAGACCTTGTTCTGAAGAAAACACCTCTTAAAGTACGTTTGAGAATATCACTGGTCGAATTTACCGTAGTAACCGGCTACTTTATCAGTTCGTGTGTTTTCGAATGGAAACGATACAAAAGCGGAATTTTGGATCACACAGCAAACACGGGAAAGGTACAAAGCTATTGAATCTGTATTAGCAGTGTTACTTCGACAGCATGCAGAAAGTATCATTGAATCTCTGAATCGATCACCGATGGAATTTTGATAAACCGATCGATCCAATTGTATTCTTATTTGGAAAATTCTTCGCGAGTTTTAACATGGCTATTCTCGAGAAAGAATCACTACTTCGATGCATAGAAACTTCGCACTCTATTCTTTCAGCGTCGTCGTTCTATGCATCGATCTTTGACAGACTCGATCAGCCGCGACGCAGACGCACTCTTGTTCCTTATTTCTGAGATTTCAGTGGAAGCTCTTCGTGTGTGTGTGTGTGTGTGTGACATGCACACGTAAAGGCAACTTAACGCATAGGCGTCAACCTAGCAGATCGTCGTCGAATATCAAGAATTTTCTACAGTCCCTGACCATCGAATGTAAAAGATGTCATTTTCCCAGGCAACAGTACTATGTTACAAACAGCAAATTGTACTCTCTTCTTTATGCTGTTCAACTCGTTATTAAAAGTTTCGGATGGTCGAAACTCGATAGCCGGGGGCTGTGTATTCACGTAACATCAAATATCAATTCTATCTATGAGAGAAGAAAATTCTATAGATGTACTTCAAACTACACAGTGACGAAGTAAGGGAATAAACTCTGAAACGATAAGAAATGAAATATAGAAAGATCGGAGAAACAAGCTGGGACAGCTGCAAAGCTGACGCCTCTACGACAACGAGTTCAACACAGGTAACATCGAATACAATGATTTACTGATACAATTTATAGACACACACACAAAAAAAAAAAAAAATATAGGGAGAATTTAGAAAGAGAAACAGGAAGACAACATTGAAAGCTATTCAATTGGAATATGACGAACGGAGATAGTGTTCACGATCAAGCTCTTGTCAAAACACTACCAAATGTGTAACATGTGAATGTCCTTTTACCTAACCATGAGGATTATTCATTTTCTCTGTTTCGTTCTTTTCTAGTCACCACTTTGTCTAACGTTAAATATCGTATAGAGTGTAAAACATGGAGTAGTAATTGTGTCGAAAGCATCTGAAGACAAAGCGAAAGAAAAAGAACGAAAACCAATGGAAAAATCGGCGATCCGCTCGAATGTGCCTACGATCGCGGCCAAACACTACCTACGGTCTAGTGATGGGCTCGAGATGCTTCGAATCTCGTCGAGTACGACGTTCGTGTCTCGTGTTGCTTCGACTCAGGCTACAGTTACAGTGGACGAGCTGTTGTTCTCACGAATGAACAACGTCTGAACACCGAAATGCACGCACTCGTAAGAATGTACATTGGATGTGTTTGTCGGAAGGATAAGGTGTAATAAAAAAAAGAGAAGTTTAAAAAAACTAAAAAGCCTTCAAAACGTCAAAGAAAGGAATTCTTATCGTTTTGCAATTATTTGAAATTTGTCGGCAATCCCTTTAAAAGACTCGAGGCAACATCGTGACATCATCGTCGTTACTCGACATTATCCAAGACCTTCCGCCGCCCATTCACTGCTCATCTACGTTCTACGTTCATTAAGTGTATAAATATGCGAAGTGTTAAATTACCAACAGAAAAGATAAGGTGCATAAGGCTTTTTTTAGTACCATCGAAAGAGTAGGCAGTAACATGAAACCAATGAAATAGCATTGACAATAAACGGCCGAGTATTTCGATCGAGGTTTCTTGATTCGGCGTGCAAAGCCCGACCAGCAGCCAGACACCGTATCTTCCAAGTAGCTGTCTCTCCTCCAAGGTAGCCGAATCGAATTGACCACCGCTCCCGCTACCAGAACCACCCCCGCTGCTCCCACCGCCGCTCCCTGGGAATCCTGCGCTTCCCTTATTAGTATTTATTTCCAAGATGTCTCGGTTACTATCCATACTTAGCGGTTCAGCTTCCTTAAGCAGGCTGCAAGTAGAGAGGAAACCTGGTCAGTGGGATGTCAAACGCGATCTACGGCCACGTCTGGTTGTGGTCGGCTAAACACCGGCAATTTTTCACACGATAATTTTTTCAACAGATCGTTAAATATGATTTTTAACTGAGATCGACACTCTCTCGGTTAAATCTATCACTTGGAATCGATAGACGAAGGTTCTCGTTGTTTCATATTGAAATATTACTCGATAGATAGTTTCGTTCGTATCTCGAGTTATGGTAATAATAAGAGAAAGAGCGAATTTGATCGAAAGTGAGATTTACGCAAATGCAAATAAAGGAACAAATTTCAGTGCAATTATTACTTTCGACGTTGTTTCCAATTTTGATTGTGCCGCGATTCGAAGCTTCCACTAACGATTTCAGGCGAGCGAGAAAATGAAAGAGCACCGAACGTCGAAGAATCGAAGCTTCCACGTTCAATGGTGATTTGAATTCCTTCACGATCCTTTTCTTACTTATACTCGGCAGAATATCACACCCTTTCGCATCACAAAAGATAATAAAGAATCGTGTGACGATATCGATCGTGAAACAGTTCATAAAATTCTATATTAAACAACGACAATGTCGATCTACTATTCGGACATTCTGTGTTACAAATGTTCCAAAATAGAAATCCGATTAATCTACGTCGACCACAACGTCTGTTCGATCAGACGCGACTTTAGATCGTGCTCACCATAAGAAATTATATCCATTTATAATAGTATATAGACAATTAGATCGTCGAGAGAAATCTTGAAAGAATTCCTATCTCAAATGACAGTAAGTGTAATTCACTGTTCCGTGTTCTATAATTCTAACTACGGGGACTCATGCTAGTTTCAAGATATCAAAACTACATGCAGTATTGATGTGTCCACATTCGAGAAAAATAACATTCTACACTATAAAAAAAAAAAAAAAAAAAGAAAGAAATATCAGTGAATAGAAGGTATCAAAAATATCAGTGTTTCATAGAGTCCGCGATTCTATTATGAAAATAACAATTGAAGAAAAAAAAAAACAGAGAAAAAAACAGATCCCCGGATATCCCGTTAAAAGAGTGTCTCTGTTCGTGCAGCATACCAGTGTGTCTCGGGTAATGGGTATCTATTCAAGCCTGCACCAGTGGGTCCGTTTTTATTTGTAGAAACGGTACCAAGCTGCTGGTGCGTCGTATCCAGGACGTGATACGGCGTGGTGTCCTCGCATTGCAACTTTAAGGTGCACTTTTCCTATGCTCTCTACTGTGAGGCTGAATGCTTCGGAGTCACGTGTCTTTCGCTTGTGGATAACTCGAAGAAAAACTTGTCCACGCTAGCCGCCATCCGGTTTCGAACGCTCTCCACGATTTTCGAGGCGACTTCGGTGCTGCGCTTTTCATTCAACGTTTTCGATAGTCGATAGAAGCGATTTAGTGAAAGTTTGTTCACGTTGGTTATCGCATCTCGACTCCTTTAATTCGCGAGTCGGTGAATCACGTTAACGCTGGCTCTAAAATCTCTAGAATTTTGCAATTTTTGCAAAGACAAATTTCTTATTTTGAGATTATATCCCCGATGAATCCATAGAGATTTTCGAAGTCTGGAGGCTTTAGCGTCTATGACGGATCGAGATGTACGCGAAACAATTTATTATCAAGTATGATAGAAAGGAACGTGGAAGATACATTCTTGATCGGAATAGGGTGACATGCGACATCTCGATCGTTTCTGTGAATATTCAAACACAATAATATGGAGCATCGATTAACCACGTTCAATGGAAATTACTGTAATCGAGTATCGACAATTTATGCTACACGAAAATATAGCAGAAGAGTTGCTTCGATGTATCCTAAGTTTCCATTGAACGTAGTTACAGCATAATGTCTTACCAAGCAGGATGGACCAGCACGAACAAACACGCAAAGCAACAATGATCCTGCGATCATTCGTTAGTACGCGTCATCGTGTTACTTTCGAACACATCGAAGATTGGACATCGTGGATAGTGATTAACAACCATCGTTTGGATGCGACCTGTTACCTCTAAATAAATAATTAACTGTCCCGTTAACTACAATTTTTAACGATAAATTTGTCTTCTTTTCAATGGAAATCTTTTAATATCGCACAGTTACCGTGTATATCAGAAATTAACACATAATTAATACATAACGTACGATCATGGTCGCGATCTGTGGGTTGGTAAACACGAATGAAACCAATCGAACTGCATCAACGTGCGTCGCATACGTTCACGTCATCAAAAAACGCTTCTGTCGCAGAAAGGACTTTGACATCGACGATACGCTAGAGACAAGAGACTCTGTATCTTTCTTACTATATTTAGATAAGCGTACGCTCAAAATTTAGGATATTTAATCGATTGAAATTCTCAATGTTTGAACGTATCAGAGATCCGTGTGAGCGAATCTCTCGTCTCTAGTCGCGACAACGTCTCATTAAACTCGTGCAAATTACAACGACTGTTAGTGTCCCTTGTCCCAACCATAGTCCCCATCCTTGTTCCGATATCTTTCGAACGTTAAGCGATACAGGATCTTTTAGCAAATAGGAAATGAGTTGGAAGTTAGGTGTCTCACCTGACGATCGCTTGTACCATATAGGTCTGCGTCTGAGGATCCAATTTCGATATGTGAGGCAACGCCGTATGATACACGTGGTCCTCACCTCGGCCTTTATCGTGTCGATTAGTGTGACATTTCTGGCAATAGCGAATCGGATGGTTTCCGTTGTAGCTGGCGCATTCGGTGGAGAAACAGACACTGATCGCCGACTTGTCTGTGGCTTTACAGTTCTGACGTAATTTAGAAACGTTAAGACGTATCAGACGGGATTAAATTCTCGATAGAAAGACCCATTCTCGTGTCTGAATTTATTTTAGATTAATTTTCAACTAAAAACCATTCGACTCACCTTATTTTCGCATATCATCGACACCTGTTGCATGGGATGCAAAATATCGTAGAACATTTGATTAGGATGCGCCCTGTGTATTTCATTCGCGCATTCGATACACAGATACATAGGTGGTGGTGTTTCCGTAGCGAATGTGATAGATATTCGATGATCGTAACAAACTTTGCCAGCTTCGGCGTTGCCCGCATTTGGACAAGAATCTCTCTGACAGACGAATGGTGCCAAATCATCTGCGTATGTTAAATTCATATTTTGTATTTTATCGAACGAAGGTTTCAGCGATATTATCAAAACCCCGTGGGGAAACGCACTTGCGAATTTCATTAGAACCGCCCTGCGATCGAAGAGATTTGGATTGAACGATGGCCAGTAGTAGAACAGTAATTTAGCTGCTGAAGCTCTTGCCGGTGCCGTGCCGTAAGCCACCACGCAAAGAATGTCCTTTACCACGCCTGGTTTCAGTGCCATTAGACATTCCAATAGTTGACAATGGTGAGCTAAACAAACATAGACGTTTAGACAATTTTTTCGTAATCTTTAATTACGAATACATCTCTGCATTTTTCTAAAAATATAACGATGAAAATTAGAACCTGGGTTAGTGGAGTATTGAAAGATCATCATGATAACAGCCGCTATCGACTGACTAGCTGCGTTCTCCGTTCCATCCTCGGTTTTCCTTGCTGTAATTAAAGGAACATATTTGAAATAATCAAACATGTTTTAGTCTCTGCATCTATTGCACGAAACGAAGACACCTACTGATGGTGAATGGTAGAATGTAGAAACAGAGATAGTTGACGATATCTTGATGAAGTTCCACTGGAAGTACCGAGATCGAGCTGGCCGTGAGATAAGGTACATTGTCGATCATATCGTGGTCCAAAAAAGGCAAGAGACACGCGAGACACTGAAGCAATGCCTGTCCAAACACTGAAACATGGATTTTGAATTGCAAACGATCGAATAAAAACAAAATATAGGACAGACCTTGCAAACCGGTGTGAATAGAGGAAACAACATCGATCAGCTGAGTGAGCGCGTTGTACAGCTGTTTGTAATCCAAATTCGGGTAAAGAGCCATACGTTCTGCGTCGTACTTCTGAGACTTGATCATTTCGAAAGGTGCTTCGCGAACTTCTTTTAACAGAGCTGTGAAACAAAGCATAAATTATCAAACGATTTTTAACAGACACGGATAAAACGATATTGCGATTATTACACAGCAGCATTTGAGAAAAGAATTTCACTGTGTTTGCCATGTCGAGACCGGAAGGTACAGGTTGACTACCGTGAAGAAGTCTCTGATAGTAGTCGTGCAGATTAGTTAACTTCAATGAATCTGAAAAAGAGCAGTTATACGTAAATAAATATACAAAACATTGCGTCATTTTTCCAGTACTCACATGCTGCGAATCTGGTCCCCATTTTCTGTATTTTTTACTCCTTTTGCACTTTACTCGATTTTAGTTACTAAAATGACAAGGCTACGGTACACAGATGATAATCAAAACACCAATGAATTTCACGTTACTCCATTGTCAACCACCTGCATTTCCTCGTTTTATTCGTGGACTTTTCCTCGTTTGATCGCCGCGACTAGGATGAACGACATAAAACGCGAGACCTCTGTTCGTGATATGTTTTGCAACTGCAGAATCAGCACGGGTCCATTCCAGCACAGTCGTCGATGGAGAATGAGCGCGCAGGTCGTATCGACCTGTTTGGGAGAGCGGCGCCCTCTCATCTTTTCATCCCCTTCCTGGGCAAAGCTCAGTTCCCGGGAAAATCCAAGAGACACGAACAAATTTGAAAACTTCTGAAAAATCTTCATAGCTGATATCGATGTTCTAACGTAGATTCGATTTATAATAATTAATCAGAGGTAGCGACGGATCTACCTTAATGAAATCGAACACGATGCTACCAATGTTCGTCGAGTAATCTTTTTACGATGAAAATTATATAATCGTTTTATTCTTTATCATTTTTTAAATCGCTGACATCATTGTTTCGATCGAGCGATGTTGGCGCGTTTGGGAATTCATTGCGACCAACGAGAAATAAAATCCGTCGTCCGATGCTCGTTAAACGTGATATATATCATCGTCTAATGACGGAAAGCCGTCTGAAGACGCGTTATGTAAGAAGCTTCCGTGCGATCACGTAACTTCGATCGCATGAGGTTTGACAATTATTCCGTAATATCATTATCCTTGATCCAATGAGCTGCAATTACGGTCTTTAAGAGATTACCAGGTACCGTGGAATTTACGGCAGAGCTGCATTAGTAAACGAGCCTTTCAGATCGTTACCTGTTATCGTTACTTGGTTTCGGAAAACGTTTCGAAACGTTGATAAGATAGTCACGTGTCTACACTGGTGATCAAAAGTGGTCTACTCTAAACTTTAGATATCCGACTCTGAATCGGTGATTCGAGATTCTATAATTTTCTTACTTTACATCTTTCCACCTAACCGGTTGTTTTTATTCTACGATTATGCCATATTAAGATTTTCTGATCATAAAGCGATTGAATAATAAAAGCGAGCGAACAAAGCGAAGTCAGAAAACAAAGAAAAGTGTACCTGCCCTATTTTTCTCGTATGATCTTCGTGTATTACGTCACTGTATCTATTTAAAGAGCCAGGCTAATGGAACCCATTTTTCCGGAACTGAGGGAGGGAAGATAGAAAGGACGGGATCAGGGGAAAGGAAATTTGAGAGGGAGGAAAGAAGGAAATTACTTTGTTCGATTCGTAGCTGTAAAAAGTCGTTTCTTGATTATCCGCAACAGTTGTCGGGCTAAACAATCCCACGGATTTCGTAGTGACTTTCGTGCTAAGGCACCGTGAACCACAGGCTGTAAGTGTGTCACGAGGGGTCGATTCTAGGCCGACCTATGACGTACGACTAGCAATCGATATCATCTAAATACGATGCACACTTGCGAGCGGTGAAGTCATTCTCCGGAATACGTGCACTTTGCGCGCGGATGTTCGATCGCCACGCCGAGCTGTTTGTTAATCGAAATATATCTACGACGACACCGGAACCTACCTTTAAATATACCTTCCGTATCCTGTAATACGCGCTAGGCCGATCGATCTCGTCGACACCTGCCTTCGACCCGTCAACGTGTCATAACAATCGAATCAAAGCAATCTGTTCATTGTGACGTCGCCACGTCGTTTACGTGGAAACGTGACTAACACGTATTCTTTCGAGAATTTTTATTTTCCGATGATGTAGAAGAATGGAAATAAAAATTTAATATATCGATAGCCTGAAGAATTGTTGCGAGATCGAAGAAAGAAACTGTTGAAAGGCAGGTGAATTACAGAGGAAACGATATCTCGATCGGTGATTTTCGAATATTCGCAGGGACGAAAGACGAAACGATCGAATCGTTACGAAAAAATCCGCGTACCCAATTAAATTACAAAATTGCTTCAGGGTAACGGTGCGATTGAAATTAAACGAACGCGTGTGGCGGTCGATAAAATGATAGTAGAAACGTATTTTACCTGATAAAAGTTTCTGGTATGTTTGGAGGAGAAGAAGGGACCAGTGTAGGACTGCAACTTGGCGATAAAGGGGACGTAATCGCGGGGGTGCGAAGGCAGGTGACTGGATCGATTTCTCTATCTGGCGCGCGCCTGTGTTCGAATGGTTGCAGCAGTGACGCAGACGCGAATCCACGCGAGATCGCGTGCTTCGCCTCGACAAAGCTATTTAAAAAGATATAAAAAGAAAAAAACCACCTAAAAACGAAATACTACAAAATTCCATCTTAAGAATCCAAAAAAGTATTAAACAACGAAGAACACGTGGCAAGAAAAGAAGAGAAACTGAAAGAGTAGGAAAATAAGCATCGCTACGTGAATGTGAAAAGGATGTGAAACGTGAAAAATTAAAAAGATACAATAAAGAGACAGAAAAAGGAAAGGGAGAATAAAAGACAAAATTGAATTGTTTAGATGAGACGTACGGCAGCAAACGAAAACAGAAGATACAGACTTCGCGATGGGGTGAAAGAGGGTTAAAGCAAGACAAAGAGAGCAAAAGAAGTGGGAAAAAGATGGTAGAATGGATATACACACGAATGCCGGGTTGCCTAGGACACCACATGGACACCACGTTCGCGTTACGACGTCACGGGACGCGATGGGGGTGAAATGCCGCGCAACCCTCGGTCTATCGTGGTGTCTTAGAAAACAGTGCTCGCGGAGCAGGCCACGTCGAAAGTCGTGCGGTGAACCGCGCTCCGTCACGCTTCGATACTCACGCGAGAAAGGTACGAGAAATCTCTCAGCGCGCGTGTGTAGACATTAGAAATCTTGGAACAAACGACGATTTAAAAATAGAAAATTAAAACGTAGTGTCGTTCGAAATTTAGAAAGGTAACGAAATTTCTTTTGGTTCTTATCTTCCACTGCATCGATGAAATGGAATTATTTTTAACTGGTAAAAGTTATTTTTGATATGATCGAGGCACGAGTAGAACGTTTTGATCCTACTCTGTCGCGTTGGTTTTGTATAGATAGGCAAGTTACGAAGATAGATAGAGTGGAAGGAAATATTCGAAAAGTTCGATCTCAAAGACGAACGTAATTAAGATAGTTTTCATTTGTAAGGTTCAGCTTTGCGTTTCGTTTCCTCATCACGAACTCTAATTGCAAATTTTGATCCTCAAGGGATTTCGATTATCCCATAATTCTTTCTGTAAGAAATTTAATTATATCTTCAAACATTCAATTCTGAAAAGAAAAACGGGAAAGAGAGAAAAAAACGATCGATGCGTAGGAAATCTGTCCAAACGAACGAATCGTTGATTTCTGCTCGATAATTCTTTCCGGTCGATCGAAAATCGTTCCGGGACGCGATCATCGTTTATACGCACTCGCGTTCGTCATCACCGTGGCTGATCCCATCAATTGATTAATGCCACCCTCGGCTAGATAGCTGGTGCTTTCCGGTGGTCGGCGAGATAATAAAAAGCAAACAGATGAATCAACCGGCATTCAAGGCCAATAGGCGGAGGCGGCCAGGACCCGGTTCGGGGGCTCGAGAGGGTGGCCATCCCCCTTTTGTAGCCTGTCAACGGGCATAACGGAGCTGCAAGGGTCCATGTGATTTGATTATGTTGGTAATACGCTCCGTATGCCACCCTAATTGCTGCGGCCAGCCCCCCACGACGCGATACTTGCGCAACGATCGCGCAGGAATCCGATTCGCTGGAAGAATTTACGGTAGCTCGTTCGAGGGTAACTTGTTTATTTTTCCTCTTAGAAACGGCCAATTTTATTCTATCGTAAAATCGTACAAGGCAATATCGCCAAGTAGCTGGAAGAGCGACGCAGCTAGGAAAAGGGACTTTTTCGGAAAATCGTTTCGAATTAGAAAGCTCGAAGTAGTAACTTATTAATTGCTCGACTACGTAACAATGAAGATATTTCTTTCTTTTATAAATTAGTCACTAATTCTCCGTCTTTTATTATTTTATTTTATTTTTCTGTAAAAGAAAAGATCGAGGCTAGTTTGGTTAACTTCTTCGAGTGAAGTTTTCACGAACTTTAATTTACGTAAACAGGATCGTGTCGATGATGAACTATGCGACTATTCTTAGAAATATTCCGCGATATATAATATTTTACGAGCGCAACTCGCAAAGTCCAACAACTAAACTCGTACAAGAAGCATCGTCAACCGTCCCTAACTTGGGAAGGTCGAAAGTGGTCGTCGAAAGCTTCGATGTATCGATCCAGACGAACCTCCTTAAGGCTGTCGTTTCCGCTATCCTCCACCTTACCCCCGCCTCGATAAATCATTGTTTCTTTACAAAAACGTATTCCAACTGCATTTCACCTGCAGAGATTGCACAATTGTCCGCAGTCCAAGCAATGATCGATATTATCGCGTATGCTGGTTGAAACTAAATTAATTGTTGCGCCACCTTGGTAGAGATAAAAAGCGAACGATGATGTCAGGATTATTATTGGCGTCATGACGGCGTCTAACCAGCGTTACAATTAGAAGATTCGCATGCAATCTCGTTTCATGACGTCAGGATGATCGTTAGAAATATCAGAGATCGGGCGATAACGTAGCGAAGGTCTTTGGCTGCTCGTTAATATATTTAGCCTTCTCGATGCTCCAGAAAATTTCTTCGCTGTTCCACTTCGAAACTGAATCACTTAAACAGCGATCGTTTCGTTAAACGATCGTTCGACTCGTATCTGTTTCGATCCGCGATCGATAAGCGACGTGCATGCTAGCTAACGATGTTGGCGAATTAAATTTGTCGCCTCGGTTTCGAGCTCAATTATTTAGTTCAACGAATTATAGTGCTGCCACGCCGCATAGGGATGTGAAATGCAAATATAGATTCTCAGTGGCTCTCAGCTTTTCACACAGGCCATCTTCAACCATTCTTTATACACCGTTAAGATGTAATTTTACTAAAATGATGTAACGTATTCGTGAAGTTTAGACTGTTAAAAACATGGCTCGCTAAATCTGTTATCAAAAATTCATGAAACGTGGAACCATGCACTCGTTTAGAGAAGAAAGAAGTTGACGGAAACCCATCCAACGACTCACAAACACTTCAAAATTGCCCCCAATTCGCCTCACGATCTCTATCGCGAAAATCGGTTGCCCTAATCGAGTTCGCAAACGAGGAAAACGTTTGGTCGGGCCACGATCAACCGGCTGTGATCTACAATCGAAGGGGGTTGATCTGCGAATTGAAATTAGCATGCTAATTCGCCGGAAAAAAGATTTGCGTCTCCGATACGCTCTCGAGATTTTTCGAGATAGATGGTCCGCTACGCGAAACGCGTCTTCTGTGCAATGCGTGTTCGCAATGCGTGTCGTGGACGCAGATGCGGGCCAGAGATACGCGCGCCACGTTAACCCATTAATCGTGGAATTCCACCCTCAACGGTGGAGCTGCACCGCTTGTAAACTGCCGGATTTATTACGGCTGTATTTATTAGGCGGAATAATTGGTGTCGTTGCTGATCCTTCAATTAACTCATGAAAGACAAACGTTGCGCAACATTTCAATCGCAATATCTTTCATATTAGTGACTTCTATTTCTTAACGTCGCGATTCGAAATCGATCTCGTTACCTGTATTATCATCTTCGACGAAACACTTCATCGTGCAATTTCAGTTCTTTGTTTTATTTATTGCCATCATCGAATAATCGATCATCTTGATAAAGCATATGAACGATCGTTAACGAAAGATCTTCAAAGGGTATCTTATCGAAAAGCTGAAGCTTGAAAGTCTAAGCAAACATCCCGACCGCCGTCGACATTAGGTGCACCTCCAAGGCCGCTGCGACGTTCCGCACGTGACCTTAAACACTGCTTCGTGTCAAAGGTCTGTGACCTCGCCTTTACCTGTTTTACCCACCAAGTATACCATGCGACATTCAACTTAAAATAGTCTCCTTCGAGTAACTTCATTCTACCCTATCCGATGGCATTTACAGTACAGTAACAGAGTTACGTATCAACTGCAAATGAATTTCTATACAAAGTTGGTCGATCGTATTTGCAAAAATATAGCAAATCATAAAAATTACCGGAACAAGAAGATCTGGTCGAATTCTAAATGGCAATTCGCGATGGCCTCACGGGATTCCGGTTATCGTTCGTTAAGGTGGTAAATCATTAAGCGGATGACGGGGGTTTCGCTTTGGTTGCGCGGTAATAACAGTATCGGTAAGTAATAGCCTGGTGAACTGGCTGCGGCACTGTGCATACCTAGTAATGCGGTAGTGGCAGGGTTCTGTTGCGTTATAAAGTGGCCTTAAGGTGTGCACTCAGTGTCCAGTTACGCGAAACCGTTGCCGCTCGATATCGTCGCGGCTGGCAGTTTTGTCTTCGGTATTGATTCGTCCGAAGTTATGCTGCACACCGTTCGATATCGTTGTGCAATCGCGAGAATATGCATCTCGATGTTAATCGCCGTCACAATGGACATGTTAATCACGTTGCGCTAAAATGCTACTGCAAACGCGTTAATTGTGGGAACGAGACGCTAATGAATTCGTCGTGCCGCAATTTAGCCAAGAAATTATTGTATCGTGCTCGATTTCCATACGATTATGGTGGCTTAAAGATCGAAAACATTTTATCCATCCCGATTATACGAAATTCGATCGTTTCTTTCGAAAAAATCTTGCGAAACTCTATCTCAAAATTATCCCGAATTTCCCAAGACTCGAAATTGCTTTCTCATTTTGTTTCCCACTTATCGTTAATACGACTGTTTATCTGGTAAAATATCACATACACGTTGGTATCGATAATTATTCAACGAGGAGCATAAATCGAACCGGGAGACAGGAATACGGGAGGCGGCCGAACGTCGCCGCGTGATCTCGATCTCTCGGCCGGTTGTCGGCCAGCGGGATTAATTATGTATGAGTTACTTTCGCGCGTTTAGATGGCCGCGTTTAAGCCCGTTTCACCGGTGGCAGTGATCCGGCGCGAAGCATAAAACAGTCGGAGTCCTTGCCACAGCCTTGCGTTTTCTCCTTGAGGCTTGAATTCTATTTAAATACGCGGCACAGAGAGCGCGACCCTTGGGTGGGGGGCCTGTAGAACTGGCGGCATTTCTACTCGCTCTTTCTGCGCTCCACGCTGTCCTTTTGTTCCCTGACCGCCTCTTTCACTCGACTTCTCCGCGTTGTCCGCGATTTCCGCTCATGTTTTCATCTTTCTATGTTAAAATAATCGACGGTGTGGTTTATTAAACGATCGATCTTCCCAATTCTTTGTCGTCGAGTGGTTTCATCGTTGATTCGCTCGAAAAGGTAGTTTGTCGTTTGGGATTATCATTTGTATTAGGATTTAAACAATTTGTACGAATATCGAGCCAGGAAGAGTAAATGAAAATTAATTGGTTGAATATAATTGCCTTCGTTTATTGATTAGATCAAATTAGTTAAACACAGATTAGTTAGACACAGATCTAACTTGGCTCCACATCGACACGTTCTCGTAATTGATAAATCTGGCCTTTCTCCGAACTTACCTAAACTTACATCTCCAAAGACGTACCAAATTCTCCTTACAAAACCATCTTGCCTAACCACCACAAATATACCGTAAAATACAGGAAAAGGCATAAATCTTCGCGCATAAGGCTACCTTTGAAACGTCCACTTCCTGCTCCCCTCCATTGGCCAGCAAAAGAAAGATCTCCGATACGAGTTGTATCTTTTTCCGAACACGCTGTTAATCAGGTTCTTTCGATCAGTTCGTGTCTGCGGCACTTAACAAAAATAATGGAGATAAACTCGCGGATGCTGCGTTAATGCTACAGAAAGTTGGGACAAAGAGACGCGCGGGATTCTGGCTCGCCTTGGCGCGGAGCCTGTCAAGTTCCTGTTCCCTCTTCAAGGTCCGCCGGTGGCCGACGTCTGAGTCAAGCGAGTCAACGCGCTCCCGGCTGCTGTCCCTCGTCGTGTTTTTCCGTTGTCGATGTTATTCTTGCACGGATCACCCGCGGACATTGTTCCCGGTGACCTGACGCTTTCTCATGGCCGGATGGAACTCGACCATCCAGAGAATCAACTGATCTTTCCTTATTTGGTCGTAAACCGGATGAAAAGAATGAAACATTCTTCCTGTTTTGCTTCGCACCTGCTCGTAAAAATACAGAGACTCTGTTTCATTTTATATTCGGCATCTGGCCCCTCTTGCATAATCTTATCGGAGGAAAAATCTTACGATTCGTAATTTTTCGAGGTAGAACCGTGAATAATATTTACATACAACCGCAAAACCTACAACATATTATTTGTCGATTCATTGATATTATTGGTTAATAAACGATGACGCAAAACGAGTCTGATGTGAATGAGCTTTCTATTTATTTGTCGAGAGTCCAAAGAAAAAAGCGATAACTCAATAACAAGCGATGGGTATTTAGTTTGATTAATCTATTCAAAGAATATGAGTCAGATTAAGTCGTCTTTATCCACACATTGTTTGTAATCGATGAATCATTACGACTAGAAATTCGTGTCTGAAAATGTTCCACTGATCACACGCAAATTTGCATCACGTATAGATAGCTATAGTTGTTCGTTAAATTATGTTTTTAATAGATAGCTTTCACTCGACAATTTATCTAGTCTTTCTCTCGGTGAAAACACGAAGAATATTTCGAAAAAACGAGTTTCAAAGAGGCCGGAGGCTTCTCGATACAATAATCATTAAAAAAAAACATCTTCAACTCGTTAACGAATTAGGTCGGTGCCAGCAAAACGCCAACAGCATCAGTAACGTGTAAATCGATCGTAGATCATAGATAAGTTCTTGGAACTGTGTGAAAGAAGACCACGTGCCCAATTCTTTCAGATAAGCGAACGAAGTAAGAGAACGCTGGTAGACAGGAAGTCTGGTCCAGGGTTAATACGTCAAATATGGTAATTCCTGAACAGGGACCAGTTAAAAGATCGTTAACGGAAGGCCCGTCGTGATTTCAAGCCGTTTGACCTCCAATTTCCGACTTCCCTGTACGTGATTCCGCAGTCGCAGCTCTGTAATTTACAAATCGGTAAATATCGATGAAAAAGCCTATTACCATCCGTCGAACTCTTGCATCTCAATTTTCTAGCGATAGATGGTGATTCTAATAACCAGAATGCGTGTTAGTTTCAGATCGACCAAGACCTGCGTGCCTTTTCGAACAACTTTCGTTTGGACAACGTCGGAACATGTCTGGCAAACGTTTGATCTCGTCTTCCTGGTAGGTGTTAACATCGAATGATTTCTGGTTAAATAAACCGCGTTTGAAGCTGTACCCTAGACTTCTCAAGAAACGTGTCAGCCTGATTTTCATGAGCTTCGTGGTTACACGCACTTGTTTAGAATCGGGGCTGTCAGATTTGCTGAGAAGATTACGACGTTTGCAACTACTATTCTAGAAGATCGGCAAAACGATGTAACAAACGTTTCCTCTTTGAATTCTACGATTGTTGTTACTATCGTTACGATAGAACTTCATTTGCTCGGGATCGTTGTTCTCAAAGAACAAAGTTCGAATTGCTAAAATTTATATAGTAGAATCTCAGTGATTTGTCGTTCAAATAATAAAAGTTCACGTTCGAATAAGTGGACTCGAACAATGGTACACACGATTCATTTGTCATGCTACAACGTTCGAATTTCTAACCTCGCCAAAATCGTATCATTTCAAGGCAGACTCTTACGCTGTTCATTTGTAGATCCTCAAGTAGCGCCGAGGAGAACAACGGAGGACCGAGAAAAACATACCAGTGACCGGATCGAACAACGACAGCGACCAGAAGGTCTAGCTTGATTTAACGAGGTGGCATGCCAGCGCGACCTCCGAGTTCCACTTCCCGGTACGTGAGTCAGGATCGCAGGAAACGGTAGCCTCCGCGAGGATGAGTGCAAAGATATCCCTCGCGAGCCGTGGAGCGGCGCAGTCGCCGGTCAACCATCGTGGCAAAGCATCGTCGGGGCTGTTGCTCGCCGGAAAGTCTGTCAAGAGGCCGTCGTCGATGAGTAAGTCCTGCGAGTACTATAGCGGTCCACGTGGACCGTGATGTGCCGTGTGCGTCGTTAAGCCGCGAACTCGAACGAGTTTGACAACTTATCGCGACTATCGTTTTGACTATTTGAGCATGATATCTGTAGGAATTTTATTGGTTCGGAATACGATGAAAATCCGTGGCGAGTAGTTTTCCATCTGTTTGGAATCGTAACTTTACATTTATTACATTTTAGATAGTAGAAAACGTGTATTTCATGTTTATAAAGAATAATTAGTCGAGGATATGATGGAAAATTTTTGCGAAGAATAGTTTCTGGTTTGTCGGGAATTACGGATCTTTATTTATCGATAAAGAGCTTTTCGGAAATACACAAAATATCGTCAGCGTTAGTTAATTCGGAGTGTCTTGAATTTTGATATATTTTTATATAAAATATGAAAGAGCGTGAGTCTTTGTTGGAATGTTTTGTTAGAGTCTATTAAAATATTTGTATCTGTGGACTCGATAGTGTTTACCGCTTCCGTCATCATAGATAACGCGATATTACGTAAGTACGTATATTTTTCACTCTTGTTTTTACCATTGATTGCCTCACGCTTGATTCCCCCAGTCATTGTCTAAAAATGCGTCAAATAGATGCGAATTCTTTAAAACAAACGAAGAATCCAGTTCTCGTTTACAGCGGATGACGTTGCAGATTGACGTAGGAGTTTCAATGTTTCGAAAACAAAACGGTTGGTCATATTTAGAAAATAGAACGTATTATCTGAAGCAAGCGTCGTACTGGGCATCGCACAATCATTCTTTAGATCGCAACTAACGTTCAGTCATAACTCGATGAATAATCGATTAACATTTTGTACGCGTAAGTAAAGTATACGTGTCACGATACCTGAGTAGAAATTTCAAATGGATGGAAATGTTTGGATGACGATAAATCAAAATTCATCGAAGTCACTTCCATGCGTATGCATTTCTATAACAAGTTCAGCTGCAACATCTGCGTCTCACGTGCCTTCTCAATGACGATCCAACCTCGAAGTCGAGTAAATTTCATTTCGAGGTCGTTCCCTTGCCGAAAATACGCTACAGTGCTTTCGTTTTCGTTCGCGTCCGACGATCGAGCGTGTCATCGTCGAATAAGCAAACGTCCAGCCAAACTTGCTTTCACGTGGAAATTCTTAGATCAACAAATTCTTTCGTCGCGATATATTTCGCAATGCGAGCATCAGCATTTCGTGAGCAGAAAGAAAACGTCGAATGTAGGAGATTCACTTCCTCGTAGACCTGTTGATAAATTTATTAATAACATAACTGAGGCGGCGGGGTCTCCGATTCGAGAAAATTCCAACGTTAGTGAAGTTAAACTTGGCTAAGTAGTCTAGAAATACGTCAAAGTATCGACTCGAACCAGTCTGGCTGTGACTAAGGAAAGTTACATACGAAAGAATCGATGGTAGAGCAAGAACTTGCGCGAACAATAGCCCCTCTGGTGGCAGACGCGTGTAATGTTGCCATAAGTAATCGATTCTTCGGTGATTTTAGCGAAAGCGGACGAGCAGCGTTTAAATTGAAAGATTTTAATGCGCGTCTTTTAAGGATTAATCCAATCGAGTCATTTGAAGTAAAAAATTTAGAAGTTAAAAAATACCTAGTTTTCTGTAAGATTCTTCGAACGAGCAAACGTTCGCAGTAACGTTATTCTCTACGCAACCAAATATCTATCCTTTCTCTTTTTAAATAAAAATTTCGACACAACGAAACAGGCAAGGAAACATTTTTATACGATTATGTATTTAGTATCTGTTCAATTAAAATTCCATCGTGCTCCAGTAGGTCATAAAATAACCGTAGCAAAAGTACTTCGAAACGATTAGTTCCTGAATTGGTTCGCGTGGCCACCTGTTACGGTGGAGCGGGAAAATTTTGAAATTTGCTAATAACGCACTATTCGTTCGGCTTAACGACACACACCGTATATATCACGAGATTACACGAGTGAACGAAGGATGCGTTCATTAGCCGTAGAGGTGACAGGCACCGAGGAAAGAGTCGTCAAACGAGCCGCTATCCCAAAAGTGGAAGGATCGTCCAGCTTGTCACGTCCAAACACGCTGTTGAAGAGAGAGAGCACCATGCCAGCCTTGACGCGCGGTTGCACTACTGCGACGCTGCCGAGGATCAAGAGATTCAAATTCGCCTCCTTCGGTGAGTCTGGCTACTTTCACATTTCTTCTCTTCCTTCGATATTTTATCAAGTTGGATTTCCATCGCGTATCTCTTAATATTATTTATTTTACGATAAAATACTTTAAATCAGTTGCTCAGGATTTAAGATTCATTCGATCTGAGGCTAAATCGTAGCATCTGATTTTAATATTAATAGGATTCTTTCGTGGATATTTGATAAAATGCTTCCCTCGAATTTTTTTCTTTTTTCAAATGTATAATTTATAGGAACGTAAATTCTTTTCTATTTCTTTTCTATTTTAAATTTTCTTTTCTACATTAACTATATAGCCTTAGAATTAAACATATAGCCTTGATATTATAATATATATGGCCTTAAGGATTACGTAGAAAGATGATGAACTCGTATTTAGTTAGAAGGAAGATCGTTACGGGTCGGGGATACCCCTGCGTGATTTTTAATAGATAACGTCAGTCTCGGGTTAATTAGAAGCGTGACATCGTCGTGCGAAATTCAGCTCGTGATTCATAATCGTGGATGGTGCATTTTTCCTTCTCGTGTGACACTTAATGGTTACATTGTATGTTGCAATTGCCCAAGGATTATCAGCTTATCGATAGTATTCAAGGAACCGAATGAGTCTTGCCGTTTGAATCTTATCTGAATATCAACTCCATTCATGTAAGCGTAAAGTGACCGAGCTTTTTGAAATGCACTTGATCAAGCACGAAGAAGAACAAAGTGATCGAACCTCGATCGCGTCCTAAGTAAGCACACTGCACCCATATCGATCCGTATCGATCGATATCCGAAGTCTATATTCGCGAATTGTCGATCAGACTGTCGCGTAATGAAACTCGGACGCGGTTCGAATACGTAATTACCGCGGAAATAGTATACGGGCCGGCTGGTCAACGGCATAAATATAAATACCGCGGTCGGCCGTTGGGCAAGCGAGTCGAGCTACGACACGCAGAATCGGTGAGTCAAGTTGTGTGTGACGCCACTCCGCCGCGCCGCTTCGAGAACCACTTTCTATCGACCACGTTCGCGCTCGCGGCATTCCGCTTGTCGTTCGACTATCGATGACTCGGCTGTAAACGTTCTTTAGTCGAAAAAAGAAAAAGAAAAAGAAAGAAAGAAAGAGAACGATGCGATTCGTCGTTTCATCATATCGATCGCGTTGCTTGACCATCGATCTTCATCAGCGTTTCTGGAACTCGCATTCTTTACGTCTTTACTTCTTCCTTTTTCCGTCGATTCAGCCATTCGAGTGAATTCCTAGAGCGAATTTTAAGCGACTCGACGAACCATTGCGATATTAACGTTAAGCCAAGTGAAAAGCTAAACCGACTAACTGCATTCTTGAAAAATTTCTTAACTTTAGTATCACAGAGGACGATTAGCGTTTATTTTTTTTTTTTTTTTTTTTTAGAAACAGCTGACGAAGTTAGATATAATCGAGCTTGGTTCATTCGATAAATTGGTTGGAAAGCGAAGTGTGAATGAGGAAGTTGCGTGGGACGTATCTTGTAATTCGTTGACTGCATTTAGGATCCTCGTTGTTACAGTATTTGTCAACGTTGTTTGATTTAGTGGAGCGCATAAATAATTCATGAGCCACTTTGTTTGATGATCTACGAAAAAAAGAATTCAACGTAATGCCGTGAAGGCATCCATCAAATCCATTCTTTTATTATCTGTACACTGTACGCTAGGTGACGTCAGGTTGATAGCATAAAGACGCATGTTTACACGCGATCGAGGCTGTATACTCTGTGCGTTATCGGAGTAACGGCAAGTGTTACGAGCTACTATACGGCTTAAGCAGGCGACAAATAATAAAACGAAATCGTGGCAAAGATACGGTCTTTCTAAATTTGCAGAGTTCGATTCCGTTTCGGTTCGATAAGATTTCAACGGTCGAAAGTGAAATTCGTGGAACCAAGATGAACGAAGAAACATGATCGCGCCTTTGATTCGAAATCAATCCGTCGATCGTTCTGTTTCAATCCGTCAAAATCCATTAAAATCCATTAAAATTTCAAACCTCCTTCATCGAATACCTTTCGTTTCGAAATGTATTTGGAATTTTCACCATCTTACAGCCCAGTTTTCGACATGATATCCTACTTAAAAATGGAAATTTATCGCTTTCCAACCCTTTCTCTCTACGATTCTCAAACATCTTTGCCCGCGAAGTACCAATTTTCGTTATTTCGACGATTTCTCACGAAACATCAGAGTGCATTGGAAGATGTCAATTGAGACAGTTCTAACAGACAACGTAAACCTTCCGCGTGCAGAGGTATCGTGTGTGCAAGTATGTTTATCGCTCGTTCGACCCGAGTGATGCTTCTGTGTATGATGTCAGACTCTATCTTTGGCGCGGAGTAGATGACCACGCTGAAACCGGGTTGCACATCTGCGCATACACGCGGATATCTCGATGAAATTCGCCTAACGCCAATTTGATTAGACGATTTAAGATCAGGTGAAGATTTGTCAATGAATTTGATAAATGGGCAAAACGCTTTCAATGATTTCGAAGCAGGAAACGTGTAAAGATAGACGCGAGAATTCGTGAAATAAAATTTCAGGATAAAAATATAGCTTTGCGATTACCATCAAAATGGATACTTTCGTTCGAATAGTTGTTTCATCTATGGAGACACGTCTGTCTCTACGTGTGTATGGGTTATTTTTATTGTTTTAATGGCGCAAGTACATAGAAAAATGATTACACCATGTATCGTTATATTCCGGAGAATATTTGTTACCAAGGAACGTCATGTTCCAACGTGAAAATGACAGAGACGCATCGCGTCATTCGCATTTACTTCTGCTTTTCCTCATCTGCAGCGTGTTTTTCGTTTCACAGATATTCGACGCAATCGTGCGAACGTGCACATTTCGCGCAACCGACTACGCAATCTAAGATTATTTCTTTCTCTTCCTAAATTCGTGATGTGATTTCGAAAATGTTTATCTTTCACGTACAACGATTCTTTCGTTCGATTGACGAGGATTTTATGTACAAGTACACCGATACGGACAATCTTATCTAAACGAATGGTTTGATCAAGAATTTATAAGCGCATCGATTAAACTTGACAACTCGATAATTCGATAACGATAATTCGACGTGGTCGGTGGATAAATTTAAACAAAAAGTACAGTAGCGATCCGCCACTGTTCGAATCGATTAGAACCATGCGACCAATGTCTGATGAAATTTCCGTTTTCTGATTTTTCGTTCTTTTCTTGTCCGATACCGGTTCGAGAAAAGAAGTTTACACCGATCGATAACAGATCGACAAAACCTGATTTAGAACGCCGTAAGAAAGAATCTTAATGTAAATCGAGATTTCGTTTGGAAATTATCTGGTTCTTTTCAACTTACACCAGTCTTCTAGTTAATCTAATTATAAAACGATTAATATATAAAGCAAGATAAGGAAGTTATTTTTAATCGAAGTACAGAACATTCTTGTAAAATTGAGGCAACCCAGTTATCGATGAGTGAAGAGAACGATTCTCAATTTCATCTGAACAAAAACAATTCGCGTTAGCGCATTACCGTGACTCGATTCATCGGAACAATCTCGTACGATCCGTGAAAAATCGCTTTTCACGCGAACCGTAAAACGATCGTAAAACAAAGACAATCTTCTACGATGGAAGGAGAAAAGATTTCTTTCTAAAACAGTCGCTTTACAAGTCTCGCTTATGATTCCAAAAGCGGAATACAAACAATCGAAATAGAGACTAAAGATAGAATCGCTATATATATTGCTGCGTCTTTTAAATACCGTCATTGGTCAATTACACCAACATCTAACTCGAGCTAATAAACTCTAATTGTAAGTGTCACGGTTTAAGAATCATCAAACCGACAAAAAGTATCGTTGGTTGATCGTTGGATGAATAATTCATGGCCACGATCGGGAAAATCGCCATTGGCAGAAACGAGGCAGAAAAGAAAACAGCACGAACGATAATAATAGCATATTGGTCGGCGCCGTGTTGAGTAAATGGAGAGAGACGCTTGGTTCGGGACGCGACGATTTCCAGTCGTCCGAATGGATGGACGTTGCGTGAACTTTCACCGCGTCGCACGAGACAGGAACGCAGGTGACAACATCGACCTCGCAATAATTTTTGTCGGGTAGCGTCGACGCGTGCTCAGCGAATTTT
This sequence comes from Bombus flavifrons, assembly GCF_040668555.2. Taxonomy (NCBI): domain Eukaryota; kingdom Metazoa; phylum Arthropoda; class Insecta; order Hymenoptera; family Apidae; genus Bombus; species Bombus flavifrons. The sequence continues at coordinate 8,910,376 of NC_138454.1, forward strand.
TGTGAACTCGATCGTCTCGTATTCCGCGAATCCGAGTATTGACTCGCGATTTTACACGAAGATTTTTCGCAAACAACGAGTCGACTTACGCGGAGGTCGTTTGTTGCGAACTTTGTTGGCGATTTTCACGTCGGAACGTGTACTCGTTCGAAAGTTTAAAGCAAATTATTCTAATCGTGTTCATCTAACAATCATAATTTCGGAAATTTTGGAAAATTATAGACAATCGGTGCGATATGGAACACTTAGAATGGTATTCTCAACAATTCCAGATCGACATCCGACGTTTCACGTGACGGGGTTAATATCTCGTGGAATCGAGATGTACGATCAATCAACTTATTGTTTATTGTCGCGATATCGTTCTTATCAATGGAAAATTCGTCATTGATCTTTCAAAAAAAAAAAAAAGGGGAAAAGAAAAAAGGAAGCTTCGCGACAGCGAACTCGCGCGCGCGTGTTACCAACGAGAGGTGACTCATTGGCTGGCTCTCAGTCACGTGTACGTGTTTCCACGTGTACGTGACTGCATTTGTACGTACGCTCGATGCACACACGGATGCCTCGCCTTACAGTGCCGTACGAGCGTCGTGGTTCGTTTGGAAAAATCGCGAAATTCTTGGTAACGTCGATAATGCTTATCGTTTACTGATCTGACATAACGCGAATCGAAGATTTCACTTATAATGCGCTAGTCGAGGTGAATCACTTTTGCTTTCGAGTCGATCGCCGTCGATAGAACTTTTGCTGGTTCGATCGTCGGACATCGGAAAGAAATTTATTATATTGAATATAATATTCAAAATATCGGGGATGTATTCCTTTATTTTAAATAATTGTTCACAATTGAAAGTTTTACAAACATGGACTTTAGGTATAATTTTAAGGTGGGTTCGAAGTGATAAATTTAAGGTGAAACGTGATGTAGATAAAAGAAATTTACGGGAATGTCGTGTTTTAAAAAGTTGAAGCGTGCGATAGTCGACTGGACAGAATTAACCAACAGACAAGGTGTCCGTTCTGTACGAGTGTTTATTTTATCTGAAACCAAGTATACATGAATCTATTAATACGTTCGTGGAGCAGACTCGCTAAGTAGTTACTAATTTCTGTTACACGTGTGCAAAACAAATACATCAGCACGCATTATAACGAGACTGATATAATCGGGACGACGTGGGAGGATGGACAAAAGTTGTCGGTAATCTTCTTTTTTTTTTTTTTTTTTTCGTGCAACGAAAACGAGGATTGATGATCAGACTGTCATAGTAATGATCAATTTTCTGTGATTCGTCGACGGAATTAGTCGAGCTCCCGATCTTCGAGTTTTGAACGTTAGGAAAATGATTAACGACGGTTCTTTGACCCCGTCGAGCATTTTCGTTGCAGGAAACTTAACAAGCGCGTGTTACCGAAATACCAAGTTATTGTTTCTTCCTGGCCAAATGGAATCTGTCGACATTCGTCTTCGAAAATTTATTGAACATGTCATGTATGAAGGAACGTGACAAGTATATTTCAAAGAATTGTCCGAAAATTAATTCTGAGATAAGACTAAAACACTACGACTAAACCAGCTCGGAGATACAAACAATCGGTCGTCTTACTTAATCGAACAAATTAAAAAACGGGGCCAAAAAAATACCAAGAAATTGAAGAAAAATTTCGAATAGTTTGGAAAATCCGACCGAACGATTGCGCTGAACGTTAATGTACGTACCTGCTCGATGTTGATGGCGCGCGCGCGCCTCCGAGTACCTCGGCAAGTCCTCCCGATGCGATGGTCCGTACGCTCACTCACTCACACGAGTAAGTTCGTATAGAAAGGCACTCACACGATGGCCAAGCCGGGCCGTGGCCTCGCGTTGGTAGTACTCGTAGATCGCGATCGGGCGTTCCGTGGGGACGAGCCGTTCAGTCTCAGCTCGTCGGCCGCCGTGAACGGATCTATCGAGCACGCTCGGTCGATCACACGGTCAACATCGTGTTTACTTCCGGCCCCCTATCGTGGTAGCACAGCGCAACCGGAAATGTTGACGAAACGAGCCAGGCACGGGGGACGTCGCACCCGCGTGCCAACGCTCTCCTGAACACCTCGTTCTCGTAACCGAGAATAACCTATTTCTTCTCTTCTCCTCCCTTTCCTCTTTTTTCTTTTCTTTTCTCGTTTCCATTCTTTTCTCCCTCTATTACCACCTTACTTTACCTTCCTTCTTTGTCACTTCATTCTTCCCTTTTATTAATTTTTTTCTCTTCTAATTCCCCTTAACCTTTTTTTCATCCTTTTTCGGTCCTGTTTCTCCGTGTACCAGCCTAGTCTTTCCTCTCGTTACCGGTCGCGTCCTCGAGGACGTTGTGCCTCGAAATCCGCCGGTGAGGACAGTGGTGGTTCCATGCGGTCGCACGTGGATTATCGTCGACTGTTATCGGGATACGGAGTGCACGACGGGTTGGTGAACAGGCCTCGAACGACGACAACGGTGCGTCACCGGCACGGTTCGTGAGGCGGCTGTTGGTTTCGTCGTAAAGGCGAACCGGTTCGATCGATCGGGAAAGGTAGGTGCGTCTGACGAACCCAGCAGGAACGTTTCGTTCGGACCTATTTTTTCCTCCCTTCTTTGACCAACTATGTGCCGTTTTATCGTGTTCCCGGCACATCTGTTTATTATCATTGACCGCTATCGGTTCTTGGTCGTCTGATCGACGAGCGTGTTTGGTAGTCGTTGAAACGATCGCGGCCGACGTTACGATTCGCTGAAAGACTGGTGAATCTTGAACGGCGACTGGTCTTTCCTTTAATTGAACTGGATGGGGTTGCTGATACTTATCTGGATGGGAGATCGGTGTAATTGCAAGCGTAATCGGGAACGTGGATAAGTGAGATCATTCTCGACTGGGCTGAGATCATTCTGGAGCGTTACGTTACTTCGAACGCTTTTGGACCCGTTGTTCTTCCGCGGAACGTCTTAGGAGGACACGCTCACGCGTTCGGTATTACGAAACGCTTCGGTTCATCTGTTTATTTTCTTTCCGTTCGTTTTCCTGGCGGTGAAAGAAACGTATAGCAGAGAGTGACTAGAGAAATTTGAAAACTGCTTTTCAAGGGAATAGATGACGAAAGTGGAATGCACGCAGGGATTACACACGGTGAAAATTGATTTCACTTGGGTAATAATAACTTTGTTAAACAATCGAAATCACGTGAATTCCAATGCTTGTTAACACCTTCTTTTTTATCCTGCCTTAAAGTTTTCTATTACGACGTATGTATGTATGTATGTATGTATGTATGTATGTATGTATGTGTGTGTATATATATGTCTATCTTTTATACGTTAAATCGATCAATATAGTCGATGATTAATAAGACGAAAAGAGTTTTTATTGCCAAGTATGCTAACCACGTTGAACCCTGAACGAAATCACACGATCGTTACTATTACATCATTAGACATAACGAACTTGAATTATCAGGCAGGCAAACCTTCCCAATGATCGTTAACTTCGTGACTGCTCAATCGACCCTGTGACTGAAAAAACGCCTCTCTCTCTCTCTCTCTCTCTCTCGTTCTCTCTCTAGATACCGAGCAACTATCAAAATACTTACTCCCGACATTCGTAATGGCCATCTAACCCGTAAACCTACTCATTTGCAAACGATTGGTTCCTAAATCGTAGCCGATTATTATCTATTCATCGAGAATATCGATAAACGTTTCCACCATTTTTAAGCTAGCACCTGAGAATTTCAAGTTTACTCCGTTTTCTTTAAATCCACGTAATCAACGACCGCGTACAGTCGCTAGAAACCATTTCCGTCGTTGTGCTATGCTCTAAACGCAGCAGGAAAACCAAAGTAATATGAAACAAACGTGCCAACATTCTTAGACAAGATGACTCGACGGAGGAATCTGAAATCAGTAACCCACTTGCTCGAAAACATGCTCAACCATCGTGTTTGGAAATCTCTTTCACCTTTATCATCCGGTGAAAACAATCTCGGACAGTTGGTCTATCGCGTGTAAGCGGTCCAAAGCGAGAGAAGTCGCGGAACAGAGGCAGCAGGTGCTGGCGCTACACCTGTCCGCAGGCTGAGAGAACCCGGGCCCAGGTTGTGCGCGCCGCTCGCCGCTCGAAGCGTCGAATTCCACGGCGTTTACTCATTCCAAACAACGAACCCGAAGACTCGCCGGGGCCGGGACGAGTGAAACTCGGTGGCGGCGCTGCTAGCCGCCGGAACGGAAGAAGAAAGAATGAAAGAGCGAGAGGGACTGGGCCAAAGCAGCTTCCTCACCTTCTAATATTAGTCGGATGACTCACTACGATTCGTTCCTGCACGGCGCGGCGTGCGTCGCCTCGACGGACGGTGTCGTTCGAGTCCGTTGCCACGGCATTGACACGAAACCTTATGCCTGGCCGAGTTCGTGCGGAAGTCCACGGATTTTCCAGCCCAATTTCACCGAGTTCGGGTGTGTTTGACGACGTTCGTTGAACGAAAATTGACGATTTCGTCATCTGGCATTGGTTAGAGGCGTTTGATAGCGCCGGTTTTGGTTCAAGAACTCACAGAGAATCTTTAGATAGATAGATAAATAGAGAAAGAGAGAAATGAATTTGGAAAGAATGTTCGTGGTTGAGACGTATGTTGGTAATTCGTGGATTGGAGTTTCGATTGTTGGCAGGGAGATTTAATAGCAGCTTTGAACCGCAGTGCTCGATCTCCGACATAAGCTGGCAATTCAGTTTGATCGCATTTCAAACCAGACCCGGCGAAAAGTTGCAAAACAGCGATAACAGAGACGACGTTTGCTCTCGTAAAATCAGAAAATAAAGATCCATATTTCACCTAGTTCTCTCGGTATCGCGTTAAGAACGACCAAAGTCAACAAGGCTCGTCAACGATTTTCACGCGTTTCTCGTTCGCGCCAAGACAGCTCGATAAACAGACGTCGAAAACGTTGCTGCTTTTCGCTCGATCCACGTCAACGGGACTCTAAATATATCGATGCATCGCTCGTCGATCGTCGAGAACGTCCTCGGGTTGTCGGAATCGCGACTCCGACAGATCTCGCGATTTCGCGGCAGATAAAACGAAAAAGGGCGTTGCAGGATCGTGCAGGCATCACGTAACGTCTATGTTGGGCCAGCGTGGTGCTTGAGCGTGTCTTTCGTAACGTTTCGGGACCATTGGTCGACGTCCAACTTCCAAATTAGAACAGCTCGATCTGTCACTCTCGCGACAATGGCACGATATGTTCGGTAAATTTGTCAATGATGTCTCGCGTAGAATTTAATAACGCATAGAAAGATATCTTGTTATATAACACCTTATTACGTACTTTACAATAAATATATTACACGTTTACCTAACTTTTACCTAATTTTTAATAACTCGAGGAATCGAAACTAAAGTAAAGTGAACTAAATAAAAAATATCTGTCTCGATTCTGACATAAAAGTTAATTACCTAGAAATTTGAAAAATTGTCGTCCAGCGGACATAAAAATGTTGTTTGACATTCCAGCAGAGTTTATTCACCCGATTTATCGTTGTACACGAGAAACGAGCGAGCAACGTGGCAGCGAGGAAAACCAATGTAGACCGGTGGTTGCGTTTCGTCGCGTTATCTGCACCGTACGTAGATTACGGAGCGGTTTGTAACGGTGTCGCGCTCACCAGTAACCGGCAACGATTCTAATGCGGGCCGACTCGCATCGGCGAGAACGTGCTTTCACTCTCGAACGAACCACGCCGCGGCGTCGATTATTATGCAACCGGAGTCGCGGCCATTATTTCAGGTTCGCTTATGAACGACATCCTCCAAGGTTAATCGAGTCAATCGTTCGCCTCGATGCCAGTTACTCGCGCTTGATAAAGGATTAAGTGTCGCTTAAGCGGACTCGAGAACACGGTTACGGTTGTTGCGCTGATGCGAAGCACGTGTCACGACAGACGTTGTTTCAGCTACCGTTCGTTTATAGGCACGTTGCTGGAAGACGTGATGACAAAGGAGTGTATCAAGAAAATATTTAAACGTTGCGTTACCTGTATCCACTTTAAGTCACGTTACTCAAACTCTCAAACAGACTTCGATGCTGGTAACTTGGCTAATTCGAACGAGGCTTAAGAGTCGTAAAAGAAATTACGAGCAAATTCGATCAGAACAGAAGCAGTCGTATTCTAAAGTAGAATTTCTTGACACTTACTTAAATATTTGATCGAAACTATCGCGAAAACGAGAGAGATTAGACAAGAATAAGGAAGAGAGAGGAGAATCGGTGCATAATACGAGTGCTCGGCGTCGCCATATATCACCTAGACGCGTCGCGTTCTCCCATTTACATCACATAATAAGTGTCTTAGCACCTGTGCAAGCCGTGGAATATTTTGGCCGACGTGATCTGCGTAAAGCGACCGCAAATACGGGTATTTCGGTGGCTTGACTCATCGGCTCCGTAACGCTATTTAAAACCGTCGAACGTCGCGGACCGATGTATCGAACCCAGTATTTACCTTAGCCTGCCGATAATTCTACGAACAATTTAAACCGTTTCACGCTGCCAAGACTCGCTTTCACGATCGGTATCGTTAAATACCGTGCCGAAATGTCTTCTGTCACAGTTACTTCTACCTTCTTCCAAAAAAGAATCGTCGCGTCTGTACAACGCTATGATTGTATTGCTACTCTTGACGTTGATATTTAACAAAATTGCCAAAGACCAAATTTATCTTAGACCATAGAGTCTATCCAGGACTCTTTTAAAGTGTCACTTCACGCTACCTCGGCTTGTTTTCCTTTAACAAACTAGTTTCTCAATCGAAGTCGCTTTAACCTTTACGTCCACGCGTGAAATGCATCGTACGCAAGACCAGAACGGAAAACTATACAGAAGGAGCTCGGTGCTCGGTTCGTTAATCCGTCCTATCTCGTGAAACTTCCCTCGTAACGTTTCACTCGTAAATTGACTGAGTTAACGAGCAGATATAATGCCGAGCGCACGGCGTGTGTACGCTTTATCTCGTTTCATGGAAACGTAGCAATAAGGAAGCACGAGATTTCATAAGCCATAGAACGAAACAAGTGACTCACTGATTGGACGGTGGCTAACGCGACTATCGAGAGATTCGTGGCATGGACCGCGATCGAGGGCTGTCGCTTTTCCATGAAAGATTAAAGGTCGCTGGCTTTCTCGCCATCTTCGTTCTCTCCGAGTCGAGTCGAGTCGCGTCGCGTCCCGTGGAGTATCGTTGACCCACGCGTTAGATCTGTCCTGGCTGCAGGCGATAATTCTAGCGAACACGAGACTTCCAAGTAGTTACTTGAAACTAGACTACGAATTTATATCATTGCGCTTGTGTCGTGGCGTCTTTGATTCATCGTGTCTCATACGCGAGCAAGAGTTTTGGAAACGATTCAAATTCGAGCGAATTAGTTAGATTATTATGGAACATACGATTAGAGACAACTGCTTCCTCTGTCTTAGACGCAACAAAAACATTTATGTTTGTTTAATGAAGCCTAGTGGGCTCTATCGGTGTTGCGTATTATCGACTAAAGAGCAACCGGTCAGGTCAAACCGATCGGTCGATATCGCGTACCTCTAATGACTTAACGTTCAAGGTGGAGGAGATGAAGTAACTCGAGTGTTAGATTTAGACGGCACTTTATTTGTATTAGTTGTAGCACTTAACCGAACTAAGTGAGGACTCTGTCGTCCTGTGTCTGCACTCTTCGTTGCTTGTAGATGAACTAACTGAGGACTCTGTCGTCCTATGTCTGTACTGTCCAATGGTTGAAGCTGAACTCCGTTTCCTAGTTCCTGATTCTCTCCTCCCGCAGTTGGATTTCTTCTCCCCACCGTGCCCTTCCTGGGTTTTTTTCTGGCCTCGAGTCATTACGTTTACCGCCCTGAAAGGACATGTAATTCGGAATGTCCTAACGAGAGAAATGGGCCTGTCCGTGTTATAAACGGACGGCCAACTAAAATTCCGAACAATCGGTGTTCTGAAACACCATTCGTAAGATTAACTTGGACGAAGATCCTCTCTGTAGTCTGCGATTTTCTAGAAAACCGCCAATCTACAAACCCGAATTACCGCTATTTCCTATTTTCCACTCCCACCTTGTTCCCGAAACTTCATAAACCTGCCTGAGCATCGAATGCGCGTCAGAAAGCGCATAACATCTGACGAGAGCACCCTTCTGATCCGCAGCAGCGTCCAGCTCGCGTCTCGATATAACCACGACTGACGTCAGGAGCACGTACACGCTCCAACAACAACAGCAGCATCGGCAGGCATCGTCGCTGTCACCGATGTCGACTCTGGTGTGCTGCGAGCCGGTCTCGGCCGGACGCTCCCGGGACAACCTGAAGCTGGTTCTGAATCGCAGTCTGAGCGAGCCAGGACCACCAGCGAGCGCGTCTACGTTCCTTTCCTCGCCGACGTCCACGGTATCGCCCAGCTCGTCGACCAGCAGCGGTGTCGACAGTTGCATAGCCAGCGACGGCACCGAGTGTAGTTTGAACGCCAGCGGAAGTAGCATCAGCGCCTGTAGCAGCTCAAGCAGCGGTACCGACTGCGACCTTCCGTTATCCGACGTTCATCGTCACTACCATCATCTTCATCATCATCACCACTTTCATCAGCACCAGCTGTCCGCGTCGAAACGCTGCAAAGTGGAGACCGTCAGCCTCCCAGCGAGTCCGTGCTCCGAAAACAACACGCTGCAGAGACAGCTGGTACTCCAGAGGACTAAGACCATCACCGCCGATGAACTGGCGAATCGTCTCCTCGGACGGGATCCCAGTGGTTCCGTGTTGCTCGATTGCCGACCGTTTATTTTGTACAACGTGAACCACGTAAGGGGCGCCATCAATGTGAATTGCTCGGATCGATTCAACCGGAGAAGGTTGCAATTGGGTAAAGCGAGTCTGGCCGATTTGGCGAACACCAGAGAAGGCAAAGAACTGTTGCGTAGAAGGCATTACAGGGAGGTGATCGTGTACGACGATTGTACCGACGATGTGGATCGACTACCCGTTCAGCATCCGCTGTTCCTCGTGCTCGTTGCGTTGCTGGACGATAACAGGGAGCCCGCTCTTCTTTTGGGTGAGTGATTCTTATTTTTTATTATCTTAACTTCGCGTACTCGGTCTGCATAGGAGAATCTTTCTTAATTCGTCGAAGAAAGGAGTTTATTCTGTACGCGATCGACTAAGCGCAGCTGGTTTAAACTTCTCGTTTTAATATTTCGTTTTAGTTAAGTTAAAAAATAATACGTGACGATTCTCGTTATATGTGTTGTTTGTTGTTTATATAAGATAACGTGGAAGCGTCTGACTTTCGGAAATAACGATGATGCGACCGTCGCGAAAGTTCTGCGCACCTTTGCTTTTGTATATTTCACTCGAAACGCCGAATCATCGCGATGCTTTATTTGCGCTAACCACGAGCCAAAAATTTACGAGTTTCGTTACCCCGCCAGATATGTATTTTCTTACAAATCGTTCGTCTTTTATCAATTACCATCGTTACGTAACACGTAAGAATTCCTTGCGTAACTTGTACGTTTATCGGCACACTATTTCTCAAACGTCACCTCTATCGAGGGCTGCGTAAATTCTTATTTTCATTATGGAAACTTTTAGACGTTTGCAAGTTTCTTCTAAACGAGATGAGATATAAATCTCCAATTTAATCTAGGAAAATTTCAAACTCCTTTTCCCAGGCAGAACGATTCAAATGTTGTCGTAAATGAAAAATTAGAGACGGGAACTGAAATTGCCTCGTTGGTTTCATTAAGAGCAACATGTGAATCAACCGGGAAACTGAATGGAAAATATGATGGAAACGTGGGTGGGAAGATGGCGTATCAACGATGGCTCGTGCTCCTCTGTGCCGAGGCTCGAGTAACAGTACTCTGTACTCCACTAAACGCGTTTTCTCGCCTCGTTCCGGCCAGATACGCCGATACGTGCTCGTTTTACGGAGTGCTGCTACCGATGTATACGTCGACTCTGCCGTTGAACCTCTCTTCTTCGTCTAGTACGCACCATTTTCTCCTGCTCATCTTTCTCTTTTAAATTCACCGACATCGTACTTTCAAAAGTCATATCTTTGTTTTATATTTCTTTTTACAAATCTTTTTCAATACAGAATTCTGCCGAAAACTTTGAGAATTGCAGTTAGATACTTGAAAACCCAGTGAACACTTATCTCTATTTTCAGAACTATTTTTCTTCTTTACGTCACACGTCCACTTGACAAAAAGGTTGCATCTTCAGAGTCAACCATTCTCCAATCGCCAAGCTGCATTTCGCAGTTTTATTATGCCATAAAACTCTCCTTATTCTTAGATCTGTCTATTAACTAAATTGAATCGAATCGTTCGCCTTCGATCGAATCATCCGCAATAAATTCGTACGGAACAATCGTATCGCTGGATCTACGAACGAGGCAAACTGTCGCCAAGAATTAGTCGATCATCTGATATTGATAACGCGCGTATTTTTCCATCTCTTGCGCTCGCATCGTGAATCTACTCATCCCGATAACGGCTGCAGAAACGACGCAGAATCGCACGAGATGGTTGTGGTGAAACGCGATAAACATGATTCTAGCAATTGCAATGGGATGGATCGTGCGTCAGTGACACGCGTCATAAATGAAGCTTCGAGATGCCGGCGAATATTCCGTTGTTAACTTAATTCCTATTCGCGTGCATTACGATGCACGTGGCTGCATTGGATTACAGTGCACGCGGTTCGAAGTTCTGCAGGAAGGTCGTCCGATGGGTTGAGGAAGATTGCGTGGAAAATGCGAAAATAGAGGGGGATTTAATATACGAAAGTGGTACGAAGGCTACTGGCAAATTCATTCAATTTCAAGGAAGAATGAATGAAATTTCTTCAATGAGTTTTCTTCTTTAAAACCGAGATACATAAAACGTGGCGATCGAAACGATTGCACGAACGAATGGACGAAGTGTCTAAATCGTTAGAACGAACAATTAAGAATATCTGCAAATTTTAAATCAGCGATAAGGATTCGCTAGATTCGCGAAAAAGAAATTCAACGCGATCGAACGATCAAAGCTTTGTTATTCCACCTACTTTACTATACCTTCTATAGACAAACGCTTGGATATTTTAATATCGAATATTTTACTTTCCCAAAACAATGAAATAAATTCACCAAACTGTATACAGTAGCTGGAAAATTCGAGAGTTGGAAATATTTTGCGAAAAAAGGGGAACGACATCGCGAAGCCGTGTGAAAGCTAGCGGACCAACTGTTGCGGCAAAATTTTGCAACTTCATCGATGTAACTTGTACAAGTGGGGATTGCGATGAAGTTGATGGCGAGTGGTAGGGAACGCGCTATTCCTCCTTCTGGCGGTAACAAAGTTGAGGAAAGTGTGACGACGCGTGCACGAGCTGCGCCTCTGGTATGGCGCGATGTTCGGCGTTTGGCAAACGGAATCAGGGACGGGAGCCCGGTGGCATAGTGTAGTGCGCAAATTCTGGCCAACTATTCGCGGCGTCATCTCCGACATGAGTCATTCCTATGAATAGATCCCCACCTTTTGCCGCGGCTCGTGTGTATCGCCGTATGTCGTGCGTATTCTGTCTGTTCGTCGGCTTCTCTTTCTCTCTCTTTTCCTCTCTGCTGCTCGCTCACCAGTAGGCTTAACAAGTTTCTCACCTTCGACGCTGTCGCTTGCGTCTTTTTGTCACTTTTTTTTCAGGATTTTATGTCCAAGCGTATTCGCAGAGTTTTCAAGGCTCGAACAGATTCTTTTCGAGTCTTCGCCTTTTTTCTCTGTTTTTTTTCTCTTTTCTTTTTTCTTTTGTAGAAAATGAAAATTAAGATTAACGCGGAGTGTAAAAAATTACGAGCGTGCAAAATATTACGTGAACCTGAATCGCAGCTGTCAATCATTCTTCATCAAGCGTCTTCTTTTTCTGGCCAGCTATCTTCTATCCTGGTAAAACCGAATTTGATACGCTCCTTCGACACCGAGCGATCTTTTCGAAAGCCTCACTTAGTCACCGCCGATATTTTCGGAGTGTTGTTTTTTACTCGTCATCCTCGAGGACGTTTTTTTCCACCCACGAGTGGAATTTTCAAAAATCCATTAAAAAAAGAGACAGAGAGAGGGAAGAAAGGAAATCGGACGAATGGGACGATCGTTGGTTATTTACGATTTCCCATGACGGAAGGATGATTCCAGTGATTAGAGAACATCAGTCTATCAATGGTTTATCAATCGTGTTGGAAAAGCCGAAAGGCCGTGACGATCGCGCGTAGGTAAGCGTGGCCGGCTCCTATGAAACGAATATTTGCGCATTAGACGGGAATGCATACGCGGAATGTCGGATGAGAAAAAACGCGTAGCCTTAGAATTATGAAAAACCGCGTGACTCACGCGCTTGCGCGGCCTTCTGCTTTCGACTTCTTTGCGTAGAAGTCGATCACGAGACTCGTTCTCTGCTCCAGGGAATATCAACGAGCCTCGCTACTCCAGAAACGGACGATCTTGGGAAATGTGCCGTGTCAGAGAAATTTCTTTGGAAACTCGTTACGATGTTCGCTCGAGAGAAAATACAAAAATTCCGCTTTTTTGAATATGTACTACGTGTTTTGATAAGAATTCTCGTTGACTACTTGGACCCGCGAGATTCATCCACCGATAAGATTAGATCGTAAAAGAGAAAGGATGGGCGATGAACGTTAGTTGATACGTATCGCAGCCAAACAAGTGGTAAGATCGCGGTTTTATACGAAATTTCACGATTCGCGCTGTCTCGCGATTAATCAAAAGCAAGATTTGAACTTGATTGTGCTAGATTATTCTTATTTTGATCGATTGATGAGCGGAAAGAGATACGCGATAACCGATTGCTCGCAAGGTGAACATTGCCAAATGTTATTAGATATCGTACGGTTATTAATTAATCTTTATCTATCGATGATCGTAGTGGGTCATATTTACCGGACAAACGCGAACTGCCTATCTTTTTTATTCAATCGTCGCAAATTTTTCCCACCGAAATGATAATAGACTCGATAGAATTTAAAAAGATCGATTGGCTTGCAACATTCGTACTTTGACCAACTACCTCCCCGATTTCAACATTTTTACAGTTTGAAAGCTTTATCGTACCTTAAAATGTGCAATTTTTTAGCGTTATCGTGCTTCGATTATTTAAAAAGATTCATCGTTTTTCCACCTTTGCTTTCTTTTTATTCTACGACGTCCTCGATCATCGGTGTACTAGAATTTACTATAGAATTTATTAGATGTCTAGCTGTTATATTTTTTTTGTCGTTTTACCTGGCCGATCACCGAATACATGGAGCATCTGCTTGGAAAATACAATACGTAGCGCGACTCTCGTTCGATAGCATGCTTACGAATACGGCTATCTACTGTTGCGATTGGCAGTGACCTTGATCGCGAATTAATAATAGTATTATTCGCTATCAATGGCTGATAACCCAATACTCGTGACTCTTAATTTGACAATTTCGTACGCAATTCTCGATCGCTGGAATTTCACGTTCAGTAAATCTACGAATCTTGGGAACCTAAGCGATCGACTTGTCTGTAATATATCAACGACGTAAGAGAATAAAATAAAAAATTCTATCGACTTTAAAATCAAAATCTCGTCGCATCGAAAGCAACGTCGGATGTTCCACAAAAAAAAGAGACTCGCCGAGTTCCCTGAAATCCGACGAAACTCGCGAAGACGCCTAATGGCTGGGGCAAAAAATAGAAGGCACCTTTCTAAAATGCCCCTAATCCACGTGCTCGCCGGTGTCTCGTCTCTCGGTCCGGGGAATAATTCGCAGCTCGCGTCACAGGGAGTCGTTTAAATTTATCTCCGATTTGCGTCACACTTTCGGTTTATTGCCAGTAAAAGCGTTTGAGCGTCCGGTCGTACCGCGGACCGAAGTTCCCTTGTACGCGCCACGATTGTTGTTTCACCAACGTTTCGTTCCTCCAACCTTCCCTCTTCCGATTTTTCCGATTTTTCGTCCCGGACGAAGCTCGAGATACGACGCGATTATAAATATTCGAACGACGAATCTGCTCGTGGCGACCTAGCCACGAGGAAAGGTTATCGACTGTAATTTCAAGCGCGAAGGATATTACGACTTTTTCGCCGGATGACGAAAGCAGGGTGACCGGTTAAATTAGCGATGAAGTAAGCGTCCGCGCAGCGGAAAGCACAACAAACAGAAAGACGCGCACGCTCGGACTCCTTCCGCGTTCTACGAACCGTTTGTCTATTTTACCGAGAGATTCCTAGTCGAAGAGAAAATTGGGATCTTCTTCGTTCGTGTACTCTTTGCTTTGAACGATCTACGAAGAGTTTCGCGAAACAGAATTACGTTTTTTACGTTCTTTCGATCTTCTTGATTTTTTTCCATTAAAATAATTTGATCACAAGAGTGGAAGATGCGTTTTGCGAAATCAGCTTAAAGAACGACATTTTCTCGTATGGAAAAGTCGACGATTGAAGAAAAGATTTGTAATTTCGAATTCAGAGGTTCCATGTTTCTCTGATTGACGTACCGATCCCACGCAGACGTCAGGTTATGAATAGAGCTGCTTGTGAACCAATCGTGTTCGAGTTTTAAACGTTTTGAAACCTCTTCGCATAGGAAGTTCGGGAGATTGGTAGAATTCTATGTCGTTTGTATTAATAACGAGCGATCCTCTGCTTCTTTCGATCTGTACTGCATAAAATATTAGCAGATGCGATATAGATATACAATTTCGATGTCCCAAAAAGCGATTACTCAAGAGGAAATGGCATCTAAAACCTAAATACCGTCAGCGTGGCGCAAAATGGTAGTCGTAGAGCCGCTTGGACAGCTGGGCTCTAGTCTCGTCTTAAAAAAACGCGTTCCGTGGTCGCGCAAAAGCGACACGTCGCGGTGACGAGACGCGACGGGGAGACCAATATCGGCTAAATTCACCGATGAACTAAGCGCCACCAGGCTCGAACGATGCGGCGAGGCGCGCGCGATATCGCTTCCACAGATAAGGACGTAGCGATTCGAATCTCGTTCACGCGGTGCACGCGCGGCTGCATGTGCGTCTTCGTCGTAAATTATGCAAGCAGCTTGTGTATTACACGCGGCGTCGTGAATGCGATTAGCTTGCCTATTACCATCTATCCTCCTTTTCTATCACGACGATTATCTTTGTTCCTACAACGAACAAGTTGTATAAAATTCGAATTCTTTTTCTCGAATTTACGAATTTCTAGGGACGTTCTGTTACTTCAATCGGTTAGAGGTTAAAAACGATACATTATGGATATTCCTTTTCCCTCGTGTCAGTTGTTCGATGATAAGATAACAAGTATCTGATCTCGAAGGTTTTCAAGCTTGGAAGCTCGCCGAACGTTACTCGGTTCAACATTTTTACATATTCCATTTTAAAAATCACTGTATTTTAAAATTGTATTAGAGTTTGCGATCGTTTAACCGTGACTCTTGAACTTCCTCGCGATCCTGAAATAGTTGTACCCAGCCAGTCGAATCGCCAATGTGTTTATCTTTCACAACAAAATACATTAATACGATCTGCGTATCTATCATCCTCGTAGATCTCGCGTTTCCGCTGCGAACAAATTTTCATCCCAAACGTTCGCCCAACCGTCTACCTCCGTCTCCAACCATTGCGAAACTTGCCCGCTCGAATTTCCAATTACGACTTATTTCTAATTGTTACTCGTGCACAATGCCACGACGACATCCGCTAAGAAAAGCGCACGCGACGTATCCTCGACGAAGCTCTCGCTTGTCGATCTATTTCGACTAGCTGGAGCGTGTCCCATGGCGAGTAGCTCTGGTCTAAACATTAAGGTCAAAGTGGCAGCCAAGTCTCGTAATCCACGCCTGAATCACCTCTAAATATCCGTAAGGGAACTCGAGATGGAGGGATGGAGGTGGAGGCTGGTCGAAGGGGAGGCGGCGCTCGTTATGCAACCGTGATTTTGACATACGGCCATACGAGCGCACTTCAGCCAGCGTAAACATGCCGCGGGGTTAATATACACGATGAGTCATGCTTTCGTCAGTGGAAAGCGCGATTGGACCGACGCGACGAGGACGTTGTACGGTATCGAGTCTCTTGCCAAAACAACGATAACCGGCCCTTTTTTGCTGCTCCTCCAACCCGCCAAGTTCCCTCGTTTCGCCGAATATGCTAATCGCACGAATATGCGAGGGAGATGGGTGTAGAGAAAAGAGAAAAGTCTCTAGCGAAGAGATAACACGCTCCGATGATGATGTTTGCCAGCGAGAGTTTCGTAATGGCTGATTTTTCATCGGCTTTATCAATCGAACGAGCGGATTCGCGAAGCTGTTTTCCGTTGTGTACTCGAGCGCCGATTAATTCGACGAATAGTAGGAGAGTCAGAAATAAATTTTACCTTCGATGGAACGTATTGTCGCATTGGAAAAATATAGTCGCTCGTACGATCGATAGGGATAATCGCTTTGACAAATTCTTGCGATAAACTTTCAGATCACACGCTTAAATATTCAGTTAACTCTGGAGACTGATCTTTATTCGAGAAATAAGTCCTAATCAATTATCTCGCGCGCAAAAACTCGTTAATCTTCTGTCAACTGATCGCGAAACCAGATTTTTACGTTTCACAATGGTAGCTCTGCTCGGATCGTGACACTCGCCACGAAAATAAATCAATTTCCAGCGAAGCAATGGACGTTTTCGCGCTATCTGCTGCGTTTCCGGCGGGAACACAATCGTAACCGAGGTGGCCGTTCATTGAGACTTCGTAATCGTGTTCATTCTTGCGAGAGCGCGTGCTATCTACCGCTCGGCCGTTTTATCGCCACTTCCGCTACGTTAACGTTGAATTACGTCCTCGTGTGGAGCCACCCACGGAAGCGAGTCGCCGAGATTCGATCTCTGCCTGACGATTCTCGATCGTCGCCACCCTCCTTTCACGATCATCGGCTCGATCTTATCGTCGTTTTATCCAACGTATCGGCGAACGATGGTCCCAATTTTAGAAATATTGTTCGTTGCTTTCGACATTTCTTACATCCTATAAGTATCATAATCTGTAATCTTCTGTTTACGATATTATAAGAAGTTGTTTAGAAACGAAAACGAGGAATTTCAAATTCAAGGATACCGTGTTCACACCGTCCTTATAAATATTCATATCCATCACAGGTTTAATGAAACAACACGAACAAGAAAATTTCGTTTACCGAGACATTTTGGCTGATTAATCGCTCGATTATCGTAATCGTGGTTTAAATATAATCCCAGTCGAAACGTCGTCGGTTTTTCGTTACCTCGTTCTCGTAGGGACAAAAGATTCTCTCGAAGAGAGAAAATAATGTGGATGAAAAGAACGTCGATGGAAAAATATTTTTCGAAACTGAAGCGGTGCAAAGAGGTACATTCCCGATTACGTTATCACGGGACCCGCGAATAACAAACGATCGCGAGGCAAATAATTTTATCGATAGCGGTTGCGCGTGAATCATCGCGAATCGATCGAACGATGGGCTCTCTAACATCGAGTGTTTTATTTGCGATACGCTCGTCCTTCTGTCGCGATAAGAGGAAGGACGATGTGTACGTCACGCATAAATATGCATCGGCCGATGTCGATAATAATTTATGGAAATTGTATTGGCGAAATCTGCTTGCAGATTCAGCTAAATACCGCGAGACCACGCACTGACGTTTCTTTTGACAATTATTGCCGTACGTTCGAGGTTTCCTCTTGAAATTCCAGCTTTTTAGAAAATTATTAAAGACGCTACTTTCAATACGAAAAGATTCTACGTATGGCATAGTATCGATTATGTTTATTAAAGTGGAATTGAACGTTAATGTCTATCGAAATCTTTAAACTACGATAAGAATGTGTCTTCCTTCCGTGATACGTAAAAACGCGATCCAAACGCGATTCAAATCTAATTCAGACCAGTTGATGATAGGATTCTCGTAAGAAATGGCAGCTGTAAAATTCATTCTCTCTTAAACTTGCAATTTCAAAAGTTCCAACGAGCTTTTAAACCATTTTACGAGCACTATCTCGCGCGGTACTCATAAAATTAGAGGCAGATCGTAAAAGAAAAATACACAAAGCCCCGAGCACTCAGCATTCCCAATTCGCCATCGCTAAACGCGTTCCAGTAGCTCTTTCTACCTAAGCGTTCCACCGCGTGTCACGACAATTTTGCCCACCAGCGATTTATTACGTACATTGATCCGCGTATAGAAGCGATCAAAAAAATAGGAGGTGTACGTTCCACGAGCAGAAACGAGGAATAGAGGTAATGAATACGCGGAGAGTCGGCCATTACAGTGGTGTACACGATCCTGCTAATTCTCACGATCTCGTTCTGCGCGAGAACAAAGGGAATAACAGAGTGTGACTGGCGAGTTTGCACGTATGTGTTCCGCGGCCATGTAACATACCGAAGAGAACCGCCGCCGCTGTAATTCATGCAAATTGCATTACGTCCAGCGAGAGCTAGCCTGACCGACGCGACGGTTCATCGAAACCTTTCATTCACCGTGCTACCATTCAGCGGTTTGACACTCGTGATGAATCGTCCGTCCTGTGGAAAACAGCCTCATCTTTCAGTTGCCATTCCTTTTTCTCATATTACGCAAATATCGATGCTTTCTTATATCGGTTTCTTTTTAGAAGAATTATAATTCCCATGCGGAGTTTCGAACGTAATGGATCGTAGATTGAAGTACGTAAACGGTCATTGAATCGAGTAAATCGTCGAAACACCCTTCGTCGACTTTGGTTTTCAGTCCGGTGAAAAATCCCACTTCGACGCGCCCCCAGAATTTCACCATTCGTCGAATCATTCGTCAAGCAGTGCAACAAAGCGGTCCAAATATACACTCTCGATAGTTCGTCACAAAGAAGCGTCGCATCAAACGGTCGGCAACCGGTTGAATCATCATCGAGTACGTAACGAACGAGAATGGGGTTGGGGGAGAGGGAAAGGAGAAAGAAGAAAAAAAGGACGAGCAGAGATGGTAGGCAAGGGGAGAGCTCTTATTAGCTCGATCAGTGCCCGTGGGATTCACCCCCCGCCCTGACTCGACCACGAGGAGTTGCAGGGCCAAATTGAAAATCGGAAAAGCGTGGAAGCGTGAAGGCTGCGCCGCTTTTGGGCAACGCAGGCCTTTAATGAATTAGTCATCGCTTTTTGAACGGGCCATCCGGCAGTGGGGAGCGGAAGGGAGCGGGGAGGGGGAGCTTCAGAATGGCTATATTTTGCTTTTGTGCGCTTTGCTCGATCCCTCGCTCAGCATCCTGAGAGGCTCGGGGGGGGTGAACCACCCCTCGATGCTAAGCGGCGTCCAATCGAGGGAGAAACACAGGACTCGACGCATCTGGATCAGCTGTCGATGACGATTATTATATGTGAGTCACCCGCTAGAAGCTCGGTTTAAAGTGTATCAATGACTAACGTGTCCAGTGCACACGCGCCTTGCCCCCCGCCCCATTTTTTCGCCGCGTCCACCCCTGGTACGCAACCGGCCTGTTCCCTTTGATACTTCTACCACCTTCTCCCGGCCTTGTCAAACCCTCCCCTCCTCGCCTCTTGTACCTAATTCACGGGCTTATTCATCGAATGCGTATGACGTGTACGCATTGTTTCTCCTCATCCACCCCTTTGCTATCCAGCCCCTCCTGCCAGCAATCGCGGATGGCGACCGTTTGGGATGGAATTTCGGATCTGGTTGAGTCACTTTTTCCGGTTGTGTAAGTGGGTCGTTGTCTGTTCCGGCAGATCCAGTTTCCGTAGCGATAACAAATTTTTTAATTAAAATTTCTAATCAGCTGGTACGCGAACGTCGAGACTTGGCTGATAATTTTCCTATACAATACCGTAACATTTTTAAGCAAATATGTGGACAACCATTATATTACAAATCGAACGTAATTACATTCAAGTTGCAGAGTTCGCTTCGATCGACGCTATTTCTCGCAATTCCTTCGTATTTCCCGTCAACGGCAGCCACACGCTGGCCACGCAGCTTCATATCTATTGCCTTCGATATTTTCTTACACCGTTTCTACGTCCACTCAGCTCGTAACAGCCTTGCCGAGCTCTGTCCAGCGTATCTATCTCCCTTTTTCCTTCACCCTGTGCTTCTGTTTACCATTCACGAAAGATATTACGATCGTGACCGCAGTTTCCTCGTTGTCGAGGGTGCTCCGGCAAACGTAAACTGCTCGACGACTCTGATGCGCTATTCACGCGTGAAACCGAGCCATCGTCAGGCGCATATGGTTCCTGGATGATGCATAGTCCCTACTAAACGGCGTTCGTCCTGCCGGTTCTTTCTCGACGGTATCCGATTGGACGATCTCGAGGAATCTTCGTCAACGGGACACGCAGGTTTTTATATCGGAGCCTTAATCCTCAGGGGCGAGCCTGCAGGCATATCTGCGTAGATGGAGGTCTTTAATTTATGAAGGACGACGAGAAATAGGATTAGAGGACGGTTTTTCGTAGAACATGGCGGGGGGTGCGGTATTATTTGTACGATACAAATTTCCGCATCGACGACGAGATATATTTTGAGAGAAATCTAATTTGTTATAGAAATTAAAAGGTAGTATTTCGAAAAATAATTTTGTTCAAGAATCTCGCGAATCTCGGTAGGATCAGGTTTTGGGACTTCGTCTTATTGTTGACTCATGAACCTCGAATCTTTTCGAGAAAAGTACACACGATGACGGTATTTGGAATAATTGTTCGCTAAAATCATCCATCGATGGCGTAATACTTAGATTCCACTTATCGATGACTGGATTTCGTCGCTTTTTCTTGGTTCCGCGAACCAACGTGCGAACTAGAATGACGCACTCCATCGTTGGTTCGCTATTCACGGAATTCGTTATCACGATCCGCAGATAAACAGACGCTAATCTGACGCCGCGGCGTTTAAACAAAATATTGTTCATCACTGAACTTATGACGCAACGTCTGACCAAAAAATTGCCGTCGATGGCGCTAGGTTTTAAGTGGATTCGAACGTTCGTCACGGTATGAACAGTGTTCGATTAAGAAATTCCAGGTTACTTACGATGACGCGATTGTCATCGATAAAATTTGTTTTGAACTAAAATGGATGTTTGAAACTAAAATAAGATAAGATCGATGAGAAATCAGTGACAGGGATAAAACGTACTCTTCTTTCTCTTAAATCGTTCTTCTTCCAATATTTCGTAACTATTGCTTGCAATGTTGCGTTCTGTTGAATCTTGGACCAATCTCCCTTTCAATTATGAATTACGCCATGGTCGCATCGCTTTTCTTTCCTTCACGGTCGTTGTTCGTTCGAGGCTTTATCGAGCTACGAAATCTTCAACATCCTCGGTATAGAGCCAGCTTTCGAAAGCGGCGTGTTTATTCATCGTCGCGGATTTCAGCTGCATCCTCTTCCACCTGGTGGCAACAATGGTTCTCAACCATTTCGACAATAATTCCGATAACAGATTCAACAAGAAGCATTTCTCAAAAAGGAAAGAATTTTCATTGTCTCTTTTCGTTCATTGTCTTCGTACGTTATTTGATGCTTCCTTTAATTCTATTTCTTCTTCTTCTCGTTTCGATTAATCAATTCTATCCAGACGTCGATTAAAACGTACAATTCTCGATCTTTCGTTGTCGTCTCTCGTCACGTCCCGTTTCGAGGCATCGCATCGTCGAGAAAAGCAGAAGCTCGTGTGACGCATCGTTCGGTAATTCGTGGCGTGTGGAGATGCGAACGCGTGGCGCCATCGGATCGTTCCCTGGCTCCGGTGTCGAGGAGGACGCGGATGATGCGCGTGTTTCGTTACGTGCCTGCGTCGTGGGTCGAAAAATTCTCGAAACCCTTCGATGAAAACGCTTTGTCTCGAATCTTATTCTGTTCGATCGCTTTTGTCCTCGACAACGTCACGTGAAAATTGCGTTGCTATATTTTAGAATCGTTCGTGCAAGCCACCGCTGCCACTTCAAAATTCTCCTAATATTATCCACTATCGGAGAGTTAAGTTGAAGAAGCTTCTCTTTACGTTTCTCGTTAAAACCTTCCTGGTTAAGCATTCCACGTCTTATGAATTTGATTAATAACCAGTCTCCTCCTTTATTATTACATTTTTCTCATCAGTCACGGTGATAAGGATACGATTATTAGTGGGTTAGCGTTGATCGCGTTTATTTTCGCATTGACAGAATCGCTCAGATTAGCAAACATCCTCGTGAAACGGGTGCGTCCGATTATTTTTCCGGCCCGACCCCCGTTCCCTCGCGATATATGTAGAAAAAAATATAGCAGAGCGTGACGCACCGTTCGATATTCGTGCGTGATACGATGCGATACGCAATTACGCTTCAGCCAACTGTACGCTGTTTAACTCTTGACCACATCGAACGTTCCATATTGTTCTGAGAAAAGATAGTTTCTTCTCTTTTCTTTTTTTTCTTTCAGAATGTCTCAAAGCGACAATGTCGAAATTACATTGTTCGTGGTGAAAAAGGAGAGACAGCCACGCTTTCTCACTACGAAATTACTATGCATCTCTCATTCATTTCCTTTCCCTTACTGTGTGACGAATCCCACCTTTTCTGCGCAGTTTTTCGCATCCTTTCACTCTGGAGGTATCGCTAAAAGTTTCGTTTCCGCATTGATCGAACTGGATTTTTCCGATATGATAAAACCTCGCGAGGAATGTTAGTCCTTGCAAAGTGGATCGAGAAAGTTCCAATCACGTTACAACGATCGCCGATCTGACGTTCGATAAAGCTACGATCGCGTATAGTAGAAATTTGAAAATGTTGAGACTGCCAGGTACAAATCTAAAGCAATATCTAACAAAGCTAAAATTATTTGTTGGAGTTTGCAAACCGAGAGGAATGCGTTGAACGCGATTACGAAAACTCGATCGCGTGTCACGGAGTTTCCTCGAATTTATGGCGCGAGACTTGCGCGAAACAATGATTGGCAGTCGCAGTCAGCGGGCGATGGCCCCGTGTGGAATCGCGTTTCTAATCCGTGGCCTGTTCTCCCAAGCCCGTCAAGTCAAACCATCGAATCACGAAGTTGCCTCGACTCTTACTTTCTCTCTGACTCACCCAACCTCGTCGTCGCGGCTCGATCCACTTGCTTCTCCCTCGAACGATCGACCACTTCGATTCCTGGTCCGGGACCACCGTGTCCAACGAGGACAGATTCCCTCGGGAATCGTTAAATTCGTCGTACGGTAATCTTCAGAAAACTCTGATTACTTGTATGACGTTTCGATCATCGACCTCCGAACCTTCGATTCCTGAGACACAGAAATTGGAATCTTCGAACTCTCTTTAAGCGACAGATCGGAAATTTTGACTTTCGCTCTTTCTCCGTCAACGTTTCTCCAATCGAAGCGATTGCTCGAAACGTCTGGTCTCTTTCGACTCTTCGATTTTCGGTTTCTATGGTTTTATCGTTATCACCGATAAATCGTCGCATCGATTTCGCGCTAGACACCGGCGCAGCGACGACGACAGGAATTGGCGTGCAGCTTTTTAATTGATGCCTAGGTGAAAGTAAGGGAACTAGAGCAGAACGAAAACGTCGAGAAGCGAAGTGGCGGTCGCCTTCGATCGACCTGCTGTTTCACGAAAATCGCTCGGCTAAGAAAGAGAAAGAGGAGAACCTAGCTGCACACGCAGGACGCTTTCCAACGCGCTGTCACTAGAGAACAGCGCGGCTGTCAGCGTCACGTGTCAAACCGTGCACTTTCCTAGAGAAGCTGGCACTCGTGAGTACTCGTCGCTGAATTCTGCCAGCTTATTGTACTCGCCACGCGTGTTCTCCTTTCGTCTCGTCGTCTCTCTAATTGATAACGATTTGGCACTGGCTGCTCAGCTACATGGATCGATGAACGCCAACGTGAATCAGGTTTAAGGATAGATCGTATTCGTTAAAGGAAGCGACGATCTACAATAGGTAGAAATACAAGATAGACGAGTATGTGGAATGGAGTTAATCGAGTCAGTAGATGAATGGATGAGATATTTATTCGATGTAAAAGCCAAGCGTATTTATATGTATATATATAATAGGAAAACTGCGATCGATGGGTGGCAACGATTTCCCGTTCAGGGAAACAAACGTGATACTAATTCGGTCGGGAGCCGGTGACCGGCAGAGGCGAAACTCCGAAAGCGTCCCGCGAGAAACGAGGCACATTTTTCACAAGGTGTCGGAACGTTGCGGACACCGTGCCAGATTCGTCAGCGACGCCCGATTTAGCCAGCTTGGCGAGCATTAATGAGCAGTGAGGTCATCGTCTCGGTGCTGCCAAATAAAAGCCGGTCAGACACCGTTCCCCAAAGACTGTCTCGTCTCTTCTTCGACCTTCCCTTCGCGTGTATCGTTTCCGTGGATTAAACGAGCCCCCGGGATTCTGGCTTGCACTTTCGTTCTTTCACGCGTTGTCTCCGATCGAAAGAATGAAAGGACGTGAGAAACGTGGCCAACAGGGGCTGAAGAAGGGACAGAGGAGACACGAAGGCAAAAAGAAGCACGGCGAACAAGTTGCACACGCGTCCTCGTCGCGGTCGTCCTTCGTCTCCTATTCGGCCGCTTTGGGAATGGGGAATGAATCATCGGTGCTGAGATCAAGCGGATGAAAGGAGCCGGCACGAACAACGGACCGTTGCCGACGCTCGAACGTCGTCAGCTGGTGCACAGGGTCGACGAACCGCGTTTTATTTCGCGACCATCCGCTCGGTATCCTCCAGACTCGAGACTCCGCCGCACCTTTGTCTCTCGCGATCTTGAGAATTTTTCTTTTCCTTTTTTTATTTAGAAAGTGAAATGAAATGCTTATTAGGAAATGAAAATTTGACTAAGTCGCAAGCATGTTCGTGTTACTTAACGGTACTTCAATTCGACCACGACATTATTTTATTGCAATTATTGTATTTTCGACCATTCGCGGAGAGACGTCAACGGAAATCGTAAATTCCCGTTACGATTATAATAATCGACACCACGAGTTGATCGATCCCCTGATTTCCGTTAAGATAATAGGGTTGATTCAGTTAGTATAACACTGTGGTTCACAGAGTTATAAGGTTTTTATTTCCAACACTTAAGTTACACTGTTGAGTAGATATAATTCCTAGATGGCACTTTGGCGCACGAAGATAAGATAGATGTACAAGAGAGCAAGGCTCTTATAGTTGAATTTAGTATGTTAGTTTACGTAGTATTAGAGAATAATTAATAGATGTTAGATTTAGATGTTAGACTTCGACGTTGTACTTTGACCCTTCTAACGGTGTAGAAGTAGTTAACTTTCCCAGCGGTGTAGAACAAGTAGTTGACTTTCCCAGCGGTGTAGGACAAGTAAAGTTGGGTGTCGGAGGAAAGCTAGCGATGGGTGTGTCTAGCGCACGAGACCATCGGATTTGTTCATGACATTTTGGTCAGGAAAGTGAGGGCAGTATACGTTGCTTCTGATTGGCCAAACGAAGGTTGGTGGATTAGGAAGGTCTTAGCCGCCCTCGATAGAAAATTGCTAGTAGGAAGCATCGTACTTGAGAAAAACTAACTTTCCCTTGTCAAGCCGTAGTAGACAATAAAAGTCGTTAAAAGTAATAAAAAAAAGATAGTTGTTCGGTCTGAAGGACCTTAGCTAGCAAATTACTCGGATTTATGACGGGTCCTTAAGACTATTGAGGGTACGCCATAAGGATGAGCGGACATCTGGTGTCCGTCTGGCCCGCGGTGTATGGCCTGGTCTAGGTAGAGGACCGCCCGACGTAACAATTATTTTACAAGGAACGGAATTATGATCGATCGCGTTTTCTTGTCTCTATATAGAAACTAAAAATATCGCTACTAAATTACATGCTATTGTACAAGGTTAATGTTCTCGTTAATCGCGTGAGTCGAGGGTATCGCGAAGTCCGTTTAACGGGTTTTCCAAGAAACAGGGTAAATGTAACTTCGTTTTCAAAGTTGTTTACACGGAATTGTCACAATGCCCGCGTGTTTCTGCCAACCTATTAAGTCAAAGGTTTAAATGGAAGAACGCACAAAATTAAATGCACAAAAGCTTTTTGAAATCGATCTATGAGTCAACTAGTAGTTCAGTCCGTGTTAGTATCAGGCAGGCGATTGTTATGCGACGAGAATCGAAAGGAGCTCTTTATCATACGGTTGTCGACGATTTTGGGAAGATGATATCATTGAAAAGGCGCGAGTATCGACAGGAATAATATTCTCTTCGATGGGTCTTTTTTTAGTAATAGCAGACAGCGTACCTACGTTCAATCGTCCTCCGTGTCAATAAATGAGTACATTCGAGGTGACTCACTGTCGTCTACTTCGTTCTTTCTTTGTGAAGTCATCCATGCTCGAACGAACAATTTCACTCGATCGTGAACCGTGAACAATCAGCTCCGCGATGACTTGGGGCGCCAAAAAGCGGTACTCGCTTCTTAACCCGTTTAATGACAACGTCCGACTGCCGGTATCGTGCTAGGAATATCAGGTTTGTTGCGATAAAAACGCTCAAAGCAAAAAGTATTCGATGAAAGAAATTAATTGCTCGCGCTTTGTCGCGCAGCTTTAATAAAAAGAAAAACAGAAAAAGGATACAAACGAGAAGATTGTAAGAGATCTGCGTCGACTGGACCGATGATATTTTGCGCAAGATTCGATGAAAACACTCGAACGACTTTTACGTTACGTGCAATGTGCAGATCCGCGAACGATAGGTTGGCAAATTGATGAAATTTAAAGAACAGAGTGGCGAAAGATGAAGTAGTAACGATAGCGTTATGAACGCTCGGTTTCAATAAGCATTGTATATTGCTGATGCAGTTAATCCTTTCATTGTTAAAAACGAGCATTGTGAGTCATTGCCGCGGGTAAAAGAGGCAAAGTGCCGTGAAATTGTCTGAGAGATGGAGAACAGCTCGAGTAAGTGCGGGTCCGTGATCGAGAAATACGGAAAGGAAGATCGATCGTGGAAAGATCTTCGCTGGCTGTATAATTGCAAACGATCGCAACGAAACAATGCGCGCGACGCGTAGTACAATAGGGAAATAAATTTAGGGTGGATGATAGTCGAAGAAAACTAGGAAATTGCGAGTTGCATGGAATACGACAGGGGAGAAACAGATGAAAGAAAACACAGTGGGTAAAGTGAAAAGAATAAAATAGTAAGACGAAGCGAATGAAGTAAATGTAAGGGAAGTAAGAAAAAAAGAATGGAAATCGCAAGGTTGGAGGGAAGTTGATTCCGATTGTCCAGGTGCAAGGTGACGACAGGTAGCGAGCTGGAGTTGAGCCGCGTTTAGGAGAAGACCGGATTGATCGAAAGTGTCTGAGAAGGGGGAGATCGACAATGAACGAGTCGAGATGCCGTTGGAATGCCGTTCATTGGCAGACCTGCACGAGAAACGAGCAAAGGGGGTCCGGAGGAGGGAAAGGGCGGTCACAATGCGGGTTGCTTTCCTCGCATGGCCTTCACACCTTCGCCTCGCCTCACCTCTCGCTCGGCCACGCCGCTCCACCGCGTACCTACCCGATTTCCACATCGTGTGTAATACGTTACAGGCTTGTCTACGCGGCGCGGCCTCTCTGTTATGGTATCCAGGATCGTGGATCCTTGCCCTCAGGCACGAGCAACACCGTGTTTGGCTTCTTCCTGGTCTCGGTCGGTGGCCACCACGACTTGTAAGATTTCCAACGTAATTGGAGGTGTCGATGTTGAAGAATTTAAGTGGAATATAATTAGACGGTTGCGAGGAATAGCCGCGGTACAACTTGGTTCGCTGGAACTCCGACGAAATTTGAAAAGCTGACACGAAATCTGCTGTCTAAATTGCCGTGGAATCGCGGTCGATGCCACTCGTCCGAACTCGATGACCGGTCGATGAAGAAAGTAACCTGAATAATTGAGACAGAAGAGGCGCTAATAAATTTAAATGGACGGAAGAAGCAAAGGATTGTATCGTAACCGCAATCGGTTGTGTAACAGAAGTCTCGTTTAGATTTTCACATGAGCAGGCATAACGAGGCTGACCTCTAGAACCGTGGGCAGAGATTTTACGACGGAATCGAGATGTCCGACGATCGTTGATTCTCGTTCAGACAATCAGATCTTACGAGCCCGAAGGTTACTTAACCATCAGACGTAAATTACTTTGGTTCTCACTTTGGGCGTTACTTTATGTCTCGCTTTAATACCCCGTTCTATTTCCCCGTTTAACGACCGCTTTCGTTTCATTCGCGGATAAATAACGTGTGTTCGCCGCCCGATCCTATCGTTTATATCGCTTAACGATTTCTAAAACTCTCATTTACCACGGAGAGAACGCGCCACGCTTCGAACCGAACGTCGCCGATGAAATTGACCTATCCAATACGATGTCATTTAGATTTTTCCTTGTGCAGATAGATTGACCTGTTGTTTCGTAACGATGTATCACGCTCGGGGCATGGTTTAAGGCTCAATCGCAACGAAAACAAACTGTGTTTGCATCAAAGTACAGTTTTAAAATACCCGCTGTAAAGAGAATTAGAAGAGAAAGGATTATGACACTTATGGCAGGAGAATCGAGATATAGGAACTAGAATTTTTGTAGAAATTTATAACTGTGAGAAAGTCAAATTATCCAGCGATATTGAAAAAAGCAGCTTGATGCGCGTTGCTTAGAAATCATCGGGATTGCCACACCGGCAATGCAACGCGTCATGTCCTTACACGTAGGCAGAGATTTTACGATCGATTCGATTTTCTCGCCAGTCCCTCGCTTGACATCGAACCGATCTTCTTTCACTCGTCTCCGGCCTTAAACAACGATCCTACCAACAGTGTGAAACGAACCTACGTATAAATTTAACGACGTTTAATATGTAATACGAATGCATTAGGTTGTCCGAAAAGTGTCTTTCCTTTACAGACACGTCTTTTACAACGATGCATCTTTATACAAACATGAAACCTAATCTGTCAAACGTCGTGATCTTCATCTTGATGGAACAAAATGGATCATTCGATAAAATAATATAAAACGAAAAATGTCGTGCATCCATTATTTCCTTCCAAAACGAAAGAAACTTTTCGGTCGACCTAATAAATCGAACACTTACTGTTCTGAAACTATACAAACGTGTACTTTGGCCTCTGTAAAATTATGGCACACCGTTTACAAGTTCCGAATTCTAATTTTATCCCGTTTCGATTAACTCGTCTGCCGTGGAAGTTTACTTCGATCTTGAATCACAGGAAAAATGTAGGTAGACTTTCTGTTTAGAATTTCCACAAGGTGCACGCCATGCAGTCCCCATAGATCGTACTTAGTCACGCTGTTTTACGACGCATTGTGCCGGTAAACCGTTCAGTGCGTGAATAATATATGCGAGACATAATGACGCCCCCTTCGAAACGCGTCTCGAAATTAATCGTGGTACAGCCTGTACAGATTTACGTTCGTCGTGGCGGAAAACTCGTGAATTTTCTACGATTTTACCTGATAAATTATCGCACACTATTTAATCAACTATTTCGAAAGTAGTAAGTTTAGTTGACTTGTTACTTACGCGTACCTAACGTAAGTGTAATTATCGTTTCTCAGTCTCGCAAACAAGTGGCAGCCAATAAGAGCTGCAAGATACACGTTGAAAGCTAATAATCCGAGTCTAATCCTACGTATGAATGGGTCTCAGACAGAACCAAAACTATCATTGCGAAATTGCTGTTACCCTTAAGCTTTCCGATAAAACTGCCGATCAAAGTGGACAAAGAGGTTCGATCAAAAGCGAGCAATGTTATATCGTTGCGTGAGGTTCAAGAGTACGGTATGCCAAATACCGTAGTACCATCTAACTGTAAGTCACGTTAATCGACTCGTGCGATCGTTGGACTATAAAGAAATTAACCATGGACCATTAGGGACACGGTACTCCAATACGGAAATCGTAGATGATCGTAAATTCTGTGTAGCAATAAAATGTTGATGTTCGAACAAAGGACAATATATACAATGTTCGGAAACGTTTTTACAACTCTACGACTTCGACTAAATCGGATTCCTAGGAAAAGTCGTATACGTCGGTAAGAATAGTAGCTTCGTATTCAGACGACCGATATCGATTGTGCCGGTGCATACGGGTACACGACCGAGCCGATCTGCAAATAAGCAAGCGCGCAGGTAGCAATCAGTTGCGCACGGGTGCAAGCGCACATAAATCAAGCATGGCAAAGGGGACTTCCGTGAACTCGTCTCGCGACAACGGCCCGCTTGTACCGTGTCCCTTTTTCTTCCCCTGTGGGGAATTTCAGGCGTAATTGGGACCGTCTTCGAACGATAAGCACCGGCCAACCACTCTGGTAACAGCAGCTGCGGTATTAATAAGAATTTGA
The DNA here is from genome assembly GCF_040668555.2 of Bombus flavifrons. Lineage (NCBI taxonomy): Eukaryota > Metazoa > Arthropoda > Insecta > Hymenoptera > Apidae > Bombus > Bombus flavifrons. Next base: position 8,940,840 of record NC_138454.1, read on the forward strand.
AGGCGAGATAAACTTTTAAAGGTCGTTTTACGGGCTATCGAGGACAGGATAACGAGGAATTCTTCGAATCGCTGTAGATAGCCTTCTCGGAACCTTAGGAACCTCTGCCATGGGGGCGAGTAAGCGTTAACAATTGTGAAAAAGATAACGCTTTAGGAGGGAAAATGGAAAAGGAAAAGGAATTTGTGGGATTCCTTTCTCATCTTAGCGTATCTCGAAGTATCGCTGGTCGAGAATGGTGTCATTATCGATGCCAAGGTGTAGGCTTCGCAATAAAATCGTGAGTCACTGTTCGTACTTGGCCGAAAGCTAATTGAAAGTACAAGTAATTCGCTGCGGGATGACGTTCGACGGGAGCGTGGCTGAAATTAATGTAAATTGACGCAATTAGTTTGCTCGTAAGTCGCTTGGAAATATCGATTGCTTCTCGCTGTGTCGTCGTTCCATACGGGTACTCTACACGGAAGGCTGTTTGACAAACGAGCGAGTTAAATAAAAGGGCGCGCCGTGAACGCGGAATTGTCAATTGAAACGCATTCTTTTCCTTCGTAACGATCCATGATTTCCTTCTTTATGGAATACAGTGCATAACGTTGCGCCAGTTTCATTAAATTCTATGGCAGGGTAGCTATTCTAAAAGATGGAAGTTTCTTCTTTAGAATTGCCGACGAGGGAGCGACGATGCCAACTAATAAAACGAAAAATACAAATTTTTATTCATGAGCCGTGCTGCAGGTTTCCTGTTTGCATTCGTTCGTTCTCGTTGGCGTTGAAACAAAAGCCAGATCAATTATGCAATCGAGATTCTGTCGAAGTCGCATTAGTGACTCAAATACCACCATAAACAGCGTGGCGTAATTGAGAGTCACGCGTGTTTCTCGTTACGACGTTGCGTCGCTTGAAAGAATGCAAAAGCAGCCGTTTCATGCAAATTCCGAAGAATAGCGTTAGTGTTTCATTTCCTAGAGACGTTCCTCGCCGGTTACTCGACAGACCTTCTCGAAGAACGCGCACCACAAAGTCGCTCATGGCCTATTTTTAATTAGAACAACGCAGTTAATGTAAAATCTCTAGTTTCGATGATTGCGTACCCATTAGTCATTTGTTACGAACATTGCTTCATCGTTCTCGCGAAAAACAAATACAGACGGTGGCAGGAACAACGCAACTTCCCGACAAAGTTTCAAAAATCAAACAAATACCTGACTCGTTTAGTAATCCGTATTGTAAGTTTCGCGAGTATCATTCTCGGTCGCGATGGTTAAATTAAAACGACCAGACGAAGAAAGAAAAAATTAGGAATTAGTGCCGCGCGTTTTTCTACGTTTCGCAGCCGATAATATTTCGCTCACGAGCAATGACTCCGCTCGACGCGAATAGAACGACCAACTAAATAAACGAGCATCCATACAACAAATAAATATTCATGCAACGCAATCTCAAGAATGCAAGGAGCACGAACTCGGTACAAAATCATCGCAATAAAATCACAAGGCCAATATTCTTTACTATTGGATCGAAGTGCCGTAGGAAAAGTCATCGCGGTCTGTAAATTTATTTACGACGCGTTCAACCCAAAAATCAACAAACCCAACAACGCGAAGAATCTTCTTGCGTAGATCTTCTCGAGAAGGAAGAATTGGCAGATATCGCGAGTGCTTGCAGACGCTAATGAAATCAGGGTCGCGGGGTTATTAGCGCGAAATGAATCAGAGCCTGTGCGTGCACGCGGAAAGAATGCAGGAACGTCGGTCTTAAAACGTCCTTCGAAAACGTAGCCGTTTCCTACTACGATCCGCCGCTGACTCACACCGCCCGGTATGATTCTGTGGGCTATTCGTGGCACGAGCTCAGACAGCATGGACCACTCGAATAAATCACCAAATCCGCCGTCCGTCCCCCTAAGCGTTCACGGCTTCTGAATCCTGTCATTGATCCGCATACGATTATGCGTCCAAATACGTATATATCGTCCAAAGCACGGTTCATGCATCTAATGTACCTTTTTTCTACATTTTTTCCCGGATTATCGGATTAGATATTTGGTGGACATCGAGCTTTTTATTCGAATCGTTTACCTTTGTCATTTTCGGGAAGCATGAGAAAGAAGAAATTTTTTCTTTACGAGACAATTTTGACATGTATATTCGTTTGTTAGCGCGTGATTATGATCATTTACTAGCCGTTTATCAGCAACGTCGATCATCCATCGATCTTCTACGCAAATTTCATCTACAATCTTATTCCTCATCCCGATAACGTTTTTTCTTCGATGAACGGCGATCGACCGATTATCGAGTCATACGTTCAATTCGATTCTTGGAAATTGAACAAGATTTTCTCGAAGTGAAATGCCTCGTATCGGGCGTTATCTTTCCTTTTTATCGTCGATACGCTCGATCTATCCTTATCGAGCCACGAGTTTCTCCTCCTTTCCACTCAAATCGAAGTGACTAAACAGCCCCATATCGGACTGGCCACCAGAATGATAAGCGTGGCGATAAAATCCCCGATAAATCGACGATTCATCTAGGTATTCTAACCGGGGAATAGCCAAAAACCGGGTGAATACTAATTATTTTTTGTCACACACCTGTCTGACCGGACGTCAGTCACACTCATTCCCCGACAATTCCCTAACGACTACAAATCGTTTCTTAGATCGTTGGCTTTTTTTTTATAGAAAGAGAGCAGGTGTCCTGCGTTCTATTTTTATTTACTCGTACATTCTTTCTTTCTTTCTTCTTTTATACTTTACCTTGCTCGTGTTCTGTGTCAAATGTAGCTGGAAAATGGAAGCACGACGAAGGCTGAAGAAAAATATAAAAACTGTACGAGACATCGATCTTTAGACGTTGCCTAATAGTACCACGTCATGATTAGTGCTTTTACCTGCTGATCGATAATGTTTATTGATAAAAAGAGACTGGTCTCTAGATAGTTGTACGTAACAATAGCGCGACACAATTTTTACTTGCTGTCGTAGAAGTTACATCGGATTAAACTATAGTATAATAGTTAAATTTAGAACAATGGGAGGTGGATCAAGCTATAGATGCTTCCATTCGATAAAAGAAATCATCTTGACAATTTCTACTCGTGGTTCTTTATCGATGTTCGAACGGCTAGGTATTATAGAACGAATGCAACGTGTGCACGTCGGTGGACGAAAATCAGTGCATCGGAGGAGAAAAGGGTTTCCCAAAAAAACGTCCGTAGGGGAGCCAAGTGTCGTTGAGAAAATGTTGGACTGACTCACAACCGATGCTCGCTGCCAGCTCATACCGTTCCATTCTCTTCTGCGTCTCCCTCGTTATCCCTCGTCATTTTCACCCCACCTCGAGTCCTTTATCCGGCCATCGTCGCTCTGAAACGAATTAAATGTTGGTCCGAACGAAAGAACGAAGAAAAAGTAAGCAGAGAGAAGGGTGAACTTAATATCCAGCACATATTTCACCCTCCTCTAGTTCGACGTAATTCCAAAGATGATCGAGATTAAAGTGATATCTTGTTTCGTGACGTATGTCAAACTTGTTAAAAGACGGTTGGAAAAGTAATTTTCTTGCAAGAAAGCTTCCGTGAGAAATTTCGTGAACGTGATGGCTGACTGAGTGGATTCGTTGCGAATCGACAAACTCACGATATTTAATTTTAGGCAATTCTTCCGAATGATCGATGGGCTACGACGAGCGACCGATCTTTGATTCTTCGGAGGTGTTTTTTAATTTACCGATGGCATCGATGTCGTTCTCGAGGGGATCCTACAGACGTTTCGTTTCGTTTCGTTACAGAGGGATCGTTGTTCGAGAGAAACATTCGCTGTGTTAAGCGATTGGCTGGATGACTCACGTTTACGTTCACGATGCAGTAACACGGTTCTACAGCGTGTCTTGCAAATTGTTTAATGGATCTGCCTGTCAGTTGAAACACTTATCTTCGCGTTTAAATATCCTGAAAGAATTCTACATTTTTCCAATAGATCGACTGAAATAGCGAGGAAACCATTCTGCTTCTTTTCCCTATCAACGAAAACTATGATACACGCACCGAAAAGATCTATAGCTCCTACAGTGTCATAGCGGAAAGGTAAAACTTCTCTTCCGCTGATTCTCTAAACTCAGTTCGCAATCAGAAATTCCTTGGAGAAAGAAAAAGGCACTAAGTGTCCTGCCATCGTCCATCCATCAACCCGTCATCTTTCCGGCAAACATCGCAAGCGCCGCGAAGAGAAACATTGCGTATGCTCGGCACGTGTTTCTCGTTAAGTGATTCATTCACACCGGAATCCTTCGTGACGCGTTCCGTGCGTGCATGTTCCAGCTACGCGAATTCCCAGGACGTACGATCCACCAGCCTTGTGGCAGGTGGCTGGATCCCGCTCCTCATCCATTGGGAAGCGGCAATGCGTTAACCGCGGCATTACGCGTGTACCGTTGTCTCTGTTTTCCCGCTCTGTAAACTGTGGCCTTGGGCCGGAACGACCAAACGAACCCAACATAGGTTTTATGGTATTCGCCCGACGATTCGCAACCCCTTCGATTCGCCGGAATTAATGGAGAATATCTGTCGAGGACACGGTGTATACGACACCTGTGGCTGGCGGGAGATCCACCCTCGGGTTGGTGTTGCGTCGCTTTCAGCGACAACTCGAAGGGTGCCGTGATTTGTTTTAGGGGCTGTGCGATGATTGCGATTTGCTCCAATGCTTCGTAACGCTTTTTCGTGATGATCGAACACGTATAATGCGCTCTATTAAGTTACGACTCCGAAATAGGGCGAAATAGTTCATTCCGGAGTATTGGCGTTCCATGAATAGATGGCGGATGTTTATGGGAATCGATAGAGTAGAAACGTCCGCAGTCTAATTATGAATTAGCGATTTGTTGGCGCAACACCACGAAAATGGTATTTTCCAGCCTTGTTTTCGAACAGATATTCGTCCGAGCGTTTGTTTTCTTAATTAGAAGAAAGCTTTTGGCTGGACGAATGTAACCGTTTGATGATAGATCAAAGTGAAATAGAGCAATCCGCGAAGATGCGTGAGTCAGACGATCGAGTCGTTCATTTCCCATTTTTCTCGCTTACACTTGGTGAGTCATAATATTGAACGAAGATTAATCGAAGATTAATAGACGATCCGTATTATCACGGGTATCATGTATAAACAATTGTTATCGTGGAATAATAAACTGTCCTTTCATGGGACAACTTCACTACTTCAATTAAAGGCAAAGAAGCAAAAAAAAAAAAAAAGAAAGAAAGAAGAAAGGGAGAGGAAAAAATGAAAAACTCGGTCGTGACTAATGACACAGATAAACGAAGAAATATCGGCGCCTAGGCTAGCTATTGATATCGATATTTTATAAAATTCCTTCGAACGCTATCGGCTTTGCGATAATTCGAACACGATGCAATAAAGTCGTATCGGTAGAGAGGAAAAAGTAGGATATATCGAAATATTGTGCTCGATTTGCATTTTCCTGCGTTCTTGCCGTTTGACGAATATTTTATTAATAGCCAGCCAACGGTTACAATTGGCTCGGTCAGAAATAGCAAAGTTGTTGTCCGTGCACGGGACATAAAGTCCGATTGAAAATAACAGTTTGACAGGAAACGACACAGCCACGGTGCCAACCAGTTTCGAATTATCGTCGCGCGTGCCATAAAGCGTCGTAACTAGACAGATTTACATAGTGGCCGCATGTAAATGAAACTGTTAATCGCCTGCGAAAAACTGTCGACGTAGAGTGTCCGGGATCTGCCTTCTGGCACGCTTCCCTTTGCTCCTTCGAGCGTTTAATAAGATCGAAGAGAGTCTCTTCTACGTATCCGAATACGTAAAACAACGAACGATGTGAACCACAACGTCTCCTCGTGACGCGACACGTTAATTTGGAATCTCAATAGCGGACACATCAAGGTGCATCCTTGCAGATCTATCTGCTGTTTTATTCCGTGTTATTCCCGAGACACGCAAACGTAGTCGATAAATTGCGAATTGAGATCATCTTGGCTCCATCAATCGGTCATTCTATGACTTTGTAATCCTAATCGTGCAACCACCGAGAGAATAAGAATAACGATTGTCATCGATCATCTTCAAGAAGCTAGAGACTAGAATTATTCATTTGCAAGTACCGATCAACAACAAACAATAAACATGTTTACATGTTGTCTCAATTAACATTTTCTGCTACTTTGTATCATGCGCGAGATGTGTGGGATGTTTTTGCGAAACGCAGCGAGTAACCAACGGAGTTTCCGTGAATTGGACGGCGCGACGACTCGCTCTGACTTATGCGAATCTCTCGTAAGTTCTCCTATCTGAATCACAAAGAAGTTAACTAGCTTGAAAGCCGGTAAACAAAAGCGCGCGTGGATCGCCGACGTAATTCAGGGTCGTTGAGAACTGCCTAGGCGCTCCGGCTGCGTGACTCATAGCTAACCACATCGAGCATCGATATCAACTTTTGCGTCTCGATAGCAGGAACGGTTCTACGCCGTACCGTCGACTAAGCCTTCGCATTTTACCGATTTTGGTAACAAAATGACGTATTATATTTTTTCCTTTAAAATTTCAAATCTTTCTCTCACAAGTATCCAATTTTTCAATCATCCAGATTTTTCATTCTGAAATCTTCGAGACTTTGTGAGTGACTATCGTTTGTGATTTTTTAAGTTTTCCGATGTTTCCACTTAATTAGATTCATCGTAACGACGTATGGTCCATTAATGCATACGTATTCTCGTATTAGGTATAGAATTATCCGAAAAGTCTGACCGTCAAGAAAAATTATTTAAATCACCACAAGCTATTTTAAATCGACATGCAAAGAATTTACGATGCTACTCGCGAGAAGTTTCCACCGATACTTATCGGAGGATGCATTATCCCTATTTAGCCGGATCGCGAGAGCATTATATCGATGAACTTTATTCCCAATAGACCGAGCGCCACGGTGAATCATGGCAGATCGCGTACCACCAAGCAGACTATTGCGAACGATGTATGTATCTCGCGTCTGTTTACCATTTGATTCACGTCGTGTCGCGTTGGGGCGAATGCCTCGATCTTGTTCGCTCGTGGTCCCGATCGCGATCAAATCCAGCTGGAATGCGCGCGATAAACACGCCTATGGTGATTAATCCGGCGTTAAAAATTCACGGGACGTATTCGTTCGTATTCGCTGTCATCGGTTGCGATTATCGATTTGCATATGTCGCAGCTGTGATGCCTCTTGCGATATCTGCCACGCAATTATTCTCTTCGAATTAATGCCGATTGAAACGAAATAATAAAACATTGTCTTTGATCGTTGAAAACATCTAATCGTATCTTAATCTAGATCGACGAAGTCAAACTTGTAAAGTTCGGTAAACTTGTAAAGCTGAAGAAGTGAAAACGTACCGTGCAATGCGTTGGTGCAAGAAATTATGGCCAATGTACATGAAGAAGCGATGACTCACCTAATATAGTTTTGATTAGATCTCCCGTGAAGGTCGCGTATCTATCATAAAGAAATTGAGATGCCAAAGATAGAACAAACATACACACCCAATATATATCCTGTATCTTCTATAATGTAAACTACTAAATGACGTAAGAAGGTCAAACACGATCCTTCCTAGATCAAATCGTCCAGATAACCTCTATCCATCCCCATATCATAGAGATACGTCATTCCGACGCCTCGTCTTACGTCTCGTTGGAATCATTTAAAACCATGGATCACGTTCACGATCCCCACCCAGATGATCCCGGAATATTTTTCCGGAGGATGATCTCCAACTCTGTTTCTGATTAATTCGATTCGGTCGAGCTGACTAATTCACTGGAGGAATCTTAAACGGAAGCATCGTGATGGAACGACGCGTATCTCGATCGCGGTTTAGCGTTGCTCGCCGGAATTTTTCGTCGTCACCGAGCAACTGACATCACGGTCTGGATTTAGAGGTAAGCACCTGTTGGACACGATGACTCTCATCGCCACATCCTCTGGTGGAAAGTGCCGTCACAATGATAATCGTTGCACCGTTTATGGCCTTCGCGGAGACGACTACGGCGGATCGCGAGCGTTTCGCTGTAAACGTTAGTCATTGGCCTTGAAGGGATTTCCATCTCGCGTGGTCAATTGAATCACTCGCAAGGCGTTCTAGGATCGACGGCCTCGCGGTTTTTGATTAGAGAAAAACATGCTGGTATTGTGACGAGTCAGCTTGGAATTTGGGATTTTAGGATATGTTTGTGATCTTTCTTTGGTTCAACGAAGGATAGAGGTTATAAAGGATTCGAGCACAGAGAGACGATACAATTACATTTGCGACTTCAACCATCCTCGACCATCCTTGAAAGGTCGATAAGCGTATGTGGCTTGACAGAAACATTGCTTGCGCTTAAAACTTCCTCACGTTTTCTTGTACAATATTTAATAATAACAATAAAACAATGACGTTATATCGAAGCTACGCTTTTGATACGGAGAAATCATTACGCGTATCGAACGTTTCTTCGTAATATGACTGCAGCAGTCGAGACATCTCGATAAATCAAGCAGCCTCGTAATAGTCTCTTCTCATTTACGAAGGCGGATTTTCCAAAATCAGACAATGCGATGGTGCGATCATTCGAAGAAACAGGAAAATCCTGTTTTCGTATCCTCGCGAAGATAAGAAGAAAACCACAGACAGAGCAAATGTTATTCCTTCCTCGATAACGCATTCTTCCGAAATGAAATTTTGTCTAAACAAATTTTAACAAGCAGGTCCATCAACAGGTTCTCTATGTTCGTTCGATGACACGTAGATAGGTTTCAGGGTGCGAAAAGTCGAAGATCGGCGTTCGACGGGGTATTTATAATATGCGTTTTCGGTTTTCTGGCGCGAGTCGATCGCGATCGGCGTCGACTGAGACACGAGCGAGAGAATTTCACAAGTGCATACTAAACAAGGGATCGCGATAAGCGATAAAATTAGACGAGAGAGCTTTTGCTGGGTGAAAATTGCGTAAGAGTATTCGTCGATGTGTGTACCAGCGAGTGCAGATCCCGTGAATCATAGTGTTCGAAAGACGCATAATGCCTCGATTTATTTTTGCTCCGCGGCATAAGTCAACCTTTGATCTTTTGTTCGAGGGGCCCTCCTCGTGGCGTTCGACTTTCTTCGACCGTCCAATATTCGCTGGCGACCCGTGCTCCTTATAAATAACCCTGAACATAAGTTAGAAATTTGATTTTCATAAAGCGTCTACGAATTCTAATTATACGGGTTAGGCCACGGAGGGAGGAGGTTTGGTTTTTTACCATGGAAAGAAAGGAGGGCGATTGTAAAGGCAAATCCGTCGGAATCACGACGTCCGATCTTGACGAACGTCGTGAAAATTCAATTCTATTCAATTCTATTCAAATCGGGTTTTATTTTTGAATTACATCTCTGCTGTCGCCTCTTATTCTAAAGCACGAACAGCGCCGACGCTCTTAGATTCGATATCGATAAAAAGACGCTAGAATGTGACCGCCAGGTAGGACCGATGGGAATCCACGGAGATTCTTATCCCGATCTTTGGTACTTTGAATCTTCTTTCCATCCGTAGAGTGCAACGGCGCCGATTTATCGACGCTTCGGCAATTAAGTCGCGTTACGTTATGTATTTACGAGCAAGTCGCGCGACAAGGTCGTCATAGGACGCCGCGGAGTTGCGTGCCGCTACAAAATGCACGAAGCCCTGCGAGAAACTAGGAAGAACGTGGAAAAGGACGCGGCGATCCGTTCACCGCGTGGTGAACAAGGACGACCGTATGGTACACAGACAGCGGTTCGTACTCGACTACGTTCGTGTGCCTTCGTCCGCGAATCGTGTACGTCACGAAGCGGCCGGCCAATCAGCGCCGTGCCGGATGACTCATCCAGTCGAGCCTCATGTAAACTCTCTCGTGCCGCTTAGCCAAAGCAGTCTCCCGCCAACAAGCAAAAGGGCAATCGCCGCTTTTGCCACGTATCTCTCCCTATTTCATCGCGAACACGTAAACACGCTTTTCTCGTGGTGTCGTGCTACCAGTGAGGAATATTCAAGTAGTTGAAGCTTGGTACCATCGTAATAACACGGATTAGACGGTTGACGATCGTCAAACGAGAGGGACACTCTCTCGTAATCGTTGTTTTGTGTAACGCAACGCCGAAGATTTCGAGCGTGATCGAATACTAGGACTCTTGTTCTTTCTCGTTGTACGCGTATGTGTCAAATGGTGAGGAGGTGAGAATCGTCCCGAGAATCGTGGAGGAAATCTCACGTAATACAAGAATAAGAATGAAGAAGGAAGCGCCGTGTCTCGTTTTGAGGCTAGTTCCTCTGGAGAATCTCGAACCATGGGGTAAGAATAAGAATATATCCCTTTGCGTTTGTCTTTCCAAGGTTTTTGTTAATGTGAGTCATTCCAGGTTCCCTAAGCGTAAGCTCACGGACTATGTTCCTCGATCTATGCCCCGGAGACTAGACCGATCTGTCTCGTTATTTGACTGGACCATTCCGATGTATCTGTCGGTTGATTCGTTTCCCTTCTAACCAGTCTAACAAATTTGATTCATGGTTTATTCCGTTCTTGTTGCACGATTTCGATTCTGTTGAAAGAATAACACGATCCTTGCGCATGGTACATCGAGATAATTCGAAAAATCTCTGGCGAAAAGGAGCGTATTTTTTATTTACAAGTAGCCTTCTTCGGTAAAGAGGAAAAACAAATAGCAGACCTGAGCGTCTCGTTCGTTACAAAAATTTTTCAAAGATGAAAGCAAGCGATATTTATGGTCAGATTGTCGGAACTACCGCTGATTAATCAAATTAATGCTACTGGTAGGATGATTAATCACGCTCATATTTTATTTGTTATCCATGTTTCGTTTAGACATTTAGTTCTCAACGTCATCCGACTACTATGGTCGAAGGTATTTCTGAAACGTCCACAGCGGCGGGAGAATACAAAGTCGAACGTGGCACGCGGGTAAATACAATCTCTTACGCGGATGACTCAGGCCTTGGTATCTTAGATTTAGGCGTAATGCGTGCTCGATGACTCGTTTCGTGTTAATCTTTGGTACGGTGGAATTTACAGATTCCTCCGAGGCGTCGCACTGAAACGTTTCCACGCGTTTGTAAATTGAACGTACGTACTTACGTTTCCAAGTCGAATCACATCGTAGATACACGTTTGCGCGTCGCGATAGAATTCTTTACTAGTTCTGTACGATGGGACAAAATGATAAAGCATATCGTCGATACGTTGTAAATATCTGCTCCGTTCTGTACAGTACACGATATCTCGTAGACTACGCAGATCTAAGGAACAGCGATACGATGAAGTTCAAGTTTCTGAATTAATTGTATCGTTGAATACGAACGATCGGAGAGGAAAGCAGGATGTAAGAAGGGAAAGATCGGTGTCCCATAGAATGTACGTACATGGTGGACAGTGGAGTGCACGGCATCGTCGCGATGGAATGTGGGTCATCTCATTTAGGTCATTATAACAATCAACTTGTACTCGAGGTTCAATGCTCTCGTTTCGCAGGTGGCACAAAAATATCACTCCCCCTATTACTATATTGACCTTTACCATTAGCCTTATCTTTCGAACTCGTCGAAAATTGCCATCGATTCCTTCGTTACCACCATTTCCTGACAGTTGCTTGATATCCTATTAGTCATCCAACTTTTTTTTTAGACACTATCGCTATCCATTTCGCTGCACAGAATGTCCAATGACTACAGTTATGATCAACGCGTTAGATTTTCTTCTCAAAGTAAATTCACACTAAAATCGCCAACTGTTACTTGCGGCAATTTCTGGGACTAATTTCGTGCAGCGATACAGCCCCCGGTGTAGCAAATCTAAAATCAACAAGTACGTCAGGTATCGCTATCTGGCCGATGCTCGACGTAAAAAAGGAGATTTCCTAGAAATACACCACCCCTGACAATTGGCCAGATAGGATGCCGCCCCTGGCCATTTAACGAGACGCTGGTGTATCTTAAACTAAAACGAGAAACACGCGTCAGCGCTTAAGATCACGCGTTCGCCAGCCAACGCTTGGAAATCAGGCCAATGCCCTGCGAAGAAATACGCGTACTCCTTTTCTTAATAATCGCGACCTATTAAGGGTAATTACTGTTCGGTGTTTGGCAGGAGCGCGCGGTAATCGGATATCGCGATGGTAAAACACGAACCTGTGACGTCACGCGCTGTGTCACGTAGCACGGCGTATGTTTTAACCATATAACGTGACCGCGTCGCGATAGATCGTGCTCAAAGTTGCGATTTCCTTTGAAAACCAGTCCTCGGCGTAGGATATCCCTGTGGGTATTGATAGGCGGCGCGGTTGTGCCACTTTGTTAAGAATATGTGGATCGTATAACGAGTTTCGCCGCGTTTACATAGCCGTCTATGTAGAACCGAAAACCGTTACGCGTGTTTCGAATCGTCGCAGGGAAATCGTTGAAAAATCAACGATAAAACGATATCGTTCCATTCGTGAATAGACACACATGTTGTACACTCGTGTCGTCGATACGTGTCCGTCGGACGTGTCCAACGCTATATTTACGATTTCCGGCAGACAGCCTTAAGACTAGGTCACGGAATTACATTACGTCCGCTTATACGTCTGGCGTGTCGATAACGCATCGTTCGCATCTCTGAACCTTAATCCTCTCATTTTAATGTCAAATGGAATTTCGCGTTTGCAACGCGCGTCGTTGTCGATCGAACGATCTTCCAGCGACGCGAGTCACCGCCGAATTCGATCGGTCAACGTCGAACAATGCTCGCACGAATACCGTGCAAAGTCTATAAAGTAATAAATGCAAAGAGAAGGTAGGAATTAACGTGATAAATTGAATTAAATCCGGAAGCGGCAGGGACCTCCCCGTTGTACGATCCTCCTGCTCCCGTCCTTTCCCTTCGCAGAAGGAAGTTTCGTTGCGGCGACTGCGGAATAATCATCGGCCGCGACAACAGTAGCCGCCACACGGGGTTGGCGGCCGTGGCGGCGCGACGGCAGGGGGCGAAAAGAGTGACTCATCGTTGAGCCAGGCCAGGCCTTGCGAGCTGCAGGTCAGGAGAGGAAGACACTTTTAGCCCACATTTCTTCCTTCTCCCTCTTCGATGTTCTGCGTCTGACGTTCCTTTATTTTTACCTCGGCCGTTTATTCGCGGTTCCTCTTTCCTATCTCATTTCCTCCTCTGCATTTCAACGTCCGTCTACTCCGCTTTGCAGACGCGTCGCTCGGCAGGATATTTCGCGTTAATCTACTCAGGGTCTGGTAGATTCTACGGGACGGATCCTCGAAGATTCCTACAGTAAATCGGTAAATGATAAATAGGACAGGAATCGTGCGTAAAGGCATTTCGAAGAAAATTCTAAAGAAATTTGTCGCGTTTAATAACTTCCGGGGTATATTAGGTATTCAGAATCTCTTTAGCACCCCAGTGCATCGTTCGAGCCCGCGTTTCTTAAGACTGGAAGACTCTCAAGATCCGAGATTCATAATGCAACTTCGATAGGGCTTCCAGAACCACACGAACCATGCCGGATTAAGAGATACTAGATTCTTTCTTAGGCTTTTGAAAACGTGCTAAATTTATCGAGAAATGCCCTGGAGGCACCCGAGAGAGTTGCTCGATGTTCTAGTCGTTAGCGGCGAACCAGGGTACAGGTTTAGATACAGTACACGGAAGTATGGCGAACCTGCTACGAGAACCGTTTATTAGCTCGTCGCGTTTCTCGAGAAATCGCTGTGTACACAGTTTTAGGATACGATTCGGCACGACTGAATCACTGCGTTGTACCGGCGGGCAAACGAAGGAAAAAACGCGGTTATAGGACACGTAACATCAGAGGATGTTTCCCAGGGTTTTCTGAACAACGTTAAAACGATGGGACTTGGACGTAAACGAGGAGGGTTTGTAGGGCGCGAAGAAGCATGCTTGCCCACAGAGAGTTAAATACCACAAATAGGATACGTAACCAAACTATAGACAAAGATCACAGGATCGAACGAGCACCATCTGCTCCTGGTCGCTGTATCGGTATTTTCAAAGTAACTCGATGCTTCCCTCGAGACCAGTTCCCACGCCCCTGATGTCTCGTTAGGCTTCCAGCCAACTCTCCGCGCCTAAAAATCAAAAGCTGCTCCATTCTAACACGAACCCCTCTTGATTACTTTCAGGTGGACACAAGGAGTTCCATAGGCGGCACAGGGATCTCTGCGAGGACACGCTTCTACCAACTGTCGCAGCTGGCCCATCAACGGTCGCCGGTTGTTCCAGTCCAGGACCAGGCTGTCCGGTATTAAGTCTATCCGGACCACCGACTCCCCAACCGGCGGATATCGATAGTCATCCAGCCTCCAGGGTTCTCCCGTTCCTCTACCTTGGAAATGGCCGGGATGCGGCCGATTTACAACTCCTTCGCGCATTAGGCGCCACCAGGGTGCTCAATGTCACTTCACAGCTACCTGGATATCACGAGGAGAGGGGTATCACGTACAGACAAATCCCTGCCTCGGATTCTGGCCATCAGAACCTTAAACAGTACTTCGAGGAGGCGTTCGACTTCATCGGTGAGTGTCCACTCTCGATACGATGGGGTTTATGGAGGAAACAGCCGGAATTTACCTACCGTCGATAATAGCGGCGCGCTGGATTTTAGATAACAACGATGCAACGGGTGTACGAACGAACAGATTCTAGATAATTTTGAGAACGTTTCTCGTTTGATCGAGTCCTATTGCTTTCTAATGGCTCGGGGATGCCTATTAGAGGAAACGTTCCGTGCGGACTCCTCGAGTAACGGTGTACCCCGCCTCCATGGAATCAACATTCTTGGAGCACTCACGAACCGTGTGACGAGTATTGCTGCTCGTAGTAAGTCGGTTTACCAACAACGACGGTACGACGATCTTTTGAAAATCTGCGAGTTGCTGGAACGTTCCCTCTACATTCACGATATATGGATGGAAAAAAAGTTTGTTGATTCAGCTACGCGATCAATGAAACGAGCCTCCTCTATTCATTAAACCGGAGCACCATTCGTATAGGTGACGCACAAGTAGTTTGCAACCGCGTGTTGACATTGGACGAATGAACGTGGCAGCTCCATTGACGCTCTCGAACCTGTTGCGTGTGATTCAACGAAAATACGAGGATCACCGGTTAGGGTAAATTGGTCTAATTGCATCGGCGATGCGATATGTCGGCTCGTCGGAACGCAGCATTCGAGGAAGCTGCGTTTAATTCACCGTGAGAGTCGAACAGAGCGACGACGAGCAGGGCGTTCACAAAGAGGAGATGTTAGACTCTGTCGATGACTAATTCTTTCGGCTGACTGGGTGTGTCCTCGAGCAATGATCGTCGTTACCATTTGTATCTACGCCAATCCAGTTTAGATCTATCGATAGGAGTAGCTTCGAAAAATATAGTAATTTGAAAGAGACGATAGTACGCATTCTTCGTTGTTCAAGCAGGTCGTGAGACTACAGGGCATAGAGCACATACGCTTAAAACAGGGATATAGAAATCGATGATTCAGATGACAAAAAGTTGAACGATAGGGCGACCTTCTTGGACCGTGACAAACGAGAAGAACCTTCCACCGGTCCGGATTTTATTTCCCCTTATGGCCGGTGTGAACCAAGGGCTGTGATCCTTTGTGAACGGGCACCAGTTAAACTTTCCATCTAACCTGGCTACGTATTTCGAATCGTAGAGCAAAGCCAACCGAAGGAAATATCGCATAACGCCGCTTGCCCTGCAGCCCCTACTCAAGCCAAAGAATAAATTAAGATTATAGTCGCAATAACGTAGTTAGAACGCGCAAGAAGCCATAAAATTGAGCATTGTCCTACTCGTTGCCTGCAATTACACGCTCTTACTACTTAAGCTTATTAATTATTCGCAGTATCGAAAATCCTAATTTAACTCGGATTTAACTTCATATTCGACGACATCGGTGCCACCTCTGCTTCTCTCCAAAATTCTAATCGACGTTAGCTATCCATCGACGATTCGTTAACGCGTGACAAATTGCCAAACGTTGGAAACGAATCGAAATCGATTGGAGTAAGTGTTCGAATCAACGCAGCTTTGTTTGTCCTGCATCGTCGAAGAGGCGGCTTAACGGTCAACGCACCAAGGTGCCCTTCGTTTCACGCAACAGTCCCTACGGTGTTGGTCGGTTGGCCAGGTACAGCATTCCACCAGTTGCGCATTCGGTAGGACCCTCTTTGCGAGCCCTGTCGCGCGCGCGCTGACACACATACACGTATACGCATACACAAACGCGCGCGCTCCTCATCACGTTCACGCGCATGGAGCAGAATGTGGTGCAATAAACACACGGGAGACGAAAGGCCGACACTGGGGCACCATGAAGGGGATTCACGGGTGTGCATTCGTTGGAGCGCTTGCACACGCGCGCGCACCAGTGACTCATGGTTTCATGAATGGAAGCCTTTCGTCTTCTAGTCTTCGCACACGGTGAATGGTCCACCGGAAACGGCTGGTTACACCCTGTTTCCGTTACACCAAACTGCGCCGTTCTGACGAGGGAAAAACGAGCGTGACACGATGACGTGCTCCGTTGGAAATTTTGCCTTCGTGGCTTGGACAGGCGTGTTCTTTGACCTACGTGAATCTACGGAGACTTCAAGAACTTGCGTTCGTTACAGATGCTTTTTAATTAATTCAACGTCCAACGGTCTGATTGGTTTTCTTCTCTTTGTCTCTTGCTCTTCGAAATTCATTTGCCATTTCATGATTTTTAAGCGCGCAGCATAGAAAAGTAGATAGAAGCGGTTACGAATTGTAGCGGCGACGATGGCCGGTGTTGTTGCGCGGACCAATCGATTACAAGCTGACTGTGGATCTTTTAAACAAGAAAAATTAACTATAAACAATCAAATAAGGTTACCGGTGTAACGAGAAGCATTAAAGTTACACTTTAAATTCGTTGCGTACGTTTAATTTCCTAACATTTGATCGCATAGGATTGCGCAGAAAACACGCACAATTTAGCCGTTCGCGGAACGCGATACCTCCGCCGTTAATTATAGCCCGGTCGTTTTAGGGGAGAAAGCAAATAGAGCGAAGGCAACAAGAACGCCGCATTTCCCGGAACCTGGTATCATTCTCGACATCGCGGCAGGTGTCGCGGCTTTTCGTCAGTATGTACACACGCGCCTTCTGTTACCAAAATACGGTTCCCTCTCCGTTTTCCAACTAATTTTCACCCCCTTCTATTTTACCTAAACTCCCTTCGAGGACTTTAGCCCTTTTGTTTTTTCTTCCAGATCTGTACGTCCTCGAGATCTTCCACTTTTCGGTCTCCTCCCCCCTTTCTCCTTTCTTCCGGAGTCTCGTCTTTCTCCCTTTATCTATAACTCTCCCTTCTCGCAATCCCCCACTTTGCCACACCGATTTTCTGCCGCTTTCTCCGTCTCTGTCCGGCCATTCGTCAGCCGTGACTCATAGCAGATGCCAGCCGCGAGTCTACGGTCTACACGCTGCAGGCGCACACGAGCGCACATCCGTAACGTTTAGGGGCCGATGCACCCCCGTGTCTCCACTAACGCTTGCCTAAACTACTTCTGTTACGCCACCCTCCATGCGTATCCAGATAAGATTAGTCGCGCTGCTTATCGCCGTTTAGAGGTCTGGATTAGCGATTAATCGCGGCCTTGGGGAACGTTTTTCGGCTGTTTCTCAAAACGACACCTACTTGCTGATATATCTTGTCGCTTGTCTCCGGTAATTTGTTCCAACGATAGGTGGAATTTTATCTTTCTCATCTACGAATTGTTGGTTTGGCTACGAGAACGATCGTGGCAATTCTGCACAGAATCTGTTTTATTCGTTTCACGAACGCTCTATTCGGATAGAATATCGGTACTAACAGTTAGCCCCATTCGTGTCACGAACCCGTTACCTCGGAACGATGATATTTGGAACGCAATAATTCTCAACGATCGTTTACTTCATATTCTACTTGCTTACTATTTGGCTAGAATCGATCTGATTACATTTCGCGTAGCCTTTTAACTTTGATCGAGTTTCTATGTGTAAAATATGTGCCCGGTAAATGGAAATGTGTGAAGAATTCTTTGAAAAGGAAAAAGATTAAATGCCACGAGACCGTTCTTCCGTACAGATGTCGCGAAATCCTCGTGCTCGCGCACGTGCACTTGTGGCGACTCTCATGCTCTCTCTTCTTCCCTCCAACCGATGGCAGCAACGTCGACTAGTACGTCACGTAAGATACGGGCGCGCGTCGCCATGACTCATTGGCGATACGATAGCGTTGCCCGCATTACGTAACCGAATCGCCTGTTTGGGTTACACGGCTGGTTTTGTTCGGATGTTTTACAACGATGCGATCCCCGAGTCGTTCGGCGCGGCCTCCGATGGACCATTGCTCTCCGCTCGTAAACCGCCTCTTAGAAATTCCGAGTGACGTAGACTGACGCTCGTCGATGACCCTCGGATTCTGGGTTTCTCTTTCTCGAAACAAGTAGGGTCAGAGTAGAATCGCTCCATTGTCGTTGAACGTCGCCACTCCATCTTTCGTTGAATCGTTTCACTAGTCCTATAAGTTTGTTGATCTAGCAAAAGTAGAGAGGAAGACTAACTAGCAGAGAATTTTAACAGCTTTCCAACATCTAAATGTTGTTCATTACGTACGAAAAGAAATAAAATTGCTGGCACATTGGGGTTTTTCACGAAATACGAAGGCACGTGAAAAGTAACTCGAGAGCATTTTCGTCGTGACGACGCTGTACGTTCGAAACGCGCTGCAACAACGTAATAGCCAATTCGAATTACATTTTAATACTTCCTTATCCGATCTAATTATTACGAACGACCTTGCAACCCTGGAGAAATACTTGAGAGTAACCGTACCTTTATTTCTCCCTTACAGAGGAAGCCCGGAAAGCCGGAAGCAGCGTGTTAGTGCACTGTCAAGCGGGAGTGTCGCGCAGTGCTACGATCGCCATTGCGTACATAATGCGGCACAAGGGTTTGTCTATGGTGGAGGCGTACAAGCTTGTGAAGAATGCGCGACCTATTATTAGCCCTAATCTGAACTTTATGGGACAATTGTTGGAGCTCGAACAGGGTTTAAGGGCGTCCGGTGGGGTGGCTGCAGCCCCGGAAGAACCGAAGAGTTGTCACCAGTGTCGTTGGTCTCATCAACAAAACAGCGAAGAAGTTACTTCCGGTTGCAGCGTCTGAACTGAGCGAAATCATCAGGCGAACATCACCCGAGATTCTCTGGTGTAACGATCGGGTCCCAGCGGAGAAAGAAAAAAAAGAGCCCACGCGCGGATTGCGAGGCTGTCTTGACGTTTCGCACCCAAGGACGCGGTCGAAAGACACACTCTACACATATCGTACACGTATATCCGTTAAACGAACTGAAGTCATCGTTCTTCCTGTTTCACACACACGTGCGAAGAACTCGGATAGCATACCTTGCTACACGTGCCTTGGCGATCGGCCCTAGAAACGGGAAAGGCTGATTTACAGAGAGACACTTTATGTCTATTATCGAGTAACTTATTTAGTGGAAAATGAAGTGGTTCTAAAACAGAGAGAGAGAGAGATAGTTAGAGAGAGAAAGAGAGAACGCGTTGTTGACTTTCGAATGGCGAAGGAAGATGCGAAACAAAAGTAAAAAGATAGGCGGCGTTGTGTACGCGTCGCCCTCCATTCTGAAACCGGAGGACCAACTTTGTGTACGTCTAATGAACGAGTTTCTTACCGTATACGTTTGTCAACGACGCGAGCTCGTCCGCGTTGCGAGTTATTTATGCGTGAAATAAGAGAAAAGTATAGAGGGACGTTTCGACGCGGCGCTAGTTACGGAAGCTTTGTGCAATCGTCGCGTCGTGAGAAAAGAGACGGTGTACTTACGCGACAGTGTTCCGTAGTTTTTATTGGTACAAAATATATACGTGGTAAGAAGCGCGTTCGTCGGAGGAAATCGTCGCGAATATTTTTTTGTTTCTTGCGTAGTCGATTGCAGTAGCGAGAGTATGTACATTTGATTTTAACACGATGATACACGATATTCCACTTTTCTTGGAAAGATCTACGCGTTTGTAATTTATGAAACCGATTTTATCTTTTTGTTTCTTTTTTTTTTTTTTTTTTTTTTTAAATGTGAAGTCTTTTCTCGTTTAATTTAATTGGCCGCGATCCTTCTGTTTTCGGGTGTGTTGCGTTCAATTCTATCGAAGAAGCATCGAGCAATTGCGTCCGGGCTATCTTGCGGAATTATCTCTTTGCCATGGAGAGACAGACGCGCGTGCGTAAACGAACAGTTAAAAAGGTGGGATGAATGTACGTCAATTGAGATCAATAATAACTATGTTTGCGTTTTTGCCTTTTGCCTATTTGTATCTCTGTATTCGTAATATTACTTTATTCGATAGCGAAGTGGTTTATATTTGATAAAATAATATATCGTTAACCGAAATTAGCTTAACCACGAGCTCCGTAGCATTTAAGGATCTGGTTGAGATCCAACCATCGTGATCTAGTCGTTTGTTGGGATGTAACTGATGATAATTATGATAATGATGATGTTGATGATATGTAAGGTGCGAAAGAGAGAGCGAGAGAGAGGGAGAAAGTTCAAATATCCCCCGCCAACTAATTAAGATAATATAAGAACGACGTCGACAACTCGAGGGACAAACATGCGATTTTAAAAGCGTAATTAAGATGCGACACACGGATTTTTAGTTCGGATTCGACGAGTTTCAACCTTCCAGTTGAAGTTTTACGTAGTAACCAAAATTATTATCGTTTCTCGATTTCGTACAAAACAAGTAAACGTTAACGCACGACGATATGCGGATCGAAGACACTTTAGACCGTTCTGCTCGCTGAACAAACATCGAATTCAAATAATATGTATCGCTCGAAAATTCCTCCGTTTTGCTCTTTCGTCAAGATTCGTCGAATTACTTGTTGCGCGACACGAACGTTTCCAAACGAATCGCTAATCTAAATAACGACAGAAGTTAAAAATGGATTAAACGGATGTTGTTGGCGGTGAAGCACGACGGTTCAAGCAATCGTATTTCATTTTAATCGGACAGGATCGTTGTATTCGAAGATTGTTTGATATCGATGTGCGTGCGTGCAGTCCCAAGCGAATTGTGCCGCACGAAGTGAAATTTCTTGACTAAGAACTTGGTCTGTGTTAGCGATAAAAGTATTATGAGAAAGGAAAAGCGTATTTTCTCGCGTGGCACGCGTCGTTCGAGACGCGTGTATATCTTAACTTCTAATCGCTTCTGTCTTAAATCGCAATCCTGAGGTCGATCCTCATTTCCTTCTCAAGAATCGGCCAGAGTGAATGAATATCGATCATTCGGCGTAATCACCGGGAAACTAAAACAATCGTGCGCGCAGTTCGCTTTAATCGTCGAAATACCTCGAGCAACGGCCTACATAGGACGTTGATTAAACGTAAAGAAATAAAATATACGAAACGTGTACAAAATAACTGTACGACACGACAATCGCCGCTGTTAAATCAAACCGAGCAGCTGTTCAAAAAAAAAAAAGTCGCTTAACCGATATGCCTTTCTACGTTAGAGAGACTCAAACTGTTGACAATAAAAGCTCGACAAGAGAAAAAGAGACCTGCTGTGCGTGAAAAGTAAAATATATAGGTTCGCGTCATACATATATGTTCACGTTATATCGATATATTATATATGTATATGTGTGTGTGTATGTATAGCATAACGAGGCAGAGCAAGTTCCTTCAAATTCTCTCGAGGAAACGGTACATATCAAAGAAATGTCGCCTTGTATTCTTTCCTTTTTCTTTTCCTTTTTTTCCGTTTCTTGTAGATCGCGAAGAACGATGTCACATTCGAAGGGAACAATTTCTGTTCGCATCTCCTATAATAGTTGGGCGCCGTTAGGCTTCATGTAGAACTTGTAAAAAGCATTAGCGAATAATATTGTAAATATTCACCGAGCAAAGACACGAGCGATCACGAAGGGATTCGCATAGAGAGAAAGAGAGACCGATCAACGTCATGTAATAAATAAAAATAGAGTTATATTCGATAGAAAGAGAGAAGCAGAAAGCTACGGCCGTAGTACCTGTTGCGTCATGAGAATGTACGATACATATGTAATGTTTACTAGGTTGTGGAAGAACTTTGACAATAAAATGTATGTCGATTTACGATAAATAGCCGTAGTTGTCGTGTGGTGATAAAATTAATGCTCGGTGCTATTTTGTACTGGAACTGGTAAAAGCAGAGAGTCGTAAGGTTGCTAGACGGCCTTGTCACATTACACCATTCTATCGCAATTAAGATAGCTTGGAAGATAGAACTACTAGTAGTAACTAATGTCAGGCGGTCGAACAAGTTCCTAACACCATCTTGCCGCTCATAATTTGGACACTTGCTTATCCAGTTCTACTTTGCGCGAGAACCGAGTCCTTAACAATTACGATTTATCGTAGATCGATTTACCCTTTTATTGCTCGTGTCCTTCTGCATCATTATAAACATGTTAAGATTCGCGTACACACATTTCTTGGGATGGTTTAGTAGATGCTGCACCGAGTTGACAATTTTTTTGCGGAAACGTCGCCGTACGATCGGATACCTTTTTTGTTTTTCAATGTACAGTTATATAAATATAGCGTAAAGTAATTGTGGATACGCGAGGACAACTATTGTATCATATCAAAATTTAGTTATTTTATGAATAAAAGTATAAACCGTACGCTTTATCGAAATATTCTTTCAGTACATTAACAATGGAATAACAAAAGAATGGAAGAGCAGCAGGATTCTATCTATAATGGACAGATGTGATATAAAAGATACAGTTATTAAGAAAATGTTTATTTAGACAGAAAATATCGAATTTCGAATATAATAAAGTTTCCAAATTCTCGCGATGGAATCGGTTAATCTTCTTAGACCGAGTATTCTTCTCTACATGCATTTTCAAGAAGGAATCGAAATAATATTCC
Source organism: Bombus flavifrons (assembly GCF_040668555.2). Taxonomy (NCBI): domain Eukaryota; kingdom Metazoa; phylum Arthropoda; class Insecta; order Hymenoptera; family Apidae; genus Bombus; species Bombus flavifrons. The sequence continues at coordinate 8,963,901 of NC_138454.1, forward strand.
AATCGACTACCGAAACAAATTGAAAAACATGCACGATAAACTTAATAAGCAAACACGTTCTCTTCGTGTTGTTTTTTTCCTTGTTATTCGGCACGGCGTCTTGACAGAGAAAAATATGATTGTGCACACGATGAAGTGTGTAAATACAAATTCGATCTTATTACTTTCTCTCGATTCTGTTCGCTCACATGCACAATGTACTCGCATTCTCAGTCTCCTGCTTTCTAAATATTATATAGTTACGTTTCGCTGTAGGTATGTAAATATTAGATTGTAACGGTATAGCTAATAATAATAGCAATAGCAATAGCAATTTTAGGGGTCATACTGAACTTGTTTGCTGCTATTTCGTTTTCTCATACCCCTGTTCGTTATGTTTCGTTCTGTTTCGTTCTATCGGTGGCTGGAAATGCGAAAAACCTATCGTTTCTTCGAATTAAATGCATAGGTAATCGGTAAGGAATTGCCAGCTTTGTGCTGTTTTATTTACACGTTCTGCACAGATCGCGCCTAATTTTATAGAGGTTTGTATTACGCCCTTGTACTACCGTTACGCCAATATAATTGCGCGACGAAGCAAACATTTTTCATAGGTAAAAAGTCTTACGTGGAGTAACTACGTTACCAATAGATCCATTCGAGTATAAAACAGACAACGTATAACTCAAGTTATAATAAATACTACGCAAAAACGATACTCTAAGAGTCTTAGGTATTTTCAGACATAAACTTTCCAATATTTACTTTGCACATTCTCTGCTTTAAAATCAATGACATAACAGATCGGAGCACCTTTTATTCCGTTGGGTTGTTACATCGCGAAAAAACATATTTACTTGAACTTATCGTTCAAGATTAGATATCGATTCTATGCGAACGCGCAAAATAGCTTGTCTCTTTCCGCTACGAAAGAAAAATTCCCGTAAATGAAGCACTACCAGTGAAGCGGATAAATATAATTACTTGTTCGTACTCGACGATCTATTGCTTGTTGCAAGAATGATTATAGTTGATACTGCGATTTTATGTTTATACTGCGTAACTTACCCTGATTCTTTAACAGCGTAAATCAGTAACAGATAATCGTTTCTCTTTTTAAAATCGCTTCGCAATCTTCTCAGCTATTATTAACAAGTAAATTCACAATTACTTACAAGCTATCGGCATATATATATATGTATATATGTCTATATATACATATATACATATATATATATAGCTTTTCTTAATTGGTGATCCGCAAGTTCTTGAGAATCGGCTATAGAATTGATAGATTGGACTGTTTCGCGAATAGGAGAGTTAATTACTCGCCAGGGCTGCCATAGCACGAATTAACGCGGCATTCTCTTCACGAAGCCGTTCCCTTTCTATGGTCATTTCGTGCTGCTGTTGAAGCAGCCGAGCTTCAAGGGCCATTATCTTGTGATCCCGATCCTCCAGGAGGGACAGCAACCTTCTATTTTCTTCTTGCGCTCGTTCTATCAACTGAAAGTTTTAAACAGAATATTGTACGAGTTTGTGAGTTGTTTCGTTTCATTTGTTAGATGAAATATTCCAATAAAAAAAAAAAAAAATACTTCGTGTGGATTATCTCCTGTTGGCGTAGACAGTCTTGGTTGATTGACGGTGTTTACGGAAGCTTGTGGCTCGTGATTTCCATGATCTGACTGATTGACACTGTCAGATTGATTCAAGGAATCGAATTCCTCGTCATCTGCCTCCAAATCGGAGTGGCTAAAATTAAATGGGTAATTTTGATATATTAGTGAACGTACGTGGTTATACACGGTATCGGACTGTCTGTGATATTATATTAGGCACGACCCTTAATATCGTAATGTTTGATGACAATTATATATATCGTTTACCCTATATTTGTACTGTTTTCGAGTTAATTAGTTGACGCTTTAGTGTAACATGAAATACGATTAGTATGAGATCAATGAGACATTACGCGATTCTTATTATTTCTAGATCGTTGTAAAAAAGGTGTACAAAGGACTTACGGTACTCGTTACAATACGCAGGCTCGTTTTTAAAAGAATCTACTAGCTCTACCGTACTTCGTACAGGTCGTGCCTAATTGTACATAGTCACGTACAGTAGCACTTACCAACTGTGCCTATTTATACATGACCTGTAGGAAGTACGGTAATGCCTAAAAAGCAGTAGCAGTTTATTACAAATGACTACTAAATTTCACTAAAGCACTATATATAGTTTACTACCGTAATAAGATATCTCAGTGTTTTATACCTTTTGTTTCGCCTTTGAGTAAACATTTTTGCTGTCCGTTCCTGAAACATGCGTAGTTTGACATACATAGGTAGTCTCGTTTACATACGATCGACTTTTGACCGTGTTCGAAAGTAACGAAATATCTTTTTTAAGAAGTGAAAATCACACGCACTTACTTCTATGAGTTCATGATCTAGGAACTCATTGTGGTGTGTGTTGTGTTTAGTTTCAAGACAAGTGCCACTAAGATCTTCTTCATCTTCTCCTGTACTACCTCCTGTACTCTGTAGAATTAAGTGGCTAACGAAATTACATTGCGGAGTATGAACGGGTTTGCACACAAAACTTTTACCAATATCCGTTAACGCTCGCGGCCAAACGCGATTAACGCTAGAAGAACGCGGTAAGCAGTTTCTAAGTGCAATACTACTTTGTCATACATTCCGTGTGTGTCTAATATGATCTTCTAGAAAGATACATTCGCGCAAGACATTTCCCACAGAAATCGAGAACACCAAATATACGTTTGGAAAACAAATTCTTTTGCAGACGAACTAAAATATTCATCTCAGGTATCGATTCAAAATAATTGATCAAAGGATCCTTTGTAACGAATATAAGTAAAACAGCTCTAAATTTGTCATGCAAGATACAGAAATGACTAAAAGATTTTTATCAAATGAGTATAGGTGCAAGAGAAATCCTTATTTTAAAATCCGGGATATTGCCGCGAGAAGTCATTAAGATTTTGGGTCCTTAACGTGACTGGAAACAGTGACAAACCTCCGTTGATGGCAAATGTACTACTCCGGTACTTCGTCTCTTCTCTCGAAGCTTCCGTCGATCGCGTTGCTGCTTTCCCTTGTTTATGTGCGTTGGCCTGTGCAAACAGGATACGACACTAAAGACACTAGAACCAGATCCAGAAATTGTTAACAAACCGCGCAAACTCTATGCTGGATCTACTTAGTCGTATTTAGAAGACACTTGTGCTTAGCGAAAACTTCTTCCCACGAATACCTTACTTAAACGACGTCCCTTTTATTTACTCACCGGCCAGTCACTCGTTTGTCCTGTTTTCTCATTATTGGTTTATTCTGTTGATTCTCATGATCAGGTGGAAGCACACTGTTTGAACTCGTGTCACACACACCTTGAGATTCTTCTACATTCTGTGCACCCTCTACGAACAAAGGCAATTGAATATAAAGCATCGTAGAGCACAAAGTAACAAAACAATGAACATATATCGTTACTTTGAAAGTTTATGGAAGATGAGTCTCCTGCCCTGGGTGGAACGACCCGTGCCCTTGCAGTTCTGATCCTAGACCTCCTGGATGTTAACTCGAAGTCATTGTCAAAATCCTCCTGGCTGACGGAGCTGGACGCCATGCCGGTTATATCGCTGGGAAATAAAGTAGCAGAATTGAACTTGACTTGATGATGACAAGCGATTATAAAAAACTGCGCAAAAAGAATTAAAAAAGGGCTCTTACAAAAAATACCTGGACATTTGAACAAAAGAGTAGGTGATGGTGTGCGATACCTATGTTGGACCAGCACGATATTTGGAGGCCAAAAAGCGAGTGCTTGATTAAGTTTGTCTAAGGGAAAGTCACAAGGCATGAACCGCTATTAACTACGAGCAAGTGCGTGCGCAATAAGATGATAACACAACTTCAATAGGAAACAAAGAGCAATTCTTAAGGTATTAGTCACCTGTCGAGGTGAGTAGTCTTCACCTAGTTCCACTGCCAATGTCGTGACTCACTACCAACCTATGTGCAATTGACAGCTGTCAACCATTGAAACATCTATAAACACGTATGGCCTGTACGATTACATAGTTCAAAGATAGATAGGCATATCGATCGTTCATACACCTTTGCTAAAGCACAATCTCCAATGCGTAAATTCAATGTCACTAGGGCAATAATCGCTACGACGTGAAATGTCACTAGATAGGTAAAGAACTTGGAAAATCACTAAACGCGTTATAGTGACAGAAGCGTACAAAGTTACTAGTTAAGAAAGATAAGGAAAGAAAAATAAATATGTTCAAAAACTTTACTCAACTATGCATAAAAAAGTTCATCGTTTAAGAATATTTCAAGGATTTAAAACAAGAAACACGTTGCACTATATTTTATTGTATCGAAAGCTTTAGTCTGTAGTTGGTATTTAAAAATTAAGATATTTACATCTTTCAAAAACCAAGAACAGAAAATAATAGACATATTTTATCACATAGAGAATTTAAGTTTTCAAAAAAGAAAGAAAGGAATGATTCGGAAAATGTTTTATGCAAGAAAGATAGTAAACACTGAATAGGTGTATGTCGTTTATTTATTGAATCGATCTGATCGCAGATATAGTTTCTTCATTCATTATATTTCATCTTCCATAAGTTAATTACAAGTACTCATCGTCGTCTATAATCTAAAAGGGTATAGGGGGTAAAGTTATAGGTAATTTTTTTCACAGTATTGACTCTATTACATATGCTAATTAGATGGCTAAAGTGTTTGTATCTACAAATATATCTTATATTTCTTTCCTATATACATATATACATATATACACATATGTATAGAATCTGTATATGTGCATATCTATATATACATATATTCATTTTATAATGCACCATCTCGCACTCTTTTTCCCTCTTCCATATCCTCTCTTTCCTTTGTCATTTTCTCTTCAACGGCTAACGTGTAACTTCCGCTTCGTGTATCGGAAGCACGCAGTTCCTCCCTTATGCTTTTATACATTTTTTCTTCTTTTTCTCTTTTTCTTAATGTTTGTTTTTTTCGCTTCTTGTAACTTGAACTCTAAATTTGTGTATGTATGTGTATACGCATGTGTGTGTATGTTGTGTATGTGAGGAGAAAAAACTAAGTGGTGTCGCCACGAGCGAGAGTAGATTTTGGTTTCTTTTTTTCTTTAAGAGGGCTAGATTCGGTGTATTTTTTTTCTTTTTTCCCCTTTTTTTTAAACGAGATATTAAGATTTAAAAGTATATACGTATGTATATAGTATCTGACGCTTGATTTGACACATATGATTGAGGTCTCGAGCAAGTATCTCTGCTGCTTAGCTCGCATCTCACAGCCTAGAGGTGATTTAAACCAGACGCGGGGCCCGTTCACAACGAACCGCATCGCTACAACGACACACGATAAATCTCCGACAAATGCCAAGCTCGCAGGTTTATATATATATCCATATACTTCTTTTCCATATATATAATATATATATTCTTCCTTCCTTAATATTTTCTTTCTCTTCTTATGTTTACGTAACGTGTACATATGTATGTCTGTGTCCATATGGTCAATTGTGCATTTTCCAGTAAATACAACATAGTAAAATATTAAAGCGACAGCAGAACACGCTGCAATACTGTTTGATCTATGAAAAAGATGTTTCTCTTCTCTCTTGTTTTCTCTCTATTTCTATTTGAACCATGTCTCTTAGATCCATACCAATCACTTTTTCATTTTTCGCTTTCTCTTTCTCCTTAAGTCTACCCCTATTTATATACAACACGTTTACCGTTTATCTCCCTTTTTCTCTCTTATGATTCTCCTCCTCTTTCACTTTTATTATCCTTCTTTGACTTCCATTCTCTACTCTCGCGATAAACTTTTCTCATAGTCAACACGTCTTGTATAAACTATGCAGTGCCGATGCCTATCAGATAGGCAAGTACACATAAAATATATGGTAATCGACAAGTGAGTAACGTATTAAAATTAGAAAGTACATGTCACAACATTGTGGACGATACATAGAGACAGAGGGAGCGTCTCACGAACCTTCGCCGTCTTTTCTCGTCCATCGGCTATGGACTATCCACTTTTTCTTTCTTTTCTTCATCGCAATTGGAAACAGTCCTATTGGTTCTTGGAACTGCTTCTTCTTTTCTTTCTCACTTGATTCAACGCATGTTGACGATGAGGTAGATAAAGAAACGTATTTCATTTTTATACGTGACGCTCTCGTACAATTAACGTATCTAATTTGGTTCTCTAAATTTTTTACATATTAGATATAGGCCTGGTAATTTCGCTTGTTCCATTTTTTTTCTTAAATCTTTATGTTTCTTTCGGCGACTTTATATTTGAATCTGTATACAAAATGTTTCAAAAACTAGTTCAGGCTTAAGAATGGACAATAAAAAAATCTCGGTCATTTCGGTCCCATTCTAACAATAAATTCATTTGCTGGTGAATACGATTTTATGGATTATCAGATCGATGCAGTAGGCTGCAACATTCAACCAGTGAGATTACATATGTCGTTCATATTAATGAAATAAAAACTCGTAGGACGCTATCATATTCCTCATTATCCGATTACATGAACACGAAAATCCTCAATTCATTCTTTAAAATACTTGTACAGCGTCAAACGTAACGAACGAAGAAAAGAACAGTATAACTTCCATGCATTGTGTCCTAGCCGACTGTAAGTGATTATGAAGGTTCGTCGAGTGCTCGACTCTCTTGTTTCGATAAACATCATCCGGAACCGCGATTTGTCTGCGGCTTTCAATTAAGTAGACATAGTGTGTATTGACGAGCATAGTAAAAGTTGCACGCTCAAACGTGATTACTTCACTCTTTTTTTAAAAGATTTTTGTTCGTCAACTTTTTCTTTCTTTTATTTTGTAGATAAACTATACGTCATGTACATATAAGTATATTTATATTCATGTGTATATATATATATATATATGTATATATATACATATACAAAGATAGTGCCTATCTAAAAATGAGATACGGCAGAATTTCGTGCCGCGTATGAAATGTGACATGCACACGACACTTAAATGCGACAGATTACAACGCTACACGCTATCCTTTGATGAAAGTCGGTTAAAGATCCTCGCGAAAAATGTGACTCATTTATTTTTGGCATTCACCGTTCGTTCATTCTGTGACTCTATGCAGGCGATACCGTGAACGCGTTCTTCTTTTTAAGGTTATCACCGTGATGGTTACACGCGTAAGACGCGCACGCACGAATGCACTCCCTTTACATACTTACATAGACGTACTAGAGCCGTGAATCGAACCGGTAGGCCTTGGACAGTGTAAACGCGAACCTAGACGAAGATTTCAACGCGCAAGAGGTTGAGAAGTACAATGGAAAGAACGAATTTCAGTCCTGTAGGTAGGAGATGCGTGAATACTCGCCGTGTTTCCTCCGTTTGTCGTTCGCGGCGCTAGTTGGAAGTAAACGCTACGGTTTGAACTTTTATGGGGACGCAATGTCGAGGTGCCGAACAGTTTTCAGATTTAGTATAGTGAAATATATACATATACATACATATATATACATACATACATATGTATAGATATGTATTATATATAAAACGATGAATGAAAAAAGAGATTTTTTTCTTCACATTGATGCTCTGTGCGTCCTTGTGCTAGCAATTTATTGCTAACGTTTTAGGTTTACCGATGCATTTAATAGATCCGCTTTATCATTTAAAGTTTGGATTCTAGTGCTATAGATCAATCACTGATGTTACATCGATCATCTATGATAGATTAGTATGTCTTAAGACTTCCGCGGTATATTTTTTTTTTTTTTTTTTTTGTAGTACATTAAGAAACTTCAACTCTATGGATAGTACTACTATTGCTAATTCCTCGTGTTAATATCGATACGAAGATTGCGAATTAATAACTCGAAAAAGATTTCGCGATATATATATATATTATATATAGATATATATAATGTATATATATGTATATATATATACTTTCCTTAGGACATTTAGCGTTAGAATTCTTTAATCGTAAGTAGATCTATGTTTCATAGCGATGTAGTGATACGGATTCGTAATTTTAAGTAAACTGTGAACTCGTATTGCTATTAGAATCCTGACGTCGTATCGATGTTAAGTGATATAAATTAGTAATTTCAAGAATACCTTAGCACTATACTTTGTTTCTAACACACCGAAAGTCTGAACATCTTTTTCTGCATCGATCTCGTTACCATTGATCCTTGTACACGATCTTAAATAACAGTTTGGAGAATATTCTTTTTTTTCTGGCAGTGACGTACTTTTCTTTATACGTCAAAAATTTGTTACTATTTCTTTGACAATAGTGTGGTTAATTTCAATAATATTTATTTCATTAATTAAGATATGGATTTGCCACATTCTCTTTGTCACATTTTCAGATACATTTTCAGTTCTGCGTCCGCATAAAATCGTTCAACGCTGGCAACGTTCGTCCTAACTTTCGCCACGTAGGCGCAAAACGCGCGCGGATATTCGCGCAAACGCAGGCGCCACTGCTCGTCGGCGTACTTCACCGCGCTATCCTAGGCTACCCTAAGTTCATCTATAAGCAGTAGAATTATACATATCTATTATACTCTCTATAACGACAATGCGTGTAGAAAAATGAGCCTCTCGCGTCTTTGGTTAAACGCGAAGCATTTAGAAAGTATTCTGGCAGTGGTTTTCGTAGATGCTTCGATCTTAGCCTCGGACCAAAAATTTTGATTTCAGTTTCAAATGGGAATATAATCGTCGGAGTCGTATCGTAGTGAATTATACTTTTGTTTCTTTATTCTCGAGACGTATCTGTCTCTTCTTTGATTCGACCTTCCGTATTTCCCTTTCGATTTCCTTGGTTTCCGTCGATTGAAGATCGAAACGTTGTCTTAGCGACGTAAAAATACGCTCCGCTTTGTTTTTCTATCTTTCCTCTCTGAAACACTGTTTTGAGAATCCGATTGTATAATGACAAGGTCGAAGTATGCTCTGTGTGCAGCCCTCTGTGCTAACTGTCTGTTGGGTGGTCGCACGTGTAACACGTGTGACACGGATAAAAACCACTTTTTGTATTTTAAAGTCTCTAGCCTCATCGAGAAAAGGGACGAGTGTAAAATAAGATAGATCCTACGTTTCCTAGTTTACGCGTGAAATTCATTCGAAGGAATTTATCTTATCCTTTGGCATGTCACTTTTGGCCTTCTCGTCGAGGGTCAGTTTCTTTTCTTTTCTTTACCATATAACAACTAACGTTCTCGAAGCGGGTACGTTTGTGCCCGGTTTGATATCCGCGGAAACAGCGTCGTTGATCTGTGTCCAGTACTTTTCATCCGATTAGCCGGGCTATTACTGTGTGTGTGTGTATGAATGTGTGTTCACAACGCGCAACGCAAGTGACTGCTCAGACAATGGCACAAGAGCAACGTGTTCCGTAGGGTGAAGTCGTTTAGGTCTTTCAGAAGTAAACTAGATTTCCGCTGTCGCGAGGCGATTACTTCGATTGCAGCCGGTCTAGTTCACGAGTAGATGGTGATAACCTCTCGTCCGCCACCACGCACCATCAGCACCCTCTCCAGACCTTCGGTAAGAACCTCTAGGAATTCCATATCTATGGTGCATTCATTAAGGAAATTAAAAGAAAAAAAGAAAGAGCAGGAACAACAGAGAGGCAAGAAGCATCTGTTATTCCAGTGTCAAATATAGAAAGGATACAGTTTGATTCACGTTCCACTGAGGTGTCTCTTGGTGGTCCAGGAAGATTCAGGATGACTAACTGAGCGTTTTTGCTCTTCTTTACGATCACCTCGTTCAGTTTGATGGAAGTGTGCATACGTCTTACGTTGCCCTCGTCCCTGAAGTCATCATCAACCATTTTTTCAATCTCTATCAATTAGATTTAACGGATCGTTATATCGTGATTACTCACGGTGTAATTGCAGGTTTCTTAGACTCCGGGCTATCAGTTTTCTTCTCCTCGTTTTCTTTTGCTTCTTTCTCCGTGTTTTCCGTGTTATCCTTGTTCTCCTGTTTCGGTGATCCACCAATTAATTTCGCTTCCTCCTCGTTGACCTCCTTGGCTTCCTCTCCGGTTTCGTTAACTTCTCCTGCCTCTCCCTCTTTACTCGCCTCCGTCTCTTGCACCAGTTTCTCCTGCGCCTCGTCCACCGCGTTCGGATTTTGGCTTCCAGGCTCCTGGAATCTCACCTTGGTGGCAATCTTCACGTCAACATTGTGGTGATGGTCCACGATCGCCTGTACCTGTATCACGTTAGTGAAGTATCAATGCATCTGCGACCAACTACCATGTCCCGAGTAGCAGGAGACAGTCAAAGTGTGTCGGAAAAGACGACTAACTCTAGCATCAAAGCACTCTATAATGATCTGACTAAATGAACGATCGCTAAATGGAAGCATTCTGGGCTATGAACGTGCCAATCAAAAGCTGAAACATTTGGAGGTTCTCAGGAGGCCCGGAGACGGTTGTAAAACGTAGTCATGAGAAGCAAGAAAGCAAACTGGTGGAGGGATCCATTGCAGCAGTATTCCAAATCAAAACGTTGCGAGTCAGAGAAAAAGAGATAGACAGGCAGATATAATATTATAATTCGATCGATTAACCGGCGAGGAATCGTGTATATTCTGGAGCGCCGATTCCTACGTCACCTCCAAGAGTTCATTTTCTCGATATGGAAGTGAGTTAATTCGAGTCGAACGTTATATTATCGCTTTTGTATGTATGGCGTATGTACATGTGTAAGTTGGTCAATGCGAATGAAATCGATCAAAAGTGAAATGTGATTTTCTTTTTTGTTACGAAAGTTGGAAACGAGGATTCGTGGATGACACTCGTGTGTGTCTTGGTCATAGTAGACACAAATATAAAGGGGATAAACAGACGAAGGAACTCCGGGAATTTTCTGACAAACCAGAGGTAAATTTTCTTCAGCGGGTACCTCGTTGAAGTCCACCAATGTCTGCACCTTATCCGTGACGAGCACGCAACAAACAGACACATACCGATCAGTAATCGTAGTATATATACACATATAGGCAGATCTTATACTACATATACACATTGCTTTTTTTTGCTTATGGCTGTTCATCGGTTTCGCGATTTCGTCACTTACCACTCCTAGGGACTCCTTCTTGTTCAGCCGCAACTCCCGCAGCATCTGGTTCCTCTGCTCCATCATCAAGGTTCGCTCGTACGTGTACGCGGATATGTCGGAATCCATCTATGAATATTACCATTAAATGAATAATAAAAACAATTAGTCGCGCATGATGAATTAGAATCGTCGTATTCGTTTCCGCATTTGGTTCTTTCGAACGATGGACTTAGACAACTTTGTTCCATCGAACTCTCTATCGACGATTAATTAAAAGAGTATTAAGAAGAGGTAAGATACACAACTCACCATCTCAACGATCTCCACTTCAGCTTCGATCCTCAAGTCGTATAGGAACTTCTTCAAGTCTTTCTTCATCTGGATAGAATTATCCTCCATCTGTGCTACGGTGAAAATCCTCATTTTGCAATTCTTCCATGTGCGATGTTGCTTCAGCAGGAACGGTAACAACATCAGAAGACCACCATCGTGAACGATCCACCAGACATCGATATTTCCCACCACTTTTTCCGTCGAGTCAGGGAAGAAGTTAATTCCTTTAGGCACCAAAAGAGCCATCCTGGCTGCTGCGACTGCCCTGACGGTCTGCAAGAATCCCCTCCAATTCCTTTCCTCCTGCGACTGCTTCCAGCGATAAGGCCAGCCAAGGATCACGGTATTAGGTTTCATTCCACCCAATCCAGTCGTTTGGATCAAAGAACTAAGTCCATCGACAACGTCCCTGACGACCAATACGTCCACGAATCCTTTCACCTTTTCCTCTCCCATCGTTTTGCGCAGATTCACCTTTGCAGCCAGAATCCTACCAGTGTTTTGAATGTAATCTCCGCCAATGCAGCTGACGCAGATCGTGAGACCTTTACCAGCTTTCAGCTGACTGGCAAACGCGAATAACTTGCGATACTTGGGCACCAGATCGTCCGTCAGTTTGGCCAAGATGAGAATCTGTGGCCGCCAGTTCTTCGTATGAGGTGGTCCTTCTTCTAATCTTAAAAGAGAATAACGAGCGGCGGATAGAGCCAGACCACGGATCCCGTCACCCCATTCCTTTTCAGCGCCGCAGTATTCGATATATTTGTAAATGCACCCAGCCATTCCCATGGCCAATAAAGCATAGTACCAGCTGGTCATGAACATGATGGCGATACAGAGGGACAGACCGAGGAATGAAAGACTCCAGTGGTAGTATTTAAATCTTGGTCTCCAGTTTGGTGTTCTGAGAAGAGTCTGTAGGGCGCAGGCAAGGTTCACGAAGCCGTAACACATCAGGAAGAACATGGATAGCAAGGGAGCCAAGTAGTCGACGTTGCCAAGCAGAATGCCACACTGACAGATGATGATCGTCAATAGCAGAGCTCTCGTAGGTTCTCCGCGACTCGAGCTGGTGGCGAAGGGAGTCAAGAAAGGAATGATACTATCCTTGGCGATGGCTTGAAGCAATCGCGGAGCGCCTGTTAAAGATTGGAGACCAGCACCGAGGGTGGATAAGAAGGAGCCGATCAAGATGACCCACTGATTGGGCCAGGCCATGTTCGCTACCACCAGTTTGCCACCGATACTTTGACCAAACTTGTCTCGAAGTAGAAGGTTATCTACTGTACCGGCAAAGAGCAAGACACTGGACAGGTACACTGTCGAGGTTGTCAAAATGGCGCAAATAGTGCCGATGGGAATAGATTTCTGAGCGTCTGCGAGGTCACCCGATCTATTGGAACCAGCCATAATTCCTGTGAACAACATATAACAGTAACTAAACGCTTTAGTCACGTTGGTGTTCAATCTTCGATGTTGCAAGATTCCTAGAAACGATAGGAAATTTCGTTACAACTTGCCTGTGACCGAAGGGAAGAAGATACCGATGAGAATGGTGAAGGTAGTGGTAAGATCGACCTGAATCTGGTTATACGAAGACGTAGCCATTTGGTCCATGTCCTTGGGATCTTTTCCATAGGCGATCAGTTGGCCTTCGTCTTGGAAACTGTTCCATATGTTCTCTAAATATCATAAAACCAATATGCTTAATATAATCCACCATTTGCAGGTCACTGGAAGATCATGTTCGAAGGTGCCTACCTAAGAATACACCACTGGCCAGCCCGCGAATCCCATTCACGATGGTCACATTATTTTCCACATAGTAAGGATCACACTTGGTAGTGCTGTTACCACAGTAAATTTGATGAAGAACTCCGCTCACGTTTTTATTGCAGTCGGTCAGTACATTGATATCCTTTAACAACCTCTTGCCAAGAATACACATCCTGGAAAGAACAGACAAGAACGTTGATGAAGTTATTTGGAAGGGAATTTGGTGTAACGAGGATTAATTGTATGTCTATGTACTTGAGGGACTCGTTGCCGTAGATGTTGTAGAATAAGCCGACATAGACGGCCACGATGGAGAGGATAACGCAGGCTAGGGCGACCGTAGCGAACTTGTTGACGAACTTGACGCCGATGAACACGATGGTGCCCATTACCATAAGTAGACACGTCCCGTATACTCGGAAGTTATTATACATGATGCTTGGGTCTTTGGTGAAGTCACCGAATATACTGAGCGACGGCGCCATGTAAGTCTACGACAAACGAAGCGTTTACTTTCAGTTGGTAGAGAGATTTTTGGTTAAAGTGTATGAGAAAGCGATAAGATGAAACGGAATCCTATTTTGTGGTTGCTAGAGGGAAGTTTTATTCCTTTGCATTTCGATAAGTTCCTAACACGATCAATTAACACTCTTTCGTGGCGAGAGTTTCTGAATCCCAAAGGGAAGAATTATCAATTTACCAAGACAATTTCAACAGCGCCGATAATGTACATGGCAGCAGCTAAGGTGGTACCCGTGTAGAAGAGCATTCCCACAGCACCACCAAATTCTGGTCCTAAACTTCTGGATATCATAAAGTAGGAGCCTCCGGCTGGTACCACACCATTGGTCGCGATGGCACTCATGCTGATGGCTGTCAGCATTGTCTACGTGGACAGAGAAATATAAACGTCGTATATAATTAAACAAAGCTCCGTCGCTGTTCTATCGATACCCACCACGCAGCAACAACATAGCACGATGAAGAAGCCTTGAATGGCGCCTGCCGTCCCAACGACCCAAGTCAAACGAATGAATAGAATAACACCGAAGATATTTTGGATGCAGGGCAAAAAGACACCGATCAAGGTACCCATTCGTGCTCCACTTTGAACAGGCGAAGGTTTGGCGTCCGGATCGGTTGCAGCTGGAATCGTGTTGCTGTAATCCGACAGACGGGTGAGGAGCGTAGAGATTCGAGGGCGGACTTCCATCTCTTCCTGAAAGGAAGAAAATCGGTTTATAGTATCTTGTTCCTTATCGACGTCAAAGCTTGGAAAATGATATAAAAATGGTCAGATTTTCAGAGAGTACGCTGTAACATCTAGGGGAGAATGCACAATTTGAACAGCTTAAGTTGAAGCATATTAAAAGCCCCGATAATGGTCAGGCTAGCGTGAAACATCTGGTTAATTGGATCGCTTTGAAACTGTTTCCACCTGATACACAGGCAGCCCAATTTCTTGGAAACATAAGCTGGCCGTAACAGGCTACGAGATTCAGACAGAATATTATCTCTAATATTTCCAACACGAAGGTGAGCCCATTTTAATTTATACTCTACAATGTCTTACGTGATAAATTCATTTACGATCCCTGTCCTATAAAATATAAAGCGTTAATTAAAGCGTAGCTTCTACTTCAAAAATAAATAACGATTCAGTTTAGATCTATGATTCCAATTTAGAGTTAAAAAGATATTAAGAAACGAGAAGAAAGCTGGTTGATATATTTGAGTCGGTCTGATCAGGCGCGTACTTTTCTACTACTCTGTTTTATGAAGGTTCATACTTTACAATGGTAATTTGTAGAATCGAACAGTTTGCTTTCAGGCAATTGGCTGAGCTCGTACTATCTATTCTACTTATGACGTTAAGTTTCATTATAAGCGTTATATAATTCTATAAATTGATAAATTGTAATACATTGGCTTTTACGTTTCTAAAGGTGTGCGTAACTAGAAAAGAAAGCTTTTAACTTTATGAAGTCGTACAGTTTTAAAACTTTCGAAATTATTAAAGTTTCGAAAGAGTGAAAGTCTCCAACATTCGTTATCACGTCGTCTGGTTTGTCTTCATTAGCAGGAAAACAGGTCGAGGAGCGGTTAAAAGAAGATACCGGATTATAAATATTCAGTGCGACAGAGGAAAGACGATACTGGGAGGAAATTTCATCCCGTCCAGACGGAAAAAAGTCGATAAATATACCGAACGGTCGTTTTAATTGGACAGACGATGATACTGTTTGCGGATTAATCACTCAACGTGTTTAATTAATTGATCAACGAAACTTAATTCATTGGCAAAAGGAAAAATCCGCTAGGTCGATCGTCGGAAAATATTTCCTATAAAATGCAATTCACGCAGTGTCGCACGAATTTTTATTTCGTAGGAATCTTGTCGTCAAACGCTTTGTAATCACGGAGGAACTTTCATTGAAATTCCTCGGGAATTCTCCTGAATTTTCAGCAAAGAATAATTAGTTCTCGAGGAACAAAAAGCTCTTGCTAAAGCGAGTATAAACAATGAAAAATTGACGTGTTTCTTCAACGAACAACTTCAAAGTAAGCATTCGCTCGGAAGAAACTTCTCGGACGAAAATTGTTTCTCTCGGTAAAGTTTTGCAAAATGTTGCTTCTAATTTCCACGCGGTTCTCCTGATCCGAATTTCAACGAGCTGCTTCACGGCGAAAAGTCGCTTTCAGCATCGACACGATGTTACCAGTCTAACCAGAGAAGCTCATCGAGCGGGAACGCGATAAGGCGCTGTAGGATTCGATTTATGTTTGCGTCAAAGTGTAGCGAGTTTCGACCAAGTTTCTCACCTGTTTCTAATCCAATTAGTATCCTATCTAAGCGATACCATTAATTAATTGTTAGCCCGCGAGGAATCGATAATCGATAAGACGGGGGACAAATCTAAATAGATCGATAGATGGAAGATTAATAGTACACATTTGTAGGAAGCAAACCGGAGCATTTCTCTCCGAATTAACGACGTATCGACCTTTTGAATTTATGCATGAGATCTTTTGCGGCACAATGTCGAACGATATAAAATTCCAAGTGAACAGAATTAACGAGAGATTGTTTCATTTCCAATTATAAATAATCAAAGATTCACCCTCTCGAAGCGTTTTATTATCATTTTTTTTTACAAATTCAAAAGGATCGATGAAAACCATTAAATCCCAATAATATTAGTCGCAATCGCTGAAGCATTCGAAAGGCCAAAAGAATGCGCTCGACGAGCCTTTCGTTTAAACGGCAACGCGGTTGGATCGCTTTCAAGCGCAATCCTTGAACCGACCAAGAATCCAGGTGCAATGTTACGTAACGAGCGCATTCTGACAGGAGGAGATGCAGCAAGAAAACGGAAGGGAGAAAAGGTAGATCCGGAATGACGCAGCGGAGGATGGAAACGCGTGGCACTCGTCGTCTATAGTCGGTTAATTAACGTGTTCCCTTTGGTCGTATCGTAGTCTTCTCATAGACTGAAACTCGCGCGCGGTTTGGCTTCGACCTCGATTCCTGAATATCCAATTATCCGTTTCTCTTCTTGCTGCAATAGTTCTCTCTCTCTCTCTTTCTTTCCCTGTCGGTCGAAACTATCTGCGATCTAAACCAGCCTTATCGTTGCTGATTTCCTCTGTATCTCTCTTTCGTTGCTGCTTCTCGTCTCTGCCCCCTTCCTCTACATCTGCTTTGTCGAAGAAGCGAAACGAAAAAGCGACGAAGAGTTTGCTTGAAATACCAAGTATCGAGAACTTCAGCGTGTTACAGTCGGATCGATATATCGACGCTGAAAATCAACGATCTTTTCCGCTTTCGTATGGGAAAATTCACCGTCGTCCTTTTGCCTGGTAAAAGGCAAGAAAATAATTCGACAGAAGCGAGAATTTAGCAAGGAAATTAAAGCGAGCGTGAGACCGCTCGCGGGAATAGAGATTACGGTAAGAAAAAGAAGCTCGAGACACTCAGGTGGGAAAGGGGCTCGCCAGAGGGGGAACGAACAAAAGAAAAATAAAAACCGCCGACGAAGGACAATGTTTCGAAGAATAAAACAAGATGCGCCACCGCGGAGGAATCCATTCGTGGGTTGCTTGGTCATTGAATGACAATTAAGCGAATTGCACACTCCAGTGAATCCAACCCTCCCGCTCTCTCTCTCTCTCTCTCTCTCTCTCTCTCTCTCTTCCTCCTTCCTTTGCGTTTTAACGAAGGACCCTTCTTTCGAGAGAAGATAGTCGGAACCTTCGTCGTCCCAGTTTTCTTATCTGTTCAACTACCATCGCTATTGTTCGCGTAACCAATTTCAATTACAAATTCAACTCTCGATACTTCGCGTTTTGCCATTTTCGCTATCGCTTCGGACTTAAAACTATGCAAGCATTTCTTAGATCGTGCCTTGTAAAGCAATTTCAATCGAGTTTCAAGCATCGGTTTATATGGTCGCGATTTTAATATAGAAGCTCAACGTCGTCGATGATAGAAGCGCTACTGGATCGAAGTGAAATGTATTTGCTTACGCTATAGAGGAAGAGATTCGTCTCGTATTCCGTCTTCTTCTCGGAATTACCGCCGCCCACCATGGAGTCGCCATCTCCGCCGGTACCGCCGCCATCACCTGAAAACAGAAAAACATTCTGTAATTCTCCCGTGATTCATCACGGCGAAGTCTGAAAGAAATGTCTGGTAGTCGATCAACGTTGCTTGATATCACAATATAAGGCACATTTAAATATTAACAGTACAGTAATAGATTTCCACCTAGTTTATTTGACGATTCGTATGCAAGAAGAAAGGGCCACAGACGATTTAAAAAAGATTTCCCCTGAAGAACGAAGACTGGAATATAAACGACGTTGCAGCGCAACGATAAGACGATAAACCTACCGTGTCTTTAGAAATAGCTTAAGTGATCGACGACCGTGTATAACCGAGGAAAATCTAACAAGGCGGATTTTTTGGAATTAGCGTGCCTTTTCTACCTTTCCTCGAACTCACCGCGCTTTATTAATTTATTGTCTGCGGGCTGTTAGTCGGACACGCGCACAGTCGCTTCAGGGGTTAGACTTTCCGCTTCCTCGGAACATGCCTTCATCGATTACTTATTCTCTCCACCCTGTTTATTTCGAGAAAATACCAAGTCAGGAAATTCGAACGTTTACCTACACCAACAACCTACCTAACTTGAGCCATTTTTCTATCGGTCAGTCTGTAATGGAATTTTGCCAAATAAACACGTATTTCTTCTCCAAGTCGTCCGCGCGCCTATTCCGACTTTCTCCGAGCCGTTTTTATATTTCAGATAAACTCAAGCGTATTAAACTCGTCTGTATACAGTTCGTGCTAGTGGAGTGACAGTTCGCGCGAACGATCTCTCGTACTGCAACGAACGTATTATGGAGGAAACAATAGCGATAGAGTAAAGTTAGTAGTTAAATCGTCTGGAAGCTTGTTTGCCCGTTGATCTGAATATCTGTGCAATAGAAAGTGGAGAAAGTTTTAATAGAAATAGGAGGGTGAAAGCGAGAACGCTTCGGTTAAAAAGTTTTAATAGGCGTCGAGAGGGAAGCAAACTGACAGATTCCCAGTTAGTCTGTATCTGGAGATTGACTTTTTCACTGCTATATGTTTTTTTTCCCCCGTTATTTTTTCTGTTTGTTCCTCTCGAACGCGCCACCGCAATCACAAATTGAATTTCGATCGAAATCCGAGCTTTTCCTTTCTACCGCGCGACGATTAATAGCAAACGAATAGAAAACAAACTTCCATTTGTTTCTGGTTTGCCGTGTAAGCCGGAAAATCTACGAAACCCGAAACTTGGATGCAATTTCAGCTTTTCATACCGAACAAAGTAAAACTATAAAAATCACTAAAATATTTAAGCGATACTCGATGACACGTTGAATTATCGTCAAGTTTGTCTCTTTGTTGTTTTCTGAAATAAATAACTAAGTCAATTATACTTGTTATATTATCATATAAAAATAAGAAACATAAACGGAGAAGAAACACAAGTTTCCTAAATCTCCACGATCATAAGCTACATTAAACATTCGTATCTGTGCGGCGTAGCAGCCATTTCCAGAAAATCCCAAGTAACAGAGAGTCGCTTTATCTTTACACGAAACTGTGAAACGTTTCTCGTGTTACCGTGTCGCAGACAGAAAATCGTACGATAACGGAAAAGGAATACACGAGCACGTAAGATACCCGGGAAATATCGTTCAGTCGTCGTGGACCCACGTTATGGTTGAAACGTACGCGCAGAATATAAGTCTGCCAGTGGTACGTGCTAGTGGTACGAGTCAAGCTATCGATCGCTATCTCTTAAACTTTCGATTTAAAATTTGTTTCGTCACTCCAAACCATCTCTGCGTGTTTCATAAATTAGTCTCCACCTAAGAATGAAAGAAAGAAGAGAACGAAATAAGTTTGTCTTATTCCAAGAGACACATACGTATATATTTATAAATTTATATGGAAAAATTGTCTCGTCGTGTACGGATTGATACGTCGATCGATCGGATGCGGTAGAGGCAAGCAGAGTCTGCGGAGGCATCACGACGTGCTTCCACGTCGAATCGACGTCCTTCGCTTCCGCGGAAACGTATTTCTACCCGCAATAACGAATTACTCTCACGTTTCAATCTGGCCTCTGGTCGTGAATTCCGCGAACGTTCGTTTCGTTCATCCAACGTTTCAACGAACGTCTTGCACTCGATTTATTTACCTCAGTCTTGGCTGTATCGTTTCGCGAAGAACTAAAACATGGGAAACCGTGGAAAACCTATCGTGCACTGATTTCCATCTTCTCGCGCGATCTCTCCATCTCCATAGACTGTAGTCTTACGTAAAATATTTGCGTTGGCTGGCGATAGTTTTAAGTTAGAAACGATATATAGCGGGCAAGTTTTATACTCCCGGAAAATTGTATTCCCAGGACAAAACCTTTACCTAGGAGATTGCATACGGAAATTTACGATTTAGAGAATTTTCTACGGTTTTACGTAGAATCATAGACTTGAGTTTATCAAGAGAAATCTCGGACAGAGGACTAGGTACGTGGAAATTGTTAGTTGTCCCGGCAAATCTAGGCAATTTACTTGTTGCCAATTATATTTCTCTTACAAAACTGCAAAATTTCTTTGATCGTTACTTCGAAACTGGAACCAAAAACAACAGCGGTCATTCTATCGAAACTGTGTCGCTTGGAAAAGAAGTGGAGAGAAGTCTCTCTCTTAAAGAATTTTTATTCGGTGACGTGTGATCGACCGGAACGATATCGATTTACGACGCAAAGTGAACTCGAAACTTCCTTTGCGCGAACAGAAGCTACCGAAGGGAAACAGACCGTATATCCCTATTTCCGCCGCGTATTTTCTCCTTCTTCTCGTTGCCTGGGGGAAATGTTATAAGAAAACAGGATAAGTTGCGCTCGCGAACGGCCATCGAAGCGTCGAGCGTCCAAACGAAGCTACAAAAAAGAATTGCTTCCCTGTTTTTCCACGAGACGATCGTCGTTGGATATACGTTCGTATTTTTCGACAAAACGTAAGCCGTGGAGAGAGAAAAATTTCAACGAGGACCCTTCGATCGATATGATAATGGGATTGGCGAGGAAATCTCGAGGTCGACGAGCATAGAGCAATTAGGAAAGGCTCGATATTCGAAACAAGCTTGCCGAAGTAACAGACAGGTTGCGTCCGAACAATCTAAAAACTAGGCCAGTCGATATTAACTTGCTGATTTGTCTCTCTGTTCCTTTGTGAAACCGCGTTCTGCCTCCGTCTATATCTGGAAATCGGTAATTGCATTCAGATGGTCGATGAAATTCGTTTAATTGAAAGTTCAAATGAATTGTCAAGCTAAGAATTACTCGATCCTGCCAATAGTTCATCGATATTTCGTTGATTTAGTAGCTTCTTCCATATCTAAGCGATGGTTGCTCTGTTGCT
The DNA here is from genome assembly GCF_040668555.2 of Bombus flavifrons. NCBI lineage: Eukaryota > Metazoa > Arthropoda > Insecta > Hymenoptera > Apidae > Bombus > Bombus flavifrons. The sequence continues at coordinate 8,985,126 of NC_138454.1, forward strand.
TTATTATTTTAGACGAAAAAGCGATGATTCTCTGCGGAGATATTTTTGGTCGAATAACAAGGGAATAAAAGAAATCGAAGGAATTGGCGGCAGATTGGAAGGGAACGTCGGTGGGAAAGGCCAATGCTGATTCGGCTACTTTAATCCGCGCGCTTCTTTGTGTGGGAAGAGCAGTTTCGCCGGCCAAAACAGGACACAGGGACACGTGACAAAGTACATCGAAGAATGCGGTTACGGTCGACTTTCTAGAAAAGCTCTTCGTACGTCGCTTCAAGCACAAGTCGATTTGCTTTTCCAATTCTTCGCTTTGTCGTTTGGCTTTCGTGTTTCTTCATTGAATGTACTTCCTCTCTTAGATTCCGTTCCCTGATTCTTTTCAACATCTCCAACGTCTCTTCCCGACGTTCCAATTTTGTAACTCGTGTTTTCGAATTCTCCGATCTCTTTTCTGAGAATCAACGTTCGTTTCTTTTCTTACTTTTCCTTCTTTAGTTTCCCGATTGATCGATACGACAGATATATATAAATATAAAGTTTGATTCGAAATTAATCGAGTTGGTGGTCAACGTGGAAGCATCGGTTGATTCAGCTGCACGCTGGAGGAACAATCTCGCGGATGCTGGCGACAGCGTCTTGCGGTTACTCGAAATTCAGTCACTCCTCGTCCGGTGCACCTTAACTTGGCACGGAATACTGCAACCCTAACTTGCATTGCGTTCGATACGATCCTCCAGTTTCGTGCAAATCGCTGCGAAATCGAACACAGCTCGTCTCGTTCGCAAAAATGTTGCTCTGCGATCTTTCTCCGTACAGCTACGTACGTAATTTTGTCAATCGCAATCGTTTTTAATAAAAGTAAAACTGTTTCGCTAAAAGATAACGAAGCATCCAAGAGAGCAGTTGTATCAATTGCGAGAATACAAAAGGCACTGTTCGGAATTTTGAGTGGCCGTCCGTTTATGGACAGGCACATTCCCTTCTCCAGGAAATTCCGAATTTCACGTCCTCCTCGAGCTGTAAACCTAATGACTCCGAAGTGAGGTAAAACCCCGGGAAAGGACGATGGACAGATGAAACCCAACGGCTGATAGGAAGAATCATCAACGTAGGAGGACAGTTCATCATCAGACATCGTACCGTGCGGGTGAAATACTTCACTCCCAACAAGATCCTACCACCGCCGTGTTCAGAACATCACATTTTACGTTTATACAAGTTCAAATACAGTGCTGAATTACTCCAACACTCGATCTATTAAACCTCCTCCACCTTGAGCGTTAAGTCATTCGAGGTACGCGATATCGAGCGATCGGTTTGACCTGACCGGTTGCTCTTTAGTCGAGAATTCGCAACAGGCACGAACAATTAAAAGGGAAGATCGTGCATCGTTTCCCATCAAAATGATCCCCAATGATCGTTTCCCATCAAAATGATCCCCAATGATCGTTTCCCATCAAAATGACCCCCAATGATCGTTTCCCATCAAAATCGTGCGTAACGGAGGAAACGGTGTAGGCAAATTAACATCGTATCGTAATAACATCCAAAGACACTTTCGATTCTCGTCGAGGAGGAATCGCGGCAACTGTTTAATCGAGGCTCGCGTTTAGTCGAGTTTCCGTCCGACAAACTACATCGAGTTCCATGCATCCCTAATTATTTTAATCGTGTTTGCTCCTTCCATTATGCGTTCCTTGGTGGTGGTGGTGGTGGTGGCGACTGGAAACACCGTTAAAAGCAACGCGCGCGGCCGATAGCAGTTTCGCAAAGCGTGGGAGGCCAGGGTAATTGCGATGCATGCCAATATCGACAGCGAGAACAGGTAAATACGAGAATACCCTAACGAAATCAAGGGACAGAGTGAATTAATTAGAACGTAGATTCGATGGGAATAGGGTATCGGTTGCGCAATTGTTGCGGTCTATGTTTAATATCAATCCTGGTCAATTTACGTCGAACGGTCGGCCGATTATTTAACGCGTCAGTAAAATATACAAGTTCTCGTTGGTTCGGCGCCGTTTCACTGGAAATTCCGTCGCTTCAATCATCGTGGACGCTAATTACATTCACGTGATAAATATACGCTGATATATATCGCAACCGTTGGATTTTATTATCCGGCTATTTGGATTGGGTATTTAATTTGGAATTGGACGAGAACACGTGAAATTACCCGATGATTGATGTTAACGTTTCTTTCATTGGGATATCTGATGAAATTAACGGCTTCGAATCTGATTTATCGATAGACTCGAAATTTAAGAAATTTCTGCCGTATAAATTGAGACGTGGAAATCGTTTCTTCGAAGATTCATTGACTGACGTTTCTCGTAGCGGCTTACGTAACCGCGTAACAGCGAACAACGTTGGCGTACACGTAAACGCTCGGATACGTGCGGATGAGTTACCCTAAGTGGCTGAACTCGTGCAGGCGGGTTTCAAACGCGATTAATTCACCGACACGTCTTACCTCCCGAACTCTTAATCGATTTTGCCCGAGACGACCAAGATTTCCTGATATCTACACCTGTTCAAACGTGTTTCTTATATCGTTGAAATTAACGAGGAAAGCTTGAAAAGACAAAGATGATTCTTCTTATGATACAGGGATTTAATAAACAAAATTACCAAGTACGTATAATCATATATTGTACGTTTGCGGCAATGGTATATTTTTATGTTTGACCGTGTTTGAGATAAATATCTGCGCGTAGTTGCTTTGGGACAGGGAGTTACAAAGTCTCAGAAGTATGCAGTAACCTTCTCTGCAGTGGATATTGCCAGCTACATTTACGACCTGTTCCACGAACCATCATAAACTCGTACAACTTCACGCGTGTACTGCGAGCAGCGAGAACAAAGTATTCGACTATTCAAACGCGGATTTTCGGTTGGAATAGTTTCAAACTTCCTCGATCTGGACCACTGGCAACTTGCGCAAATTTCCACGTGATTATCAATTTCCAGTTCTGGAACAACTATCATCTATTCTACGTTCAAGATTACGCTCGTCTAATAATCGTAAAGTTACGGAAGATTCGAATTTCATTCGGTAACCGCAGTAGAATATTCGTCGTAGAACAAAAGCGGTGTAGTCGAGGAAAAATGGCGGAGATTCAACTAAACCGGAATATGGGGTCAGGGGACGGAAACGATTGTTCGAAAGATTCGAGCCAGATACGAGATCGCGCAATTGGAACGCGAACGATAAGAAGGAAAAGTGCAGCAAGGGTTGGAATTCGAGAATTTCAGCTGGCGAGAACATTTGCCAACGATTGTCAGCCAGATCGCTCGCTCACAATTCTCTTAGCGAATTCGCCACGAGAATTAAGCACCGCGTCCTTTTCGGCCAACTTGAAGAATTATTGGCTGAATCGTGAGCGATTAAACTCACATTTTACATTCATCCGCCGAATATTTTCGCTTAGACCCGGCGATGATGAAAGACCTATCTTTTCGCGATGTGACATTTTTGCCAATAAATTTTGAATATTCCATGGCAGGCAATTGGTCGGATTTATATGAGCAACGCCATTTAATTGGTATCCTGCGGTTCTACGAACGCGCGTGGAATCCGCGCGCTCGGCCGCGTAATTACTTACTTACGTATGCCCGGTTAAATCGAATCGGCTCGAACCGGATACTCCGTGACCCGAATGAGGTCTGAAAGCTGGGACTAACGAACGATCGTTCCGCCTCTCTTCTCCGTGCATTCTTACGTTATCTTCTTAATTGGCACAGAGATGTACGATTCGATGAATTTTTACGCGATTTTGATTCGCTCGTAACAAGATAGAATAAAAAGTCCAGCATCCATAAATCTGTCAAATAGATCTCACCGTCATTTTCTTCAAATTCTCTATATTCGTGCTAATCGTTCTTTCTATGTCTATGCTAATTTCTTGTGACAATTCGAGCTCAGATATTCTACAAAGCTGGAAAACGCTTTGCAACGTTTTCAAACGCTTTGAAAGCCAGTCGAAGAGGGAAATGTAGGAAAAATCAGCAGGCAATAGCGGAGAATGGTTGGTGATCGCGGGCTTGATAACCAAGCTGTGTGCGTACGAGCATAAAAGCAAATGGTAACAATGTCGGGCGTGTCCCGGTTGGTCGGTGTCCCAATTTCTCTGCTCGCTGAATCACGATAAATCGCGCGGCGGCGCGGCGGCGTGGGACCGAGGCGGCACGGCGTCGCGACGATACTATTCGGCATTCGATTTTATTACGACGGCAGTCAGGTGCCGGTTATTGGCACTGGGCTGATTTATGCGATCCTGCGTGATCATGATCGACGTTGTTGCTGAGGGCAGAATGGTGGTTTGATCTCGTGGAAACTTCGGTTCACGTTTCGACAAAACTCGTCCAATGTTCGAAATTTGTTACTTTTCTGAAAACTTTGTGTCATTGTGTGATTCTTACTTTATTGTTTAGGAAAAAGTGACTACTAATTGAATGAAGAATTTTTTTATCTAAAGTAATTTAAAAATTGTTCGCAACTTAGTATTTTGTTAAACACATGGACGAAGAAATGTGATGTTGCTTCGAATGTATCGTCGAAGATATGGAACGTCGTAACAACAGGAGCGTTAAAAATCTTAAATCAAAAGTGAGAAATATGGTTTCGACGACGGTCCCTAATTCGTTTAGGAGGAAGCAACGGCGACCTAGAAATTTTCACTTGACAATTACGTCGAATCAGAAAAATATTCCAAATTTTATCTGTTCTAGTTGTTTCAGATTCTAAGCTCTAAAGTAACGTTATTATATTTTTCGAGGAAATAACATTTACCGGGTCGGGAGTTAAACGTAAAGCGTGGCCGTGAGCTGTTTGGATGTGTGCAGAAGTGTGGTAAGCTCGAGATAGCAAGAAACGTCGTCACGTCGTGAGCATCCTTACAATGGAAACTACTTAACCCTCCGCTTGCCCTTGTCCTAATCTCGTTTAAACGCGCACGAGGCCCAGCACACGTTTTCGTCGTGGATCGACCGGCTACTCGACCGAGAGGAGATTCAGTTGAATCAACAAAGCGTTGGCTTACATCGACTACTCGTCGAAACGGCTAAGCTATGCCAATCTATCTTCTTCCGTGTTGCACGGTTTCGTGGCAAATGAGAACACGACTATTATCATACCACAGTTCGTTCTGTATTATATTGCAATAAATAACAACAATTACCATTCGAGTAGAACGTCCAAGTACCTTCGATGTAAATTTACTTTCTTATTTACATATAGTAATTTTTATATTATCGTATTAGCGTTTTGGACGAATCGAATCCGCCGACTAACCGATGAAAACGAGAAAAAAGATGCGAATATTCGATAGACTGAAAAATCTTCCGAAACTGTACTCGTCCTTGTCCAAGAATTCTGCAAAGTCCGCGATATCCTTTTAACTGGGATCGATCAGCCACTCGAGCGCTAGGCAAATTCGATTGGATCAACAAAGTGCTGGTTGGCCACAACCCCCAAACGAGCTCGTTTCATCGCAGCTTCAAGGCTTGGTTAATAAATGTTTCATAAAAACAAACTGCCAAAGTGAAGCTGCTTCGTTGCGATTAATCGAGGCAGAAATTCGCGATTTAAACGTTAAAAGGCAACTGAAGCAGCGTGGCCCCCGGCCCGAACAGACTGAGCACGTTTGCCTGACGGGTAAACGAATTAATTTGTCAACGCGAATTCACCAGGGCGCGGACGAACAGCTCGAGTAAGAGCACGCTTGTCTCGCGTCGTTTCTAATTTCGTTAGCTTCGATGAAACGACGACAAATGGCCAACCGTTGCCTCTGCCGCTGATCAAATTAATTTCTGATCTCTCTGGCGAACTTGCCCGAGAACCTGTTCAACGGAGAAAATTTCATTACGCGTGGACTAGCAGCGTGACTTGTTCGTGAACCTCGTTTGTGTCGAGATTCCGAACCAGTTAACAAATTTCAAGATCTCCTTAGATTTCTCATGTTTCTCGAAGAAAATACAATAACGTTTTGAAAACTATTCGATGGATGTTACGAACTTGACTCGTTGTTTAGGGCCAAGTTGGAAATGTTTTATGTGCGAGATAGAAATGTCGTGTACCGCAGTTTGTTGGCAACAGCAGGCAATCGGATGGAAAAAGTCGGTTTGCTTGCCTATACCTTTTGTTTGTTCTTACGGTGAGTTCACACGAAGCCTGCAAGATGTTACGACGAACTGTTTTCGCAGGAAGGAAAGCTCGGATAAATCAACTGCGATTACTAGTTCATCGTTCCGCGAGACTCTAAGTGACTTTGCCTACTCGCTCGAACGATTAATATTATCGTTGTTTGCATTGTGGAGCTTCCCGATTCGATACGATTTCGCTCGAATGAAAAGTCAAAAATGTATTTCTATATATGTTCGTTTCGAGAGAAATGATAAATTCGAGAAGAAGCAGGAAACTAAAGTCTTCGATGAATAACTTTACCTTGTTAAAGGGAATTTTGTTGGAGGAAAGAGAAAGAGGATTATTTTTCCTTATCTTCTTGCCGAACTCTCGGGAAATAGAGATTTTCAGATCCGAGAAATCTTCCTTGCAAGCTACTCGATACACAGTTACGGCGAGTTTAAACGTTCTTTGTTCCTGAAACTTTGTCATTCGTCTTTTTATCCTTCCTTAACTCGTTCGGGTTTCCTTCTGGCCGCAACAAACCGACCATAGATTAAGGCTAATACTGTTCATCTTGTCTGCCATCTCGGCCAGGCTATAAATCATACAAAATAACAGATATGAATTCCATAAGATAGAAGCAACCTGCATTTTGCCCTCTACAGACCACTTACTTAATCCACTCTTTTAAACAACATCTGCGGATTGCTTTGCTTCCAGTTGTGTCTGCGTTTTAACCATCTCTCCTTTTAGCTCGCCTCTGTACCTGCTAAATATTTATCCGCTGAGAATTTGTTTCCAAGTTGAATTTCAATTTCGATGCTTATACTTCAAACGTAACGTCAGGAAATCTCGCTTCTTTCTTCCAGCGAATATCGTTGGTTATCCTCTAACGAATTCATATCTCGCGTTATGTAGCGTGGAATAGTTTTAGATCGTTAAAAGCAACGAAGAAGATCAATGTGTAGCACATAAATGAATTGGGCGATGCGAGAGAGCGCGCGTTCCATATTCGCGTCGCATAAATTCACCGTGAAATAAACTCTTCCGGCTGGGATGTTTTTCCATCCGCAATTTCGACGATTTACCGAGGTCCATAGGATCGCGCGCGTAAATTTCACGAGCGGTGGACGTCTCGCGAATCTGCTCGGTTCCCGACGACTCTGCTCGTAAATTTCGCCATGGACGTCGCGATATTCGCGCGGAGAGCACAGCCCTTCGGGGGGTCCAACACCGACGATGCTCCACTTTCGAATTGTAGGCCAACCAAGTGGTAGATCTTCAACAGCGTGGAACATTCGAGCGTCCCCGAAATTTGCATATCCCACTATGAATATTCGACACCCTTTTTCGACGTGTTTCCGCGCCAGCGGACACAGCGTTTCTTCCGAAAGTAGCCGATTCTTTTTTTTATTACGCTTGCTATATCGCGTTTTTTTATAGAGCCCTCTATTTGAAGATACGCGATAGAAGATATTTGGAAGATTCTATTATTTTTCGAGTTACATTTTTTTCATATTATTTTCAACGCATTTTCCCTGCCATTTCTATGTTATATTTCCTGTAGACTTGGAATTCCCTTCTATTGTTTCATTTTCTGGCACAGTTTCCAGTCCATTTGCGATACACAGATTTTTCACGACGTTTCTTCTTCTCCCTTCTTGACTTTCATGAATTTTTCTCTTCTTGTTAAAGACATACCGCAATCCTTTCTGGTAAATTGTATTTTGTCCTGAATTATGTAGCATTCCCATGTGTATTGCCGAGCTGGTAGCCAACCATCCCCTTTCTTCCCTTTTTCTTCTTGTCTTCTTCGTTCAGGGAGTAACAGTCGAGACTTTCTCTTGTTTCAGAACGGAGAGTAATTCTAATTTTATACGTCATATACTGTTTTCTGTGACAGAACCTTTTTACATTTTTTATTTGATATTTTTAGTTGCGTGGAACGTCCATAAATCGATGGACCCGAAAAATGCGTTGAAAAATATTGCGAAAGATTGGACTGGCTCTGTGGGACTCGAACCATGACCTAGTTGATGGAAAGCAATAGTTCTAACCATTCTACCTTTGTCACAAGCCTTTTTATTTCATCGAAATATCGATAGATAGATAGAAAGGATCGTCTTCGAAATTAAATTGCCGATAGGAAATGTCATTTAAGAAATTCTAAAATTCATCAAATCCATAATTCATCGTCCAAATGTCGACCATAATCAGCTTGGCGAAATCAAGTTGTCGTGTGATTATTCGCGCGTCGACGACCGCCGAAAAAACAACCTTTGACAATTTCGATTTCAGACGTCGTATTTTTACACGTCAACGCGACAGACCGTATCTCCGAGGAAATTCACGCTCTGTTCGTTCCTAATTGTCGATTATTTAAATTTCATCCAGTTTCCAGACAGCTCTTTGCTCTCTGCTCTCTCTTTCTCTCTCTGTCGCAGCGTCCGATAATGTTCCTCCTTCTTATATCGCGAAACACCGACACATTTCCGGTTAGCTTTCGTTTGCTCTACTCCCGAACGAATTACCTCGCGGTATATATATATATATATATATGTGTGTGTGTGTGTGTGTGTGTGTGTGTGTGTGTCTTTCTCGTGTTATTCCGTTTCGTGGCATTCAATTCGCATCGGTTTTCCCTCAGCAAGGACGAATATTTCATTGAACGTCCAGCTTCGTCACGGGTATTGTTAAACGATTTCTATTCGCCCCCGAGAATACAGCTTTTTAACGTTTTGTTTGTTCGAGGATATGGTACGATTTTTGAAAGAGAGGCATAGCGTGTTACGAAAATAGGTGAACCTTTTTTTACTTTCAGCAATTTTTCGAATAAAAGATCGTACGCGAGAAACGTGTCGAATGCGATTCACGGTTCTCGCAAATTTTTTATACAGTCGACAGTAGTAACGCTTGAATAAAACATTAGTTACGTTTTTTCTGATTAATTATACTCTTTCTTGATTATTTAAAGATGTGAATAGACGCTTGGAAGCGTGAATTTCGTTACCAATGAAACGTTAAAAGATATCAGCGTTTAAATAGTATACAAGTTCCTATAAATATAAATCTATCTTCTAATCATGGGAAGTAGAATGTCTGACCACATTCGAGCCGCTTTCACTTAAACCTTCTTTTCTCCTTTCCTTTCAAGCTCCTTTATCTTCTCTTCGTAGCAGGTCTGTAAGTATGTAACCGGAATGTGCCTATAGATGGCCCTAACTGATAATGTAGTTATCACTAAACTGCGTCATCGATGCCAAAAGTCTTTGTTGACATCTCACAAACATTTTCGACTCAGAATAATACAAGTTTCATACAACAGCATAGTTTGTAATAGCGTCGAACATGTCAAATTTTGTATCTGGAAACTACGATTTGCGGACAGCATTGATTTTCTGTTACCATTTGAAGAAAACTGCTGCAGAATCGCATCGAATGCTTGTCGAAGCTTACGGTGAGCATGCTCTTGGTAAATCACAGTGCTTTGAGTGGTTTAAAAAATTCAGAAGTGGCAATTTTGACGCGAGGGACGAAGAACGTGGAAGACCACCGAAAAAGACCACCGAGCTGTTAAAACCTGGCGAAACCGTTAATACTGAGCGCTACCGGCAACAAATGATCGATTTGAATCAAGCTTTGCGTGAAAAACGACCAGAATATCAAAAAAGGCGACACAAAGCAATTTTGCTTCGTGATAATGCACCATCACTTACAGCAAAACCGGTCAAGGAAACGATCGAAGCGTTCAGTTGGAAAATACTTTCGCACGCGGCTTACTCACCAGACTTGGCTCCGTCCGATTACTATTTATTTGCATCGATGGGACACGCACTTTCTGACCAGCACTTCACTTCTTACGAAAATGTACGAAAATGGCTCGATGACTGGTTTGCCTCAAAAGAGCGACAGCTTTTTTGGCGTGGTATCCACCAATCGCCAGACAGGTGGGAAAAATGTATAGCTAGCGATGGGCAATACTTCGAATAAAATATTTTTAATCATTTTCATACAATAAACGTGTATTTTCTATATAAAAATTCCGGTTTCATATTTACATACCTGGTATAGTGATTCTTCAGTCGTAACAATACTTGTTCCCTTTCTCTATATCTACGTGATGGCATTAATTACAAGAAATTACGTGGTTATTATTTCTAATTAATTTATTCGAGAAGATTGTCTAACGCAGATCTCGGACCGAAACAGCAATTGCAACGTCAATCGAGTCTGTTCGTTAGCAAATTTCATTTCTCCTAATTCGAAAAAGCCATCACGTACGCGCGGCGCTGTAATTTTTTCGTTTGAAATACACAATTGATCGAGCGAACAAGAAATTCGCACGGGACGCAACCTCGTTAAATTAATGGACGTTCGTGCAAAACGGAAGCCGCAAATACCTGCGGCCATTTGTGGTTGTCGCCGCGATACGATTTCGCTCGCGTCATCGAATCGCTCGATCGGTTTCCGGCGCAGTACGTCGTTACTTTTCGTACCGTTTGGAATTTTCGAAGCCCAGTCGATCACACCTTCTGCATTTGAAATACCAGAATATTTTCGAGCGTGAACCAATTTTGGAAAGAACGAAATATTACCATAAAAGAATAAAAAAAACACATTTTCTAACTTCATGTTATTCTCACTTACTCTTTCTCTCTCTCTCTCTGTCTCTTTCTCTCTCTCTCTCTCTCTCTCTTGAAGTTTGGCAAGTAGAAGAGAGAGATGAATAGAGAAATCATTGAACGTTTTCGAAAGTTCTTTTCATTGCAGGTTTTCAGGGAATAATTACGTTCTTATGCAAGCAGCGATGAAACGTTAAGCACAATGCAATTCGTTCGTCAAGAAACCGACACAAATTGTAGGTGTAATTCATGCTGGTAACATAATTCGAGGATCTCACTGGCATCTTAAACGTGATCATTGCGTTGCCATTCACGTAGACGCTGGGGTATATGCGACTGCATTAGCGCAAACAACCGGATACTTTCTTGCGCGTATTTATACTGCATGGCCGCATCCTGGTTTCCGTACACGTAATATGTTAATGCGAGTTTAGGCGACGCAGCGGGCTAGCGGAACAACTGACCCGAAATTTCAGCACGCGATCGCGAGAATACCAAAGGCGTTCCCTGCATTTTTACAATATTCCTTGAATATTCCCTTTTTTTAAGATCTACCAGATTTTCTGATATCTTTTAGAATAACGTCGAGTCTAAGTTAAACATTAAAATATAATAAGACTCAAGTACATAAGAGTTCAGAACTTTGTGATTTAAGACCTTTTACGAGAGTAATGTTAAATCTTAGAACATTAAAAATACGGCTTTATATGGAAAGTTGTCTAAAATGTTCGTCGAAGAGGAAACGATGCCATTTGTAAAACTAGCGTGGATCAGAAGTGACGCTAATTCCGATCCAAAGTGTTAAGTGAATAGAAGGTGAACAGAGAGAAAGAAGCAACGAGATTGGCCAATTTTCAAGGATCTTGGGACTGGTAGAATTAGGACAGCGGTTCGAGATAGAAGAGGTCATTTAGCATCATCGAGTTCGGTTCGCAAGTTCACTTTCTGGGTTGCTCTCGAACTTCCACTACCTGCACCGCGATGCGAAACTTTTGCGGCTGTTACGTTACTCTCAGCGTTAAGATGGAACTTTATTCCGTGCGAAAGGAGAATTTTCCTGAGTGTCGAAATATTCTTCGAAGAAAATCAAATTAAGAAATATCGTGCTTTTCGGGAAAGGTGCTGCTATTGGATCAATTTTGTAAAAAGAAGTGCTCCAACCGTCATATTTTATATTTATACGTTGATATAGAATTCTCCATATATTTGAAAGAAAAAGGACCTTTTACACTTCAGAATAATACTTTCCACCCTCCACGCCATCAGAGGTATATTCTTTCCACCAAGAGATATATTTCTTTTGCGCTTGATCGGGTACCACGGTACCGTTAAATTTAGCATTTCCATCACAATGCCATTTCACACTACTTAACCGAAAAATGTCTCTCTTTACCTTCGTGCCACATTTTTATATGACAAAAGGGTAACGCGCCTGTCTCTCACGTCCGAAACGACTTATTTTCCACGTTGCGCGAAGATACAGTAAAATGGGGAACCTTTTCGAAGAAGAAGAAGAAGAAGAATATCATCCAATTTTCAGTGTAATCTAGAGAACGCCCTGCTATGATCCGGGGAGACGAGTTTTCAGATAACAAGTGAAGGCTGAAATTGTACCCAGAGTGCCATCGCATCTCGAAGAGTTTCAATGTTGGAATTCGTTGGAACGAGCAGAGAGATCCTGCAGGTCTCGGAAGACTTTTGCGATATTAAGGGAAAAGAGCCGGTCACAGCTCTTTCAACCGAAATCGTTGTCCCAGTTCCGTGGAACAGCCACTAGCGTACAAAAGCCAATTTCTTACCACTTTCAAACTTTCCTCGCCAAATTTCTTTGTGTACTTCAAACTCGACGCGTGTATACGATCGCAATGGAAAACTGAAATTTTCTTTATAACGTCGCTTCCATATTGTCGAGCTCGTGTCTTCGAAGAAACTTGGTTGTCGCGCATATACGAGGACTAAAGATACGGGAACGTTCTTGAAAATGAAATTCTTGTCCCAGATTCGCTGTAATCCCGAAAATTCTCTCTAGACACGCAGTTTCGTCCGTTTGCACGAAGCCACATTACGTCCCTAGCATTTTCGCTGAATGCGTGTAATATGTACGAGGTTTTATTAAATTATTTATGAAAGGAACTTTCGAATTTTTCACAACGATGAGGAACGATTCTTTCAAGTGTTTTCCAATTATACGGATCGGGGAATTTTTATCTCGTGATCGGTCCAGGTGCTTTCAAGATTCATGTTCGTCGCGAGTAAAACACTTATGGTAAGTACTACGGTATTCCGTGTCATGGTGGAATATGTTCTTTCATATTGCAGTGATGCTTTTGGTATTTATGAATGGACTTTCGGGATGGAGCGGAGCGATGCACACACACTTTGACGCTTTCGAAGAATGGTATACTTAGAAATGGCGATAAATATTTGATGCGGTAAATGGAACACTCTTGGTTCTAGTATAGTGCTACTTTTACATCGTTTTCTTTTCAGGCCTAGAGCCTTGGTATTGATACAGCAGAAAGATATTTTAATTATTCGAGTGATAGCCTCCTTTGCATAGCAGGTTTGATATTTTTAATAATTTAAAATTATAGTTCCTATAACGTAGAAAGAGACTCTTTTCTTTTTAATTTGCCCTATACTCGTTTTCTTCCAATTTTGCAAATAAAATATCTTCTTCGTAGCGCAATAACGTCATCTTCCCTTCACAAGCAAATTTACTTCTCACAGTTTGCTATTTCTATTTTTACGAATACGCTCCTTGTATTATTTTAATGTTTGGACTCCCAAAAGACATTTTGCTTATTTTATTACGAAACGTTCAGTGTTTTTTATTTCATTACGTCCAATATTATTTAAAAGATACTTCACACATTTGGAACAACTTTAAGAAAAGATCTGTTAAGCCCTTTTCCAAACTTTAAAAAACATACATCGAACAAATCGAGTATTGCTGAAATAAGCGATCATAAATTTTCAGAGGGTCTCAAGAAGCTGACAGAATCGTAAATCGCGATATCGGTCAACGAGTTCCAATCTAACGTTGTCGTCAGCACCAAAGCGACCCTTTTCTTTGGTTTTTCCGGTCTCTGGACAGAAGATTGCCCAGAGGATCGAACCGAAAAGTTTGAACGTGTCCCACAGAGAAGGAAAGAAAGATCTGAATTCCGGAATTTTAGTGGAACCTCGAATAGAAATTGAAACGTCCACTCGGCGGACCTTTACCCTTTGATTGTCGTTCTTCGGCTACGTTTCACGTTTCACGTTTTACTGGTCAAAGAACGCGGACGGTTCGCGAATATTTCGCTATCATATAGCTTTTACGAGTTGCGAGAGACTAAAAATTGAAGAAGAACGAGCGAGAATTTTTCATTGGCTCGCGGAGATCGTTCTTTTAAAGAGATAGTTCAGGTTTGAAACGTGAAACATTTGAAACGAGTATTTATTACAGTCATCGATATCTCAGCAAATCGATAAATAATATCGATAAAAGTAATATTCTTCGAGTATTCGAAGCATATTGGAATACTTCGATGGTATTTGGTACACGTGACATTAATGTTAGCGTAGTTGAAGGATGAATCCCAGAGCGAGTCACGGGGGAGAAACTATCTACCATACAAGTCATGCCAAGCAAGGTATATACGATCTGTGTCCCTTGTCAATTACAAATCGAGAAAACCAGGCTTACATCGTTCTACCAAGAAACTAGGTGACTTTAAAGTTTATTGGAAATAGTTTAGCGAAAGTGGATACAAGCATACCGGCTTCCATACGAGCTGGCGAGCCATCGGGCACAGTTTTGCCCTGGGACTTCGGCGTACCCTCGCTCATGCTTTTGCCGCGTCTTTGATCCTTCGAAGCTGAGTTAACGTAAACCGCCTCTTGCAATCGCCACCTAGACGTCTTCTCGTCTCCCTGTTTACGACCTAGAACTCGCTTTCTCTTGGAATCCTTCGATCGTACTTCGTTCGATGGCACTCCGTCTCCTTTCGCGCGACTGTCCTCTTCTCCCTTGTTCGAGGTTTTTAGGTAGGTAACTAGGTATTTGGCACTTTGAATCGTTTCTCCTCGAACTCTCCACTAGTCACTTTAGTCGACGAATACTTGCGAACCCTCTGGAGAACGG